>NW_008236924.1:976342-987955 GCF_000691975.1 Corvus brachyrhynchos | reverse complement strand
AGTCGGTGCGAGGGGCCCGTCCTGCCGTGCAGATGTGTGCGATTGGAGCAGCGCGAGGGTTATTTTCCTTTGACTGAAGGCAACCCAGCCCCGGCGGATTAAGCTCTTTGTGTGCACGCGAGTGTGCCTTGATGGAAGCTGCTCCCGCAAAACCAGCTGCGGGGGTTGCGGGGAGCATCCCTTAGGTCAGGGGGCTCTCCTGGAGGAGGGGAAGACCTCCTGTTTTCGTGGCTCTGAGACGATGCTGGGACGGTAACTCCCCTGGCAGGCAGCGCAGTGCTTCGGGATGGCCGTCTATGCCCTCACGGGTTTCTCGCTCGTCAGCCTGCTCAGCTTTGGCTATTTATCTTGGGACTGGATGAAGCCCAGTTTGGTGGCCGATGTGGCCACAGACCCCATGGAGAAATCACTGCCTCCCACCTTCACCAGGCCACCCCACATCATCTTCATTCTGACTGATGACCAGGGCTACCACGACATTGGCTATCACGGCTCAGATATCCAGACACCGACGCTGGACAGGCTGGCAGCGGACGGTGTGAAGCTGGAGAACTACTACATCCAGCCCATCTGCACCCCATCCCGGAGCCAGCTGATAACTGGCAGGTAAGCCAGCACCTGCTCACAGCCTACTCATGTCCCCCTTTGGTCCCTTCTGTAGGTCTGAGGGGCTTAACCCCAGCTTGCTGCTAGACCAATGCCATGGTGTATTGGCAGGGGATGGAGATCCTCCAGCAGCTCTGGATTTCTCTAAAAAGCTTCCTGGGTGAACAGTTGATTTCCACACAGGATAAATAGTGGCACGTGGCAAGAGCAAAAATGTGGATGCTGCTGGGTAGTGGATGTCACTTTGGGAGAGGGTGGTCTCCAGTCAGGAGGTGTTGTGGTGCTGGGCAAGGAGCTGTGTCCCCAGGTAGTCCCTGACACACTGTCCCTCAGGGATTTGCTGTGAGGCCCTTGGCCCGTGCTTTCCCTGTGTGCGTGTTCAGTGCTGCACTGGCCAGCACAGGCTGGATGTTGCTCCATCGCCCTCTCCCACGGCAGCACAGTCAGATGTCCCCTTATCCTGGGCCGTTCTGCCTTCTAGGATAGGTGGGGCTTTCTCTGGAGCAGTGTGGTGTGTTCAGCACTCACTGCAGGAGGCAGATCCCACCAGCCCATCTCCTGCTGAGGAGTGGGCCCTAGGGAGGTGCCTATGGGTGTGGTCACCTACTGCCTGGGGTGGTGAAGCCCACCAGGGTCCAGGCAAAGGCCTCCCTTCTCTCCTGATGGCTCTTGAGGGGTCCCAGACATGTTTGTGGTGTGCAAGGCAGGGGAGGACAGGGATGGTGGGGACATTCAGGTAGGGCATTGTGAACCCACTTGCTTGTGCTGCCCAGCCCTGACAGAGGCCAGGTTGGCAGCAGTGGGGACAGCTGCTGGTGGCATTTTTGTGAGAAGTCTGCTGAGCCACTCTCTGTGTACTTTGCATCTGCTTTTGGTACTTACAGATGGATGAGGAGATCCTTGTCCCTGGCTGGAGCTTGCTTCATTGGGTTGGGTTGGGTTGGGTGACATGGAGATCTGCATGTGTTTTGGGTCTCTAACACATAAAGTGCCATCACGTCCTCACCCAGTGCTGCTCCTCATCACCACTGCTTCCCTCTTTCTTCCTGGCAGGTACCAGATCCACACAGGACTGCAGCACTCCATCATCCGTCCTCGGCAGCCCAACTGCCTGCCCCTCGACCAGGTCACCCTGCCACAGAAGCTGCAGGAAGCCGGCTATTCCACACACATGGTGGGCAAGTGGCACCTTGGCTTCTACAAGAGGGAGTGCCTGCCAACTCGCCGGGGCTTCGACACCTTCCTGGGCTCCCTGACAGGCAATGTGGATTACTACACCTATGACAACTGCGACGGGCCTGGCGTCTGCGGCTATGACCTGCACGAAGGGGAGGACGTGGCTTGGGACCAGAGCGGGAAGTATTCCACCTTCCTCTACGCTCAGCGTGTCAACAAGATCCTGGCATCCCACAGCCCCAAGGAGCCCATCTTCATCTACGTGGCCTTCCAAGCGGTCCACACGCCCCTGCAGTCCCCCAAGGAGTACATCTACCGCTACCGCTCCATGGGTAACGTCGCCCGCCGCAAGTACGCAGCCATGGTGACCTGCATGGATGAGGCGGTGAAGAACATCACCTGGGCCCTCAAGAAGTATGGTTATTATGACAACAGTGTGATCGTGTTCTCCACAGACAACGGCGGGCAAACCTTCTCTGGTGGAAGCAACTGGCCACTACGGGGCCGCAAAGGGACGTACTGGGAAGGGGGAGTGCGTGGCATTGGTTTTGTCCACAGTCCCCTGATCAAGCGCAAGCGTCGGACAAGCTGGGCACTGGTTCACATCACAGACTGGTACCCAACTCTGGTCAGCCTGGCCAGGGGCAACCTGAGCAATGTCCAAGGCTTGGATGGCTACAACGTCTGGCCTGCTATCAGTGAGGGCAAGGAGTCGCCACGCACCGAAATCCTGCACAACATCGACCCACTGTACAACCATGCCAAATACGGCTCCTTGGAGGATGGCTTCGGCATCTGGAACACGGCCGTGCAAGCTTCCATCCGGGTTGGGGAGTGGAAGCTCCTCACTGGTGACCCGTCCAAGGCTTGGATGGCTACAACGTCTGGCCTGCTATCAGTGAGGGCAAGGAGTCGCCACGCACCGAAATCCTGCACAACATCGACCCACTGTACAACCATGCCAAGTACGGCTCCTTGGAGGATGGCTTCGGCATCTGGAACACGGCCGTGCAAGCTTCCATCCGGGTTGGGGAGTGGAAGCTCCTCACTGGTGACCCAGGGTACAGTGATTGGATCCCCCCGCAGACCCTGACCAACTTCCCAGGGAGCTGGTGGAACCTGGAGCGTCTCACTAATGGCCTGAGGAAGTCCGTGTGGCTCTTCAACATCACCGCTGACCCCTACGAGCGCTATGACCTCTCCGAGCAGCGCCCAGACGTGGTCAGGAGCCTCCTGATGAGGTTGGTGCACTACAACCGGACGGCCATCCCGGTGCGGTACCCTGCGGAGAACCCCCGGGCTCACCCAGACTTCAACGGTGGCGCCTGGGGACCTTGGGCCAGTGAGGATGATGGGGAGGAGTGGGAAGGCGGCCGGGAGCCCCTGAAAAGCAGGAACAAGAAGAAGAAGAAGTGCAAGATCTGCAAGCTGCGCTCCTTCTTCCGCAAGCTGAACACCAGGCTCATGTCCAACCGCATCTGACAGGACACTCCCCCAGCATCCAGCCATCCTGGCCAGGGTAGAGCTCTGGACTGCAGTGCCGTGGCGTGGGAGCGAGGGAGAAGGACAAGCGGGGAGGTGGCCAATGCTCTCTTGCTCTCCCTTGCTCCGGGGTTCACTCCGAAACACTTCTCCCCAGCTGGAGTGGTGGCCACAGGGAGTTGCTCCCAGTGGGTGAGGAAGGGCGATGTGGTCTCTGCTGCAGTGCTCAGTGCTGGTGAATGACTGTGCTGAGCTGGGCTGGCCCTGCACAGCCGCTTCCAAAGAGAGAGACCCTTTCCTCCAGGATTCTGCAACCAATCATAAACTTTAAGTGTTGGCCATCGCAAGGACAGGAGGAAGCATGGGGGGCTCTGCCTTCACGTTAACCCTCACCATTTCCCTCTATTTACTCCTGGCTCTCAGCCTGCTGCCAAGTGGCTGCAACCTTTGCTCTTGCTCTGGGAACTCGAGGGCCTCCCCCAAACTCAAGACCACATTGCTTCTTTGTGGAGGGATGGATTCCTGACCATGGATGTCAGACCTGAGATCAGTGTGGCTGGATTAAGTCATGCTGCTACAGGGACCTCATGTGGAGCTACAGCTTCCCCTCTCCACTGGCTTGTGGGGCCAGGAGCAGCCCTGGTGAGGAGCTGTGGCCCATGGAGGCACGGTTGGATGCTCTCAGAGGACAGGTGGTTCTCTTTGGCCCCACATTTGGGAGGCAGGTTTGCCCCAGGCTCTGGTGGACTCCACACGGGTCAGCCACCCAGCAGACCCTTTCGCCCAAAATTTGCTTGGACAGCCCCCTCATGTGCATGGCTCTAGGCACCCCTGATCCTCCCTATGAATCCTACATACCCAACCAGCCAACCACCCCTGGCTGCCCCTCCACCCTGCTGGAGCTGTCCCTGTCCCCACATCCCACTGCTGACCCCGGGGCAGAGGGACGATCTCAAGAAGGTCTCTGCAGAAGCTGATGTGCCGTTCTGTAGCTGCAGGACTTTGAAGCCACAGTGGAGGATGGGGATGATGGGGACGTCTCCCACCTGCCAGCACTGCGCCGCATCCCCTCGCCGCAGATGGGCACTGCTCTTCCAGCAGCGCACGCGTGGGGAGGAAAACACCTCCCCATCATCCGCTGCTGTGGGGAGCCCATCCGATGGCCGGGGGCCAGGGAAGCCAGCAAAGCTCCGGGCCCCCGCGCCTTCAGCAGGGTGCGAGCGTGCGTACGTGTGCTCACAGGAGAGCTGGCGAGGATGAAAGGGGGTAAATAGCTTTAAAATCGTTTTGGATGCATGGTGCATTTCCATTTACACAATGTGTTTTACATTTCTCCCCACAGGTTTCTCTTGGTGCAGCGTGTGTAGGCGAAGGCCCTGCTGTGAATTTTGAAAATAGTTATTTTTGTCTCTGGAAAATGAGGCCCGTTAGGACTTGTCAGCTCTTGGATGAGCAGTGTGGGCTTTCTTTTTTTTTTTTTTCTTTTCCCCCCTCTTTCTCCCTTGCAAAATAACATTCATTTAAAATCTGTCATTGAAAGATGTGACAATTGGCAGCGTGCACGCTGAATACCTTTCAGTGTGCTTTCAAGCCCTGTGTGTGAGAGAGGGATGAGGATGGGAAGAAAATGCAATGACATGTTTGTATTTTTTTTTTTCTTACTCTTAGCTGGATTATTTGGGGGAATTGGGATTTTCTATAGAAACAAAGGAAAAAAAACAGCTGACAGCAAGGCAGAAGAGAGGAGGCCTCTTCTTGTAGAGCTGGAAGGAGTTTGAAAAGCTGGAGCGTGGCGGTGTGTGCGCCAGTCCCTGCTGCTCCGCGCACGCCCATCACTGTGCCATCCCATCCCATCCCATCGGCTCCCTGCATCCCTGCAGGCACATCCCAAGGCTGTTTCAGAGGGGGACTCAGCTCCTCCATCAGCCCCATCTCCATCCCTGCTCCCTTAGCACGTTGCTCCAAGAGGAGTGGTCCCCATGGCATCACCCGAGCGGAGATGAGCCCCAAGAGGATGCTCCACATCCTCAAACTACCTCAGTCAGCCAGCCTGGTCCCTGGGGATGTGCACCACCAGCGGGGCTGTGGCACCAGCAGCCATTTGGCAAAGCCAACCAGTTGCTGAAAATAAAGTAACATTTTGCTGAAGAAGAGGAGGCTGCTGCAGGCAGAGCCAAAGCCAGGGGAGGGCAGGGGGTAATGCTGCAGGGGCTTGGGAACAAATATTGGCTAAGGGACAGTTGGTGCTGAAGGGAATGGGAGAGCAGGACTGGACGTGGGGTGGTGACAAGGCTCGGGAAACGGCTTTCATTTCCATATTTATATAAATGCATCCAAGTTTAGTCCTTCTTTTATTTTTTTTTCCTTCAAAAACGGAAATTTCCATGAAAACATGCTTGATTTTTCTCCCATTCCCTTTTGCTAATATCCCCATGGAAAGGTTCGTCTGGTTTCACTTCCTTTCCAGGTTTGGATCTGCTGGGCTGATGCTGGGTTCGCAGTCAGCCTGGCCACAGTGGTGGATCTGTTGTCATCTGTGTTTTAATTAAAAAAAGTTGGATTCTGAACCTTTGCAAGAAGAAACATCTGAAGGAAAATCTTAGTCCCTGAAAACAAAGAGGAGAAGTCAGCAGGAGCATCTCTGGGTGCTTGGAGAGAGCAAAGCCTCCAGCCCGAGGACACCAGTTGTCCTTCACCACTGATTCCAGCTGTGCTGTGTCTGACTATTGGGCTGGGAAAGGAGATGCAGCTGCTGCCACGTGTTCTCCTAATCACAGCAGTGTTCATTAATGGCCTGTGCTGGGAAAAATTCAGCTATGTGCCAAAATCCCTTGTTTTCAGAGAGCTGAAGTCTCCTGGGATTGTGTGCGTGCTCTGGCTGCCAAGGGGTTAATGCAGCTGGAGAGATGCTAAGGCGGTGGAGTTCCCTGCACCCGGGAGATGTGTTTTCACAGACAGGCTGAGGCTCCCCTCCTTCCCAACCTCCCTTCAAAGCGCCTGGCAAGCTCCAGGCAGCTCCAAACCCCACCAGAAGCTGGGTGTAGGATGGGAGCCTGGGAGGGATGGGGCAGGGGGGTGCATCGGGGCCATCAGGGGTGGAAGGGTGGTGGGGTGGTGGCTGCTGCCTGTCTGTCGGCATGGACTGGCTGTCTCCACCCTGGCTGTTTCCACCCTGCTGGCTGGAGAGAGCGGGGAGGGGATGGGCTGGGAATGAATGGAGTTGGGTGGGGGGGGCCAGGCGGGACGGGGGGTACGCCAGAGACTCTCCAGCCCCACAGGCAGCTCCCACCCGAGAGAGGGAAGAAGCCCAGTACCAGGACAGGAGATCCCAGCAAACTGCCACAGTGGGAGAGTGCCAGAGCACCCCGAGCACCTCATGCTGAGCAGAAGGTGTTCTGCATCAGGGGTACTTGTGTCCTTTCTCATGCCAGGGATCTGAGGCCGTGTGGTTCTGCAGGTTCCCCCCACCCAGATCCAGTGCACAATGGCTCCAGGGAGCCGCATGGCACTTGCTGGGTGTCCCCAAGTATCATGGACATGTCCACAGGAGAGTCTTCGCCTACGAACCCCACTGTCAGGGAGAGGGTGGCACTGAGGACACCCTGTCTCAGCCAAAAGCAGCTTCCTGTGGTTGCAGGAGCAAGTGCTGGGCCCGTAGGGACAGGGCACGTTTGCAAACACAGCCTTAAATGTAAATCAGCTCTCCTCACCACGGTATTTATAATCTTCTCTAAAAATAACCCCAAATTCAGCTTCCCAGAGGACAGCAACTGAGCATCCCCCAGACCCCAGCTTGCATGTGAAACTGTCCCAGTAATTTTGGGATCTCTGCAATATGTAATTGGCAGGCCGACTCGTTTGGTGTGCGAGGCACTGCTGCAAGCCCCATCCCCTGGGAGCAGGGGCACCTGCTGCAGCCCCCCCAGGACACGTGGATCCTTCCTGAGCTGCCCATCCCGTGTGTTTGGGGTTCGGCATCAGACCTCGGGTGCCCACCCGGGGGCAGCCCCTGCTGGGATGCAGAAGCTAAAGCTCTGCAGGCAGAGCTGGAGCAGGGTGTGGAGAGCAGGATGCATTTTTGGAGAGGCAGCCCAGTGATGGAGAGGAGCACTGGGGATGAAGGTCTCCATCAGGTGGCCAGACCCGAGTACGGCAGCAGGAGAGCAGCATGGCTCCCAAAGCCCTGCAGGAGCAAATCTGGGGATGGCTGGGAACAGACACATCCTAAGAGTATCCTGAGGCCTCTGGGAGAGGACTGGGACTACTTCCCTCTGCAGGGGAGCCCCCAGCCCAGAGATTGAAGGTTCCACCCAGAGCTCCTGCTCCCCTTGGATTGTCCCCAGGCACCCAGGAGTGGGACCAGGCAGCAGTTCCTGCTTGGGAAAACATTATCAGCAAAGCAGAGCATGTTCAGCACGCAGAAGTCTGACACCACCTTACCCTCAGAAGGAAAAATGTCAAGAAAAAGGGGGAAAAAACTGAATAGAGAGAAGAGCAGAGAGGGAGAAACTTTTCCTGGAGAGCTGTGTCTCTGCCAGGCAGGAGAACCCTGGGGAGGGAGGCAGGGTCCTCGTGGGGGGCTTTGCCATCAACCCCTGCCTGGGTGGGGGGTTTGGGGTGTCAGGGATGCAGCGGGGATAAGGAAGGGACAGATCCCTCCTCCTGGCTCGGGGAGCACGCAGAGTCACGCGTGTGGGGTTGAGCACGTGTGGCAGTGTGGGGGTGGGCACGGGGAGGGGGGCAGGTCACATTGCGGAGCTCACGGGGACACGAACATTAGCGCAGGTGGGAGGGAGGTGGGAGTGAGGCAGGGGCACAGAGCCGCCCATGGGGTCTCGGGAGCGGGGGGCTCTTCCTCTTGCCTCTAGGGTTCCAAGGGGCTGCTGGGGGCTGGCAGCAAAAAGCTGGAGGAGGAGAGCACTCCCACAAACATTCGGGTGTACCGGCCCCCATGGCAGCCCCCTGCATCCTGGAACAGCCCTGGGGTGGGGAATGAACCCCCTTTTTTGTGGGAGCAACATGGGGAGGAGTTGTGCAGGGGCAAGGAGGCATTTTGGGGACCATCGTGTCCCTGGGGCACAGATGGCACATGTGCATTGCCTGCACCCCAAGTGAGGGTGCCTGGTGTGCTCTGCCCATGCCAGGGCATGGCCAGGGTGGGTCTGGAGGTCATCAACCCCTGGGGACTGTGGCCCCATCCATGTGCCCGTCCAGGGCTGGGAATTGGTCCCTGCTCTGCCACCAGGGTCCCCTGGATGGGACCAGGCAGGAGCTGGAGGCTGGATGCAGGGATGCAAGGTGGGGATGCAGGTGGGTAATAGTGCAATTAATGGAAAAGCCATTAGACCTTTCTCCTCCTCCCCCTCCTCTTCCTCACTCCGCCACTTGCTGTCCTCCTCCACTTCCACCTCCTTTCTTCTCTCCCTCTCTGCTCCTCCTCTCTCCCCTCTCAAAGATTTCTCCCTATTTTTGTCTGGTTAGAACCTTTTCTTTTCCTTTTAACCCTTCCATGGCAGCCTGAAGGGGAACTCAATCCATCTCAGCTGCCAAAGGCAATGCCCTCCCAGCCAGCATAGGGAGTCCCTTCCCCTGTTGTGATGAGGGTCCTGCTGCTGCAAAATCATCCAGAAACGGGACAAAAGCTTAGTAGAAAGCTCTTTTGGGGGAAGCCAGCAGGTGGAAAGTGCAAGGGGTGGTGTAGACAGAGGGGGTGGTGCTGGATCCCCAGTGAGTGCTGGTGGGGACTCAGAGGGAAACCCCTTCCCTGAGGTTTTGGACCTCACAGTTCCACTTTTATTGCGCTTTTTGTGCTTTCTTATGTTCAGCACAGCAGAGAGGCGACTCAGCAACAAAAAACCCAAGGACTGGGGAGCCAGACCTTCCTCCTATTCCCACTCTGAAACTTCCCCCTTTCTGCCCCAGCTTGGGCACCACAGGGACACAGCACCCCAGGACACAGCCTTTGTGGTCCCCTCTAGGCGTGCTGCAGGCCAGGCTGCTCGCCCCTCTCTGGGGGGACCCTCTGGAGCTGCTCCACAGGAACCCCAGAGCCCTCAGGGGGACTCAGGGGACAAAGGGGGGAGTGGGGAGCAGCCAGCTCTCCACTGCAGTGCGATTGGGGCCAGCCCCCCCGAGGACCCTGGCTGAAGGCGGGACGGTGTGGGGACCTGGGGACCTGCCATGGTTTCTCGAGCTTCTCCTGACACACTTCTGCTCCATCTGCTCACTCCCGCCGCAGCGTGTCCCCCATCCCACAGCCCTCAGGGCCCCCAGGAATGCTGCTGTAGGTACCAGCAGGGCCTGTATTTTTTTTGGGGGGGGGGGGGCATAAGCAGCTGCTGGGGTGACAGCATCCTCCTGCAACATGGAAACCATGGTTTCCATGGAAACCTTTTTTGCCCCAATTATTTTACCACTGCCACAGCCTTTAATTTGCCTTTAGTAGTTGTATTTTAGAGATCCCCCCTCCGCAGCAGGTGGGTGACCCCCGGGCAGCCCCCGGGCTGGGTCCCCAGCAGGGCCCTGGTCCCCACGGAGGGCGGCGGGTTTGGGAAGCAGTTGCCCCGGCAACAGAAACAGGGCGTTTCTGGCAGCGGTGGTCACCATGGGGACGGGGATGCTGACGAAGGCTTGTGAAGCTGAGAAGACAAATTGCCCTCATCATTATCTCTGGGCTTGTCAATCAAACATATTCCCTTATTTACCTCAGCGAGGAGAGAGCCCCGGGAGCACACGGAGAGGGAGGGAGTGAGAGGAGAGCTGCTTGCCCCAAACTCCGCACCGGGAGGGAGCATTTCCAGCCCCTCGGGATGGCCACCATCACCTGCAATCGCTTCACCGAGGAGTACCAGCTCTTTGAGGAACTGGGCAAGTAAGTTGGAGACGGGGCTGAGATGCTCAGAGCGGGGCTGTGCCCTGGCTGGGAGAGAGACTCGGCAGTGCTAGGAACTGCTGGAGATGGGGGAAAGGAGATGGGCATGGAGAGAATGCAGTGGGAATCAGAGAGGGCACACGGGTGAGGGTGGGGGCTGCCAGCCCCAGACCTGCTTCTCTGTCCACACCTGAGTTCAGGGGCTGCTGATGGGTGTTTGGCTGGGGACTTGGGACACCCCAGTGGTCTGGAGTTTCTTGGGAAGGGCTCGGCTGCCCCTCTTATGGAAAAGCTACTCCCAAAAAAGAAGGCTGCTGGCTCCCTTGGGAAGTTCTCCAGCCAGGAGGAGGAACAGGACAGCTGAGGAGGAAAGCCAAAGCAGTGGGCACCCCTCACATTTCTTTAGGGAATTTATCTGTGTGGATTCACCGTGGCTTGACTAGACCTGCAGGAGACCCAGTCTGCCTGGCAGCCCCCAGAGAATCCTGGTGGGTTTTGGAAAGATCCAGGATATTCCCCAGCCCTGTCCCAGTGCAAGTGAGCCATAGCCCTGGCTGACCCAGCTTTCCTGCAGGGGAGGGCTCAGCTGCTCTGGTCCAGGTGTCATCGTGTGTGCCTGGATCAGTGCGTGTCCGTGTGTGTGTGTGTGTGTGTGTGTGTTTGTGTGTGCAAACAGAGCTGCCTGTGCACAGTGAGGGGATCCTGGGGCGCGCTGAGCATTCCCGGGTGGAGCAGGGGATGCCAGGTTCCCCGTGTGGAGGGATGCTCCGCGTCCCGCCCAGCGTGTGGCTGTAAAACGGGTGCAGGAGTGAGCAGGCGTGTGCCTCTGTTTTGGTTTCTGTGCCTTTTTTTGGAGCTGGTGTGTAAATCTGGGGCGCGTGGCCGCCATCCCTTCAGAGCAGCTGGCAGCACGGTGGTGGGCTCAGGGTGCCTGAGCTCCAGAGGGGAAGCTTTGTCCATCCATAGGCACAGGGAGGCTCCAACCCCGCAGCCCTGCATCGCCCGGGCGCAGAGCAGCCTGTGCCTAAGCGTGTGCCCACATGCACGTGGGCGTGTGAAATGGGGGCGAGGGAGAAGGGAGAGGGCAGAGATGGGGAAATGGAGAGGCTGAGACAGGAGGACTTTGTGCTGGGCTGAATGCTGCTCACATTCGCCAGCCAAACCGTGGCACCAGGGTGCTGCCACAAAGTGCAGCTCTGTGGAGGCAAATGGGCCCCCCCATCCCGGGATACTCACATCCATCCCTGTGGCATCAGGGTGACAGAGAGGGGCTGGTGGACAGCAGGGGATTGGGTTGGGGAGTGGGTCCCTGTGGCGCAGACAGCCCCAGCTGGGACTGCAGGCAGGGGGATGGGCGCCCACCAGGGAGGTGGTGGCAAGGTGGGATGTGGGACCTGTTTTTCCAGACTTTTCTCGGCTTTTCAGGGCTCTAGGGCTTTGTGGTGGTGGCCGGGGGGGGGGAGGGGGGGCAGGGGGGT
>NW_008236924.1:974985-976233 GCF_000691975.1 Corvus brachyrhynchos | reverse complement strand
CAGGTGAGGCAGTGGCTGCTGGGTGTCTGTGGTGAGGCTGTGGGGCTCTGGCTGGGCAGAGGTGGCTGTGGGGACGTGGAGGGGAGTTGGCAGGCCAGGAGTGATGGAGGAGGACCAGGAGGGCTCCTGAAGGTATCTGAGCTGCGACGCTTTGCTGGGTGGGTGCTGACCAGAGGGCTGAGCACCCAGGCTCAGGGGCTGCCTGCATTGCCCGGCACTGTGGTGTAAAACCACTCGGACAGATGCATTTTAACAGGAATAAAGGAGCAAAGCTGGCGCAGCGGCTCACCAGCCCCTGAGAGCATCGCACCCAACCACCCCAGTTCTGGGGTGACGCAGGGGCAGCAGCCCCAGCTCGGTGCATCCTGCAGCTTTTCCATCCACTCAAGAGGGCAGGTACAGCTGCAGCACTGAGGTGTTCCCGAGTTAGGGGCTTCACCGGGTTAGCCAAAGTGCTGTGGGGCTGGTTGGGGATTTTCCACTGGGATGGTTTCCAGCACATCCTGGCACATTCAAAAATCAGCGGTTTCCCATGGGGAAATTTCCGCTTCACGGGCTTAGAGAGGGAAATCAGGACGAAGTGCCGCACCTCTGCTCTGCTGCGGCAGCTGCTCGCGCTGGGAAGTGTTCCTCCTCTGGAGAGGTGCTCCCGGTGCCAGCCGGGGTGGGGGTGTCCTGGCAGGGGTGGGCAGAACGGCTCTCCCCACACCAGACCTTGGTAGGGAGCAGCGTCCTGCAAGGATTCGGAGCAGAAAGGGTCCATCTTGAGTTTGCTGTGCCCAAGGGACTGGAGCGGGCTCTGGTGGGGGACACGGTGTGTCCCAGCCTGGCTGGCAGGACGGCAGCTCTGGGTGCCAGGCTGCTGCACCCACCCTGCTTCTCTGCCGTTTCCTCGGCTGTCACCCCTCCTGACACCCGGGCAGGTGGGGGTTTGAGATGCCACACACCTAATGGTGGCACCACGGTGGGGCTTTGGGGGCAGGCAGAGATGGGGAGGGAGATCTGCAGAGTCTGCCCAGCAAGGCACAAGCCCTTGTCACATCCCCGTACCTTCCAAGCATGGTAGGACATCTGTCCCGAGCGGGGGACACGGAGCTGGGGAAAACCCACTCCTGCGGCAGCCCCCGCAAAGCTGAGCGAGTGAAGGGCTGCTCCGATCCCCCACGCTTGCAGGAGGGAATCAGGCGGAGGGCGGGGGGCAGTAGGGGGGGACAGGGAGAGGGTCCCGCCCCCGGCCCCCCGGGGGAG
>NW_008236924.1:942468-973411 GCF_000691975.1 Corvus brachyrhynchos | reverse complement strand
GTAGGATCAGCCCCTCCGCTCCCGGAGCTGCAGGAGAGGGGGCTTATTAAACAGAAAAAAAAAATGGAGGAACAAAAAATCCCCAGCCCACACTCTTCTCTCTAGAAAGGAGATAAAGTGCCTCGGAGGAGGAGGAGGTGTTGAAGAGAGGGAGGGCGGCAGCAGCACAGCCGGGCGCTGGCAGGGAAGGTGTGAAAAAGGGAGAAGCGGAGCATCCTGGTGGCAGAGCCACTGCTTGAGCTGGTGGGGGAGGCCGTGGGGACAAGGCATGGGGTCATGCCTGGCCTGGGGACCAAGGGACAGAGGCTGCAGGGCTGGGGCTCAGCAGTGCTGGGGCTCGGGGCTGCAGGTCCAACATCACCCTGCACTGGCACCCAGCCGGGGGACAAGGACACAGTCTGTACCCACGGCCCTGCAGGTGATGTGCCTGTCCCCTGCTCAGACTGGGACATGCTGTCTCATCCAAGCCAGGCAGAGATGGGGGTCCTCAGCTGTCACCAGGGTTGGGGTGATTCCCATCCAAAGACCCAGCGCCCTGGGAGAGAAGGGACAGGCTGCTGCCCATGGGCAGGGAGCAGGAGATGATTCCTTCCTTCCAGAGGGGTTTCTTGCAGCACAGTGGGGCTGAGCTCCCTGCCTGGCACCCACAGTGCTGCCTGCAGTGCCCATGAGCCCCTGGTGTGGAAGGGGATGCTGCCTTTGCTGGGAAGATGCTGTATTGAGATGGAGCAAAGGGGGGCTTTTTTTCCCCTAGGCTGGAAAAATCCTGCACAGGACTGAGTAGCAAGGAAGCAGCCTGGCACAGTGGAACAGAGCCTGGCTGGGGGTCAAACACCCAATGTGGAGGGTTCCTGGCTGGTGCAGACCCACCGAAGGACCCGACTGGAACAAGGAGGGGAGGATAGCAAGCGTGCTGTACCCCTGGGTATCCTGCACCTGCATCCAGTGTTCCATGTTCCACCCACCCTCCGGGCACACAGGGTTTTGCTTATGCTTTACAGACCACAAATAGACATTTGGTTTCTGTTAGGAAGGTCTGGAGGAGCCAAAAGCCAGGAATGTAGCTGGGGAAGTGAAACAGCCGCTTCCCATGGCTCCCCCTTTTTTGCCATTCAGTTCTAATAAATGGATGAGCAAGTGGCTGTGGACACTGGGATCAGGAGTGACCACCAGTCCCCAACCTCCAGTGGATCTGGGACACCTACACCGCTCCAGCCTCATGCTGGGTTCTGCAGTGAAACCCCGAGCTGGGGCAGGGGGATATCCCTGCTTGCTGCACTCTGCTGCAGACTGTCCTGCCACTGCAGAAACATCACACATATCTTTAGGGAAAAAAATAGAGAAGATGGGTCCCAGGGATCCACAGGAGCCCACAAACCCTACACAGTGTGGGGTTCCCAGCCGGATGAAGAGAGTAACACCACAGGACTGCTGCCGTCTCTGGTCTCCCTACCTATGGCAAGCTGGATATGAAGCATTTCACCCACCCTTCCCAGTTAATTCCTCCCCAGCATTCAGGGATATTAACAGCTCAGCTCTTTCAGCAGCCAGGATTAAATGGCAGGACGGGGAAGCTGGGAACCACCAGGATGTTTTCTCCCAACTCCTGCCTGGCACGTGCCATGAGCGATGCTCTGCGCGGCAGCACCGGGCACGTGGGCTGCCAGCTCTGCTGGGGCTCCATCCCCACCCCTCCACACCCGCTGCTTGCCTGCTTTTCTAAAAATCACATTCAAACCCAAATTGCCCGTCTCCACCCGCCCCCGCCGCTAAAATCAATTATCCGCCGCTCTCACCAGCCTGCGGCCTTTTATTCCTCGGCAGGGAGCTGGAGTGGGGTGAAGGGGAGTGGGGGGAAGGTGGGGCACGAGGTGGGATTGCTTTTGATAGTTGTTATTTTAGCAATTGGAGAGGTTTGGCAGGAAAGGGAACCTGGCACAAAGGTTTTACTCAGCAGGGCTGGAGCGTGCATGTGTGTGTGTGTGTGATTGCAGTGCCGCAGCTCCCAGCACTGCGCCGGCACTGGCAGTGCCACGAGCTGGCAGGACCCGGGGTACGGGATACAGGGGCAGACAGGAGTCTTTGGAGCGTCCCAAGCACTAGTGCTTGCTTGCCTGCCAGACCCCAGGAAAGCTCTGCATGTTGGCTCATGCGTGTGCAAGGTGCAGCAGCATCCATCCCTGTCCAGCCTGGCTCCATCCTCGCAGTGTCCCCTGGGCTGTCCCTGCCTGGGTGACAGTTTTGCAGTGGGAGGGAATCTGGCACCGGTCACAGCTGCCAAGTCCTGCTGTGATTGGAAGGTCCAGGACAGGCAGAGCCACACAAGAGTGAAGTGGCCGAGAGCTGTGTGGCAGCTGCAGCCATCACAGTTTCCCTCGGGAACCAGCACCCTCGGTAAATCACTGCCCCTTCCCTCCTGGCAACAGGTAGGGCAGAGCCAGGAGGAAGAGGAGGAAAAGTGCACCATGCCTGGGGTGTCCCAGAGGAGCGTGGAGGGGAGAAATCCACCTTTATCCCTAGGTCTGCATGGGCCTCCTCCCATCATTCCTCAAGGACAGCAGTGCAGAGAAGCCAGCTGAAATCCCTCCATGTTTTCCCCAAGTCCCTGCCCCAGTCAGCACCTATCCCCATGCCCATCCTCACCCCCATGCCTGTGGCTGCCCCTCACCCCACGGCCATGAGTGCTGAGCTGTGCCTGTGCCCACACCAAGCCCTTCACCTCTGGCTTCTTCTGTTCCCAGGGGCGCTTTCTCCATTGTCCGGAGATGTGTGAAGGTGTTGGCAGGACAAGAGTATGCGGCCAAGATCATCAATACCAAGAAGCTCTCTGCTCGAGGTAAGCACTGAGGGTGTTTTGGGGGAGGCAAGAGGTGAGCAGGCCTCATGGAGTAGGGAATTTTTCCCCTCTGCATGGTGCTGGGATGATGCCTTTGATGTGCAATGAGGTGGGGGGTGTTTGATGTGCGATGGGGACCCCCTCATCCCACCCTGTCTCTGCTGCAGTACACACCAGACTCCTTGATGGATGGGATGAATGTCCCAAGGAGGTGTCTTGGTGGCTGCTCACCACATCCCATCCAATCACAGGGATGCATCTGCAGCCTGGCTGAGGCTGAGGGGCACTCCCAGACCCCAATCTGCCTGAGGAGCCAGAGGACCCCATTTCTGTCCCTGAGACCCCCCACCACCCTGCACACCACATTGCAGCAAAATGATGGTTACAGCCTTGCAACAAGTCAGACCATGCTAGCATCAGGCACGGTGTAGCAGAGTTATTTTGGGAGCACCACCTTCTGAGAGGGCCCCTGCTGACCCCCCATCCCTGCTCTGGGGTCTGTAAGTTTTCTTACTCATATACCTACATCAGTGAAATGGGAACATCCCTTCAGGTGGGGGTTTGACTTCATTTCTATCTGGAGATGGGCCCTCACCCCTCGCTCCCATCTGGTGAATCGCTCTGGTGGAGCACATTGGCTGTTTGCTGCTGAAAGAGGCGCTGGCGGGTCTGTCCTGGTGGGTCTATCCCGGCTGTTCCTCGGAGTGAGGCTGAGCTGAGCCAGCACAGAAATCACCAGCCAGCCCTTGCCCCAAGCCAGGGACCCCTCTGCCCCCAGGCACCTGACAGAGGAGCTGCGATGAGGAGGATTGAAAGGATGAGACAGCAGATGCCGTGTCCCCACTCCGGCTCCTCCCTGGCTGTTGGGAGTGCAGGATGGGTGCTGGGAGGAAGCACTCTGCCAGGAGGGTTTAATTAACCTCCCTCGGTGTCTCTCCCAGTTCCACTGCTGACCTCCCAAGGCAAAACTGAAATGCAGAAAAGAGTGACAAGCTCCTTTCTGACCTGGAATTAAACCAGGATGTTGCAGTCGCCCTCCCACAGTGCTGCCAAAGCGGCACAGCACCGGCACTGAGCCCCTCAGGTCCTCCAGCACAGATCCCTGCCCCTCTTCAGGGATGCAGATCATTCTCTTCCTCCAAAGCCGAAGGCCAGGCTCTGGGCAGGGTGTGTGGTGCTGGGCTCAGCCCTTGGCTCCTGCCCGTGTACCCCAGCTGGCAAACGCCTCCCAGTTTGCAGGGCTGCCTGGAGCAGCAGATTGAGCCGCCCTCCCTTTGCTCCCTCCTGCCTCCGCTTGCCTCCTCCGGCAGTTTGCCCCTCTCCATTCTCTCCTGGGATTTGTGCTGTCCCTGCAGTGCCCAGCAGTCCCCTGGAGAGGCTTCACTGGGGTTATTTTCCCTGCTCTGCCAGCTGGAATCACCAGCAGCTTTGGCTAATGGTCTGGAACCGTGCAGTGCTGGCAGGGAGGATGGCACTTCCCCAGACACAAAGGGCAGGAAGGAGAGAAGTGGGGAGGTGAGAGAATCTGCAACGCATCCCCAGCCGTGGTCTGTTTCTTCAGACATCCTCCTGGCTGCCAACACAGGCCAACAGGAAAGAAGGTGGAGGTTTTGGAGGAAAAATGGGGTTTGGGTGTGTGCAGGAGCTGGATTTGTGGGGTAGGAGTTGCTGTAACTCACCTCCCCAGAGAAGTGCTTGCCCCACTGGTCACACTGTCCCTCCATCCCATCCCTGTCATCCACCCCACAATGGACTTTAGTCGTGAGAACAGCCTGAACTCCAACCTCTCCTTGTCACCCTGTCCCACCCTGAGAAGGTTGTCCCCCATCAAGGGAAACACTGTGGGGAGCTGAATGAAGCCACCAAGGTTATCTCAGCCTTCAGCTCACAGACTCCAGCACAGGCTGCAAAACTCAGCCCAAGCCCCGGGGTGCCTCTTGGACAGGATACTGAGCCCTGGGGAAGGCTGCAGCCCTGCAGAGAAGGGGCTGCGTTGCTTTCACGTCTCAGCGGTCGGAGACGCCCAGGTTTGGTTTGATGCAGAGTGAGACTCCGAGGTGTGAACCTGCAAGGTAGCAGTGATAGCACCGAGAGACAGCAGCCCTAATTATATCCTGGCTTGTCCTGGCTGCTGAGTTCCTGCACGAAATGCCTCCAGTCAGGGTGGCTGGGTCAGGTGTGAGCAAGAAGAGAAGTGCAGAGGAAGAAACAAAATGATTTGCAGATTCATTTTGAGCTGTCCCAGGGAGGAGGATTTTTTGGCTCAGCTCAGCTTGCTTTGCCCAGAGCTCTGTTGTGTCACATCCCCAAACCTGCTGAAAGCCGGGGAGTGGGACCTGGGCTTCCTGTTTGGACACAGGTGCCAGTTCCAAGACAGGGTTCTGCAGTGTAGGAGAGCAAAGCCCTGGTATGGAATGGCTGACGATGGCGAGGGGGAGTGAAGCCCATAGCCTCGTTTCATCCTGACACCTCTTGCTGGCCAACTCTGCCTTCAATTGCTCAAACTGTACCATGTGGGGCCAGAAATGTCCTGGCTGATTGTCTGTGCCTGGATGAATAGGAGAAAAGGCAACAGTGCTGCCGGCAGGGATAACCCAGACAAATCCAGGGTATTTGGGAGGTGATCAGAGATTGTTCAGCAAAGAGAAGAGAGAGGGGAGGGCAAGGGATCGTTCCAAACCCAAGATTGCCCATGGCATCAGTGCCTGGGGGCTTAGCCAGGGACTGCATCTGTGCTGGGATACTGCCCATCAGGCCCTGATGCTGAATTTATCCCAAAATATGTAACTTTTTAGGAAAAAAAAAGCTGCTCTCTCTCTCCCCCCAGGTTTCCTGTGCCAACAGCTCCTCTGAGAGCCCAACAGAAGCTGAGAGCAGTTGATTCCCTTTCTCAGATCCTAATTTAGGGCCATTGCCTCTTTCAGATCATCAAAAGCTGGAACGAGAAGCCCGGATCTGCCGTCTCCTGAAGCACCCCAATATTGGTAAGTGCACCCTGCACCCCCCATGCCTGGCTGTGCTGCCCACCTGCCCTCCCATGTCCGAACCAGGATCCATAATCCAGCCCTGTCTGCAGCAGCACGGACTGTTTGTCCCAGAGGTTGAGAAGGGCTCAGTGTTGTCCTGCCCAGTTGATCTGCAGAGCCATCCCTCCTCTTCCTCGTGGGAAGCACCATCTTCAAACGGGGCCATGGGAAGAAAGGCCCCACTGGGCATAGGGGGACTGAAGTAGGTCTGGACTAACCCACTTGGCCATAGCTCCCTCAGGGAGAAGCGGAGCCCCAGGAGGCTGCAAGAGGCTATTTTTACTGCTCTCCTCCGGCTCGGGTGCTGTATTCCTCTGCATGCTCCAAAAAGCGGCTGCAGCTCGGAGCAGCAGCAGCAGCAGCGCGGGGCGTGTAGGAGGAGCGATGGCGGGGGGAAGCGAAGACTTTCCCACCGACCGTCCATCTGAAAGTAGCCTCCTTCGGAAAAGCTGTTTCAGGAAAACTCCTGAGCCCCTGCAAAAGACAAAAATAGGCCAGAAGGAGAGAGAGAGAGAGGAGGGGAGGGGAAAAAACTGCAGTAAAAAAAATACCCAAATTCCATCCTGGAAGTGATGCTGATGCAGGCTCTTGATCCCTGTGGATAGTCTGGATGAACCCCCTCTTCCCTCAGCCGCACCCCAGGATGTACCAAACCCATTGGGATCCTGAAGCTTTTTGGGAAAGGATTTGGGGGTTTCTGCAGCCCTCTCAACCCCCAGTCGGGAGCTGGGAGGGTTCCCCTGCGGCTGAGCTCCTCCCTGGCCCCCTCACTGCTCCGGTGACCTGGATCCATCCTTCCCCAGGAGCTGCTGCAGCAGATCCAGGGAGCTAGATCCAGGGCCACTGGGATGAGCCATGTGGCTCCTGTCCCATAAATATTTCAGTTCCAAAAAAGACTGTCGGCTTCCATCTGTCTCTGCCCTGCAGGGGTCCCTCCGGGACGTCCAGCCTCCCCTTTGCACCAAAAGACATGCGGGGACCGCCGAGACCGGAAGGAAGCGCACTGCGAAGTGTCTGAATAGGAAGAAATACTAAACCCAGAGGAACTCACCGAATGAGACCTGCAGGACGGTAGCTGCAGGTTCCCCAGGTTCCCAGGTTCCCAGCTTGGCCACAGCTCTTTCCCAACGCTGTCTTCCACCCTTCCCTCTCCATCACCTGCCCGTGGGGCTGGCGAGGTCTCCGACGGCCAAAACACCTCACCCGTCCCTGTCCTTGTCCCCCCTTCCTACACTACCCCTCGCTGTTCGGCTGTGACCTGGCAGGTTCAAAGCTGCAAAGGCTAGAAGGGGTTAACAGCATGAGATGCTAACAAGCCCAATCTGCTGCTATTTATACCCAGGAGGCTCTTCTCCATCCCCCACCCCACACCCTCTTTCCTTTCACTCCCCTCCACTGCTCCTGCTGCCTGGAAACTTGGGTTTGCAGCTTCCCTTCCGTGCAGCAAAGGCGGCTCCTTACCCACACAGGAGCTGGAGTGAGCGGTGCCACTGCAGAGCAGCCTGGCGTGAGGAAGAGGAGGCACTGCTGCTGGATGAGGCGAAACAGCCCTGTCCAGCCCTTCCCGGGGAGAAGCACCCCAGCTCCGAAGGGGCTTTGCAGCCCTCTTACTTGTTCACTGCAGCAAGGTGGGGTCCTTCCATCTCCCGTGGGAATGCTGTGCTGCCATTCCTGGAAGAACCAGCCTGTGATCTGCACTGCGCCTGCTGGAGACCCTCGCGTGGAAAGCTGTGCACAGGCAGTCAAGGGCAGGTCCAGGTCCCCAGGACCCCACAACACATCCACAGCACTGGGTGACATATTAGGGAGTGCTGCTTCCTTTCAGGGAAGTCTTGCTTTATTGGGAAAACTTTGGCTGCACCCAGCCCTGGAGTTTGAACTCCAGGTACTTGTCCTCTGACTCTCATTCCTGAAGCTGTGTCCTGCTCCTGCCTTGGCTCTTGGCTTGGAGCTGGAGTGGTTTGGCCGGTGCGGCTCTCTCTTGTTATGGTCAGTAACAGATACTTGTAGGATCAGGCTATATTTAGAGCAGCTGCTCCCTCTTATACCTTCTTCGCTCCTGGCTGCCACAGGCTTTGGGACTTCCCCAAGCAGGGGGAAGTATCCAGACCATTTGCTTATGGTTATGCTGGTCCTATCTGCACTGAACTCACCTAATCCCCCCGAGAACACTTTGGCTTCTGTGGGATCCCAGGCGTGATACTCTCAAATCCCTCCCAGGCGACATGAAACAGGAGGAAATAGGTTTCTTCCAGCAGAGGAAGGCAGAAAAGCTGGGATTGTATGTTGGAGAAAAACAGAGCAGATGCAGATGCTGGAGCACAGGGGATGTCTGCAGAGGCCAGCAGTGGGGAAGGATAATTGGGGAATAAGATGAGCAAGTTGTGTCAGTAGTCAAGACCACAAGGGAGACAGACAGGAAGGATGCTGCCCAGCTCATCAGACCTCATTTGCCCGGTGCCTTGGCCAGATGAGATGACGCTGCTGGCAACACGCTCTTGGCAGACACTGGATTTGCCCACAGAGCTTGGAGACGGGAGAAGGACCAGCAAAGTGGTGTTTTCTGGCCTGGAAGATAAGAGCGACACAGTGCAGCGTCTGCACTCGGTGCTGGGGCTGTTATCTCCCCTGGCTCACACTGAGTCTGGAGGATGTTTCCATATAGGGCTCAGCTGATTTAGATGCAGTAAAAGGGGCTAGGAGTAAAACTTCCCACAAAATCTCTCACTGAATGTTTCTTTTTTCCTCCCTGATTCCCAGCATTCTTAAATATGTTGAAAGTTGCATCAGGCTGAAACCAGGTGAGAGAGAGGAAGCGTTAAATATTCATAGCCTCAAGGGAATCAAACAAAATATGACGTGGGGGACAGAGGATGCTAGACAACTCTCTGTTTATCCACCCTACCTGTTTCTGTGCCTGTCCCCTTGCTGCACACCTGCCTGTAAGTGTGAGCAGGGATCTGAGCCTGAAAAATCAGCGTGCAGCTGCAGGGTGACAGGTTTGTAGCTGGCTGTACCTGGCGAGGGGTGTGCCCAAGGGGAGAGGGTGCCAGGAGACGGGGAAATTCATCCTCTGGAGATTTCCAAGGAGAAAAGGAAGGTCATGAGCAGAAAATACAAAAAGGCCCTTGAGTGCCAGAGCTGTCAGTTCAGCTCCCTGCTGAGCTCTCCCTCTCCTCGGGCACCTCTCCTGATGGGACTGGGGACACCCATGCCTGCAGCCTGCCCAGTGCCCAAGATAGCCCAGCAGCTGCCTGGAACCTTGGCTAGGCACAGCCCCGGAGCAGTCCCCGATTTGGATGTGACCTTTGAGCCTCGCACAACTGCCCCAGGCTGGGGCCATGGCTGGGGTCCCCTGGTGAGCAGGGACCCCCACCCAGCCAGTGGCAATAACAAGAGGAATAGCCCTGCTGTGCCCTTCCCCAGCTCCTGCTTGTGCCCAAAGGGGAGCAAAGGCGTTCCCAGGGAGCGGGGTGGGAGCCAGGTGTACCCCATAACCCTTCTGTCTCTGCTACAGTGAGGCTCCATGACAGCATCTCCGAAGAGGGCCACCACTACCTGATATTTGACCTGTGAGTAATGGTTCACTCATCCCCTAACCCACGGGCAGCTCCCCGCTTCCCCCAGGGTGACACAACCTCCACCTCACCCGAGCCCTTCCTGCAGGCTGGGTTTGAACCAAACTTGGGTCCCCCAAGCCGGGCAGAGGGCAGGTCCCTGTGCTGCACCCCCGATTCTCCCCCCATGCACGGTGCAGTGACATTTTTGGGGGGCTTGCCAGGGCTGAGTGTGCTGTCAATCAATCCAACCCCCTGTCTTCTCGCAGGGTCACCGGCGGGGAGCTGTTTGAGGACATTGTGGCCAGGGAGTACTACAGCGAAGCGGATGCCAGGTGAGCCGGGCTGTGGAGGGGACAGCAGGCGTCCCCTTCTTCCACAAGCTGCTCCCTCCCAGGGTCCTACACGGCTGGCTTTCTGCAGCACCAGCTCATTCTGTGCTGGGAGGTGTTTTACAGCCGCTCTGCAACACATACTCATAGACCAGAACTGTGGTGCAAAAAAAAAACCCAAACCCACCCGAAATGCTCTTTCTAACTCACTCAACTCCTGTGCCAAGAAGTGCCTGTGCTGCCATAGGACTGGTTTGCACTTAGAATCAGATGGCTCCCAGCCAGTGCCCAAAGCACCCTCATTCCCCAGCATGCTGGGATAGCCAACATCTGACCTCACTGTAAATGAGCAGGGTGTTGGGGGCTCCCTTGTCTGGGTGCATCAGGATTCCTTGGTCTGCGGGCACCAGGGCTCCCCAGGCTGGCAGGGAGGAAACCCAACACCAGGCTGGTGCCCAGCCAGGGCCACAATAGAACGGACACCCTGTGGATGTCACTCCTTCCCCTTGGAGCTGCATTCCAGCCATCTGCAAGTGTTTCTCTGGCATTTACCACTTGAAAGCAGTGAGGAGGAGCAGTCAAGACAGGCTGTGCTGGAGCTCTGCTCCCTTCCACACTCCCACCGGCACTTTCCAGATACCCTGCTGCAGAGCCATTTCAGCGACCCCTTTGGTCACTGCAGCTCGACCAGGGGACAGTATTAGTCTCGTTCTTTTGAGGGGACATGATCTGGCCCTCTCCAATCTCCAGATATCACTGTGCCTCTTGGCTGTACCCCCAGGCTAATCATAGCTTGTATGTATGTCCAAGGGGGTGGTAAACTCTACACTACCTCTCTGCATGGAAATATCCTCTCTTTCTAGGCAGAAAACAATCTCATTTAATGGGCTGCCTGCACTGAATCCACTTACAGCCCATCCACTTATTAGTGTCACACAAATAAAATAAAATACATGTAAATAAAGACCTTCTGCCTTGCACACAAGCTGTTTTGGAGCAGAAGCGATCAGCGCCTCTGTCTTTTTCCCTTCCTGTCTCACGCACGCAGCAGAGCTGGAATGTAATGAACTAGATATAAAGCAAGCAGACACAGCAGAGCCACCTGCATTAGAGGAGAGCAGGGAAGTGGGGCTGGAGCAAAGGTTGCACAGAGCACATCTGCTCTGCCTGGGTTTGGAGACCAAGTCTTTGCTGGCATTGTTGTTCCACTGTTGGTCTGCAGCTCCCCGCCTCCAGTGTTGCTCCTGTGGGGTCCCCACAGGCTCAGCTGTGTTCCCTAAGCTCCTGCTCACCATTACTGGGTGTCCAACAGCTCTGTTGGGTTCTTACTGGGTTAGAACTGCTCTCCACAGGTGTGTGGGTTTTGGTGGAGGGGGATGCTGAGCGGTGCTGCAGGGCTGCTGGTGGGAAGTGTGATGGGGAGAAGGGTGAAATGCATTAGAATAGAAGTGTCTGACAAAACTCGCAGGCCACTTGTGTGAGCTTTCTCCTCTTTCCCACAGCCACTGCATCCAGCAGATCCTGGAGGCCGTCCTGCACTGCCACCAGATGGGGGTGGTTCACCGGGATCTGAAGGTAGGAGCTGCAGGGAGAGTGCCTGTAGGAGGACAGGGGACCCCATCTGTGATGCAAAACACTGTAGAACAATGCTCAGAGTCCTTCAGGGCTGCTGAAACAGCAGGGAGGAACACGTGTAGGGCTGCGGGAAACCCACAGAGCAAAGACCAGCTCCGGAGCGAAATGAAAAAAGGGAGATGGGGTAGAGAGGTCTTTGCAGTCCATGGTCCCCTAAGGATCCAGGGACACCAGGACAAAGAGCAGGTCAAAGCAGTTAGGGAGCACATTGAGAGCTTCCTCTGTGCTGTGCTGGGAAGCTCCCCCTGCCAGTAGCAGAGCCCCTGGGGGGTTTTCACTCCTCTCCAACCCCCATCTCCTTCTGCAGCCCGAGAACCTGCTGTTGGCATCCAAGCTGAAGGGTGCTGCCGTCAAGCTGGCTGACTTTGGCCTCGCCATCGAGGTGGAAGGGGACCAGCAAGCGTGGTTTGGTGAGTAGGACTGGCCTGAGGTGGGGTATCCTCCAGCCCTCCTTGGCATGTTAGCTCAGGGGTGCTCCAGGACTCCGAGCCCAGGGTCACGGGAGAGTCCCAGGAGCACCAGCCCAGGAGGTACAGTGGATGAGCAGGTTGATGTGGAGCAAACAGCTCCACAGGGACTCTGTGAGTTACCGAGGTGTCCTGGTGAGATGGACAAGCCGGCAACAGGGGCAGACCGGTGGGAGGAAAGCCTCTTCCAAGCGCTGGAAGTGCACAGCAGAGCACTCCAGCCGTAGGCACCCTCTGGGGTTTGGCAGTGGCAGAAGGACACAGTTTGCTCTGCCCTCGGGAGTCACACACGGTTCTGGAAGGAGGGTGTCTGTCCCACCGGGTCGGGATGTGCCAGCTCTCTCGGCTCTCGCTATGCCCGGCCGGGGACCACTCCCCGCTGCTGAGCTGTGCGGGGACGGGGGCTGCCTGAGGGCGGGCGTGACGGGCTGTCTGTCCCAGGTTTCGCCGGCACCCCGGGATACCTCTCCCCCGAGGTGCTCCGGAAGGACCCCTATGGCAAAGCCGTGGATCTGTGGGCTTGCGGTAAGTCAGACCGGGGCTGGAATGCCGGGAGCGGGCTGGGCTGGGCGGGATGAGGCAGGATGTTCATCCAGCATGCCCCACGTCGCAGTTGCCAGTCATATCTCAGGGAGGTCAGGGTGGAGGATTTACCCAAGAGGTGGCACATTACCTCGGGCAACACACTCTCGCCCAGTCCGGTGGCACCCTTCTCTGAAGGTTCAGCCCCCTTGCTATGTACCCAAAGCTCTCAGTCAGGGGATGTGCTGCCTCTTTTCCCTGTGGTGCTGGTGGAGTCAGGCAATGCTTCCATGTAGTTGCAGCCATAGGGGAGCCTTTTTCCACCCACGATGGGGAGGAATCATCACCCACCCCTGCCAGGGTACCCACTTTGGGCTCTGCATGGTGGGCTGCCAGAGCCTTGAACCTCCCCAGGTGCTGAGCACGTTAGCACAGAGCTGGACCCACCAAGCCTTTTGCTCTTTAAACAGCGAGCAAATCTTCATATTTCCCCAATACCTGTTTCTCTGCTTGAGTTTGACCAGTCCCCAGGCTGTGTATGCTCCGGCCTCCAGCAATGAATTCTCTCCCACTGATCCTGTCTCCTCTTCTGGGCAGGTGTCATCCTCTACATCCTGCTGGTTGGGTACCCACCCTTTTGGGATGAAGACCAACACCGACTCTACCAGCAGATCAAGGCTGGGGCTTATGATGTGAGTGGGTTTGTCTTGCTGCCCCCTTTCACAGTCTCCTCTCTCTCCTGCTGTCCCTGCTTTGCAGCCTGCTGCTCTAGAAGAGCAGCCAGGACAAATTCAGACAGGTGGGAACAAGTGTTTTCCTCTGCCCTGGTCACAGAGTGTTGGCCACGTTGCCATGCCCAGGCGCACACATTGGCATGTTTCATGTTCCCACTTTGCGGGAGAGACAGGTCTTGTCCCAAATGTTCCAGCTTTCTTCTTCCACTCCTGCTCTTCAGTTTTTTACCTGGCAGCTCTTTCCAGTTGCTACCATTTCTCCAACCTGTCCCAAGTTGCAGGAGAAGCAACCCAAGTGCCAAGGGGCTCTCTGCCATCTCTCACCCTGGTCCCTTTGCTTTGGCAGTTCCCCTCCCCTGAGTGGGACACGGTCACTCCTGAAGCAAAAGATCTCATCAACAAGATGTTGACCATAAACCCATCCAAGCGCATCACAGCAGCAGAGGCTCTGAAGCACCCCTGGATATCGGTGAGTTGGGCCCAAAGGTAGAGAGATGTGGGGATTCACAAGGGGAGAACATCTCATCGGGGATCACATATTATCAAACATGCTGCCAGCTCTTATCTCCATCCTGGGAAGATGGTTTCCTGGCACGGTTCCTCCCAGTGCTCTCTCAGGAGCATTTCCCCCGAGGTTTTACAGCAGACAAAAGCTTGTGAATGCAAACAGCATGTTCCTGGGGGACCTGGTGATGGGAGGGACACACATGCTCCCAGCCCTGGTGGGGACAGGCTGGTTTCTCGGTGTCACGCTGTGCTGGGGGATCTTTCTTCAGAGGCAATGGGAGTAGGCTCGTGTTTATCCATCCATCCACCCCAGCAGCAATTCCTCCACCCTTCACTGCATCCCGCTGTTTCAGCTGCTGGTTCTCGCTCAGAATCAGATCCTAAAGGCAGGAGGAGACCTTGGGCTTAACCACACGTGCAAACCCTGAGCACATTGCTAAACATGGCTGGTCAGTCAAGGGGTTAACTCAGGGGGCGGCCAGTTCTCCGCACACCCCCACCACCAGAGCAGATCCTGCTGACTCCAAAGCTTCGATCTCCCACTGCCCATTAAATTTTTATCATCTGCTGCTGCTGCCTGTGCCTCGGCCATGGGAGATCACACACTCCACGTGTGTGTGCATGTGAGAGTGGGGCTGGGGGAGCCCCTTCCCCCCAGCACTGCTCTGAGCCAGCTCTCTCTCCCCCCAGCACCGTGCCACTGTGGCGTCATGCATGCACAGGCAGGAGACAGTGGACTGTCTGAAGAAGTTCAACGCCCGGAGGAAGCTGAAGGTAACTCTGTCCAAGCTGGCTGCTAAATGCACAGTCAGGTCATTGATGGGCTTGTTCCCTGTGTGGGAAACGACAGGGTGGTGTCTCTGGGTAGTGGTGTGGGTGTGATGGGCATTTGGGGACCCCCATTGTGAAAAAGGGGAAAGAGACTGAGTGGGGTGACAGCTTCATCTGGCTGGGGTTCCCAACTGCTCGAAGAAAGCCATGGTGAAGGAAAGCACTGAGTCACACTGGACACTGGGATGAGGACTTTTCCACTGGAGTCATTGTCAAGATAGCTTCTTTTTGGGGCTGGACACGGGCCTGAGAGGCACAGTGAGACCCTTTGCCTGATGGCCAAGACACTTTGCAGCCAAGAAATAAAGTGATCCACAGACAGACAAAAAGCTCACCCACCCCAGCAGCCACACAGCCTTTCCCTTCTTGGATGCTACTGTGTGCCACAGCCTGGACCCCTCTAAAATTATCATCTCCCTGATGCTTGAGCACCTCCCTGAGGCACCTATCTCCTGCGTGCTGCCAAGCCTGAGCCGGCAGCACGGCGCTGGGAATGGGCTCTGGAAATCACAATGCCTCCTGCAGAACAGGATGAGGCTGGTCTGTGCCACAGCCGGAGCCATCAGCGCTCCAGGCCTGAACACAGTGTGGCACAGAGCAGTACAGCTGCAGGCTACTAACAAGATTATCAAGCAAAGAAACTGGCTATAAACTATTATTACTTTTCAGCTAGACAAGTAATCAAATTAGTTCAGGCATGCGCTTCAAAATAGTAATCCATTACTGTAAGCAATTAGTCCAAAGTAATCTCATTATACGCTGAGCAACTAGTTAGTAGACTCAGCTGGAGAAGGGGAAGGATTTTTACGAATGTTGTTTTGTGGTGATGATCTTTGCGTGGCTCCCATGAGCAATCCCTGCCCTGCTGCTCTGAGCTGGCACAGCTTTAATCACAATTAAATCCTGTTCCCCTCCCAGTGGGTCCCCTTGTTGCCAGCTGCCGGCCCAAGTCAGTGGGGTTGTGCTTCATCTAGGACAGGGTAGTATGAGACTGAAAAGTGCCCCGCAGATATTTAATATCCCTTTAATCTTGGAGGGAAGGCAGTTTTGGAGAATGCAACCCAATGCCCTGGTGCTGGGGATATGGGGTCAGGTATTGAGAGCTGCTTTTGATGGCAGGAGGAGAATATCAGTCCGTGGGCTAGTTTCCTTCCTTCCAGTGGCTGGGGGACAGGTGCTGAGCAGGGCTTTCCTCCCCCAGAGATGGGGGGAGCAGCAGGGTGCAGGGGGCCGGGGCCCAGCACACCCTTTCCTTCTGCCTTCCTTGTCTTTCAGGGAGCCATCCTCACCACCATGCTGGCCACCAGGAACTTCTCTGGTAGGTGCTGTCTCTGGGACTCATCTTCTTTCTTACAGGATACCCAGGGCAAATCTGTAGGGTCCCTGGAGAGCTGGCTTTGCCTCATGTGTCACAGGGAGGCTGAAGCTGCAGCCTTGTGCCTCTGGGGATGTGTGGTTTTGGGTGCTCCTCCAGGAGAGGTCACCTGGCACCTCCAGGCTAGCTGCTGGCTTGGGATGCAAGAGAGTAGGTGTCTAGTTGAGGCTCAGTGATCCACAATGCTTTAGGGCTTTGGGGTTTGTACGCACCCAACCATCTGGCTTGTACTGGGATGGGGATGTGGGTGCTGGGGGCAGCCAGAGCTCAAGCAGCTGGTTTTGTGTCCTCCTAGAGAGTTTGTGGCTCAGGGAGAGCATCCTCTGCATCGGGAATAGGGAAAGGCCCCTGGGTGCCACTGCAGGCAGATGGCAGCAGGATCTCTCAGGTCCCTCCCCAGGCAGGTGGATGCTAATCCTGCAGGAGTCCCCACTCTCTTCCTGTCTCCCTACATCCCCAGGGCTGCTGCGGTGACAGGACTGAGCATGGCAGCCCAGCCTGTGCACTGGAGAGGTCTCAGTGCAGCCAGAAGCCCCTCTGCTCTCCCTGAGAGCTGTTCCACCTGGGGACACCTCGCTGCAGATGGGATTTCACAGGCGATTCCCCAGGCATGGAACCAAATGGAGCCGTGTGACTGCACAGCTCATCCACCCGCTGTCACCTCCAGCCCTCCCCAGTGCTGGGGATGGCCCTGCGGCGGTGCTACAGGGCTGGGGCACACCAGCCAAGCCCTGCACGCTGCTGAGCTGGCTGGTGGCAGCTGTTTGGGGTTAGTTGGGTGTTTCAGGGTGCTTTGCTGAGGCTCCCCGAGTGTCAAGTGTAGCAGGTGGGCAGGGGTGCCAGGGCAGAGGGCTGTGGCCAGGGCTGGCATCTGCATTTGTCGTGGGGGGATCGTGCTGACACATTTAGCGCTTGTGGCGGGCCCTGGAGGAGTCCAGCAGCTGGGGGGATCCGATGTCAGGCCGGGAGAGGCGGACAGGAAGCATCAAAAGGCAGGAAGTTCAAAAGCATCTCTCCTAGTGCTGCCCATCCCACGCACGGCCCGAGGGCTCAGCAGTTTCCCCGGGCACGGCAGGGCTGGTGGGCAACAGGCACTGGGCTCCACCGATCCCCCCTGCGCTGGGGGTCCAGGGGAGTGGGCTGGTTTGTGCAGCCGGGGGGCTGGGGCAGTGTCGGCAGCGGTGGGTGGGCACAGGGGAAGGCGCCTGCTTTTCATCCTTGTCAAAATGCGGGCTTGCAGCTGTCGGGCCGGCGGGCCGGCAGCACATGATCCCGGGAGCATGGGGGGGGGGGAGGATAGGACACGGGTCATGCCCCTGGCCAAGAGCCACTGGGGTAGGACAGGACAGTGCTGGCAAGGTCGCCCCTGAGCTCCCACGGGTTGCACCGGGGGGTGCAGGAGAGAAGAAGAACCCCACCAGCCGCTCCTGGGGGTCCTGCCGCCCTGGCACCCGGCACCATGCTGCTGATCCTCGCCCTCCTGGTCTTGGTGCCCTGCCTGGCTCTGCTAATCTCCTTCCTCCTCTCTCCAGGAGGCAAAAGTGGTGGCAACAAGAAGAATGACGGCGTGAAGGTAAGCCCACCCCCGGTGCCCTCTGCTGCCTGCCGCTCTGCTGCTGGGGCGGTGCTGGGGGTCTCTGTGCCGTGCCGGCGGTGAGCGTTTCCATGCCCTGCTGGCGGTGGGGGTCTCCGGGCTGTGCCCGTGGTCAGTGCAGTCCCCGCGACACCTTGCACTTTAAAGGGCAGCTGTTGGATCGGCTGTCCCGGTGTGTCCCCGTGCCACCGGCTGGGCTCCTGCCAGGACAGGCAGCGCACAGGAGGCTTTGCAGCGCAGCGGGCGCGGGGAGTGGGCTGGTGCTGGAGGGTGCCCGGCGGGAGCTCGCTGCTGTTTCATTGCCGGCAAAATGCGCTTGTCCCTCGCTGCCCCCAGGGAGGGGGAGAGGCAGAAGCTGCACCGGGACAGGGGACAGGAGGAGGCAGCTTTGCAGCCCAGAACCACGGCTTCAACAGCAGCCATCTAGTGGGATGGGTGGCCTCATCTCCTGCTCGCTCAACATGGGGGTCCTGCTGCAGCTGGTGAGACTGGCCCCAATTCCTGTCCTATCTTGTCCCGAGGGCTGGTGTGCTGCTGGGTGACACATGGGTGCTTTTAACCCCCTTGGCAGTGCTGCTTGTCCCCTGTGCCCAGTGCAGACAGCAAAGAAACATGGTGATGCTTCGACAGAGTAAATAGCTTGGTGATTCTCTAAAAACAAGCTGGTGCTCAGTGGATCTCGTTTCTTGGCCTGCAGAGCATGCGGGTTCATCAGGCCCTCCGAGGTGGGGCCGCAGCTCTGCTTCAGGACAAGGCGGCTCCAGGAGGCAGCAAAATTCTGCTGCTTCTGGTGACATGGAGATGTGATGGATAGCGGTGTTTATTGAGCTCTGTCAAACTCCTCCTGCAGGAAGGAATGGTCCATGCGAGGGTCTTTCTCTCCTTACCTGTTCCCTTCATGAATACAATGGATCACTCGGCAAGGGAGAGCTGGCGTGGTGACATCCTCCATCGTGGTGACCTCCTACATCATCAGGCAGAGCTTTAGGAGCCCGACTGCAGAGTGGCTGCTCTCCTTCCTCCATAGGGACCCTTTGCTGGGAGAACCTGCAGAACCTTCTCCCGCCCTTTTGCAGGGACCCAGCTTTTGGGCTGTGACGGGTGCAGGGTTTTGGAAGAGCAGAGCCCTCAGCCAGCTTTTTCCTTCCTGAGTACGAATGGTTGGTGAAGCCAGAGGTCTAGGGATGGCATATCTTTCTCCCACTCTTCCCAGACCCAGCAGCTGGGACAGGAGAAACCTGCAAGGACTGAGACCATGCACAACCCTCCAAACCTGAGCTCAGCTCCACAAGAGGCCACTCTGGCCATGCAGTGTTATTCTGTAGCATGAAGCTGATGGCCTGGATGGCTCTGGGAGAACATTACTTTGCGCTGTCAGGATTCCATGGGACTCCCAGGACAGAATTAATAGGTCTGGTGCTGGCAGATCCCATGGTAGTCACAACACTCCAAGTGCCAGCCACTGCTGGCCTGTCCTCTGCTGCTCTGAGGTCCCAGCTGCTTCTGAGAGTCACCTAAGATGTGACACCACAGGTAGTACTGACTTGGTACAGGTTGCTGGAGCACAGGTGAGAGCAAACAGAAGATGCATTATTAAGCTATTAAAGGAGAGATTGCTGGATGAAGAGGCTTCATCAGGCACAGTCCTGAATCTAATTTTCCAGCAGAAAGAGACAGCTTTGAATTTCTGTGTTGAGGTAGACAACCATTTGCCAGCCCAACTTGCTAATGATGCTCCCTGTTGGACTTTGAAGGAGCTTTGAGGGCAGACATTATCCTGGGAAAAGAGGCATTTCTGATTGTAGGAAAATAGTTTATTTGGGTGAACAGCCTTCTGGCTCATCACTGAAACTCAGTGAGGAGAGTCTGGTTTCAGAGCGGGATCAGAGAGGCTGGTTTGCATGCCCAGCCCTCAGCCCTTGCTGGTGAGAAGGGAGCAGATCATGAGGCTTCATTCTGAGTACAATCTACTCACCAGCACTCCTCTGAAGAGTGTGGACAAGCTCTGAGAATGGATTTGCTTTTTTATTTCCCCCTTTCCAACAAGTAAAGGGGAGACAGCTTGGCTAGATGGCCAGGAAGGTGCAGGAGGAGAAGACAAGGTAGAGACAAGCTCACTCCCAACAGCTTCCTTGCGTTGTCCACCTTCAGCATAACCATCCCCACCTCTCATTCCCATGCTCAGCCTGGGGGGACCCGCAGCATGACTCATTCAGGGGGGCACAGGGAGGCTGGGTGTTGTGGGTGAAGCTCTGATGGCCCACTGGGCAACCAGCAGATGTCAGGACACTGCTGAGCAGTGGTAACTTCTTTAACTGGCTGGAAAACCAAGGTAGGAACCTGGAAGCCTGCCTTGAGTGGTTGGGACGGTGGGAAGGGAATGGTCCTGCCTGCTTAGAGCAGGGCCACGTGGTGTGGGTCACTGTCAGAAGAGTTGTGTCCACACTTGGAGTAACATGCTGGACTAGCCATCTTCATGAGAGCAGGCAGATCCCAGGCAGCCATCCCTGCCTTTCCTGCCCAAAGCTGTGCTGGTGGGCAGCAGGCAGCTGGAGCTGCCCTCTGGCCTGTCTGCACAGCCCTCCAACACCAGCACGGTGCCAGCCCAGGCTCAGACAGCTTGAAACTCACCCTCCTGAGGAGGTTCCTCACCTACTAAAAGCATTCCTGGGACCAGAAATCCCCCCTGAGCCCTGCTCTGGGATCCATGGGAGGTCCTCTCGTCCCAGCAGCTATGATACTTTCACTGCCCTGTGTAGTGTCACATCTTGTCCCATTGTAAACGAATGGAATCACTGCCCCGTGTCGCATCCTGTCCCGTCCTAAACTGATGAGCTCACTGCCCGTGTCGCATCCTGTTACTGTATGTCCAGACTCGACGCGGTCACTGCTTTGTGTTGCATTCTGTTGCGTCTGAAATTTCTGCAGTTTGCTGCCCCGTCTCATGTCCTTGGGTAGCAGAAGCTGCCAGTCCTTCCTGCAACAGCCCAGCTCCAGTAGCTCCCTTTCTCCATGAGGTTCCTGACAAAATACCGCAGCTCGCTCTGCCCTTTAGGATGTCTTTTTTTTGGTGAAGGAAGGGTGAGAGTTGACAGATGGGCCAGTGCCTAAAGGAGCTACAAGAGTGCTGGAAAGGGACTTTGGACAAGGGCATCGAGTGATAGAACAAGGGGGAATGGCTTCACACAGATAGAGGACAGGTTTAGACTGGATATAAGAAAGAAATTATTTATTGTGAGAGTGTTGAGGCACTGGAACAGATTGCTCAGAGAAGCTGTGGGTGCCCCATCGCTGCAAGTGTTCAGGGCCAGGTTAGATGGGGCTCTGAGCAACCTGGTCTAGGAACTGGATGATCTTTAAGGTCCCTTTCAATCCAAACCATTCTGTGATTCCATCATTCTATGACCTAGCAAGGACGGGGAGAGCAGCAGTAGCAGAGGGAGAAGCTCACTGAGGATGCTGGTGGGAGCCAATTAGGATGTGAAAGGAACAATGAGGGGGAATGGAAATCATCAGGTTTTATGCTGTAGCCCACCCATGCACCCTAATGGGTTGCTCCATGGACTTTTCCAAGAGATTTGCACAGTGTGTGCTGCTTTTCCCTCTGCAGGGCAGGCACAGCTGGTGCCTCGTTAAATATGCTGGTACACCACTTTGTTATTTGGCACTGCAGATTCTGATTTCTGCACATTGGTATTCCCTGACGCACACTGGGATTCATTCCCTGGGAGCCAGAGGTGCAGAAAGGGTATGAGGTCAGCATGTATGTCCCCCTTTCTCCTAGCTAAATTAAAGATGGAGATGGGGAGCAGAGCACAGTAAGGAAGGTGAGTCCAGAAATAGTTTGGGATTGCAAGCAGAAGAGTGGCTATGAGGTCATCCAACCCAAAAACCTTAAAGCCTAGTGGTAGTGGTCAAGGATGGAGATAAATGTGCAGGTCTTCTCTTTGGAGTCCTGATATAAAGCACTGGAGCTATGCTCAGGACTGCTTCCCACACTGTGGGCCTGCCTTGAGGCCTTAAGGCCTGGCTGGCCTTAAACCAGTCAGCTCAGGACTGGTCTAGTCCTAGGCTAAACCTGAAGAAGTATCTCCACACCGGTCAGTGCCATCAGCAGATGCACCCAGAGCAGGTCCAGAGAAGTCAGTACAGCATTCACGCTGGGCACAGGGCTGTGGTGAAGCTGCCTTAGCTTTTCAGTATCCCGCTTCTGTTCCTGTGAGCTTGCTGGCCTGGTCACAGGCCTCCAGAGCGGTCATTGACTCCTAGAGGATTCCCTTTTGGACTAGCCAGGTCCTTGGGATGAGCAGCCCCAGAGATTGTGGCAGGTCAGGAGAGAAAGGTGCTGCCAGGAATGTGGAGAGGGAGCTGACAAGTCACCACCAACACTGCGGCCGGCGGCACATCCCCACAGGAGCAACGAGTCCCTCGGCGCCTTTCGTTTGCCCCTCCATGAGGACTGAGAAGGGTGGCTCAGGAGCTGCTGCCTTTCATGTGCAGCTCTCAGCCTTTCTCACTCTATGTCTCTTCCTGTTCCATCTCTTCTCCTTGTTTTTCCAGAAAAGAAAGTCCAGTTCCAGCGTTCAGTTAATGGTGAGTGTCCTTCGTCTTCCTAAATGCCGATATTGCTGGGCCTCTCCACATGTTCCAGCTTCCCCCGTTTTTGGAAGTTACCTCGGGGTAGGGAAGAAGGGACAGAGGGGTTGGAGGGAACATCCTCAAAGCCGTATCACCCACAAACCCCATTAACAGGGTTGGTGCAGGCACTTGCTGGCCACCAGCTGGTGGGAAGCCAGCCCTGGTTCTTGCTGATGGGTTCTCATGCCGTTTCTCCCAGTTCTCCTGACTCAGGTCTGCAGGCTGCATCGGTCCAAGGAGCCTTGGAGAAACACCTTCCATGCCTCTGCGGGGACTGTATGGTCATGGGACACCTTGCCAACCTACATCGGGGTCTTCTGGGTAATACACAAGCAAGGCTCTGCTGGGAAGAGCTAGCAGAGCCATTGCTCTAGCTCCGCTAGCAGAGTTGCCTTGATGAGGCTCCCGGAGAGAGACGGGGGGTCAGTACCCCTCTCCCCCCAAATCTGTGTAGTGCTCAGCTGTTTCTTGAAAGAGCTGTGTCTCAGCCTTCAGTGGTCCATGTGGGTCTTGGAAGCACTGTTTTATTGTACATTTCTCTCCCTACTCTGCGGTCAGTGTGGTCTCTCACTCCTGCACAGTCCCCTCTTTCTCATCCCAGCTCCTCCTCGCTGTTAATTTGTACATCTCTCTCTTTATTGTACAGTCAACATGGTGTCTTCCACCCCTGCACAGCCCCTCTCCCTGCCCCTCCGGCAACGCTCCTAGGAACCCACCACATGGCCCCTGGACCTGCCCCCATCTCTGTCCCCACAGGTGTCGGTAGGAAAGGCAGCGCCGTTCCTACGAGACCCTCCACAGCCCACCTCTTGTGCCCTTGGCGACAAGGGGTGGAGGTCAGGGAGGGCTCTGCCAGTGCTGCCCTAGAGCTGTGGTTGAGGACAGGTTGGACCTGCTGGCGTTTTCCTTGGTTTCTGTCTGTTGGCACAGTTGAGCGCTGTGGGGTCGTACTCGGGGGGCTGTCGAACACACGAAGCTCCGTCCGTCACAGGGAGAAGACCCTTCTCACCACCCCATCTCTCCTTTCTGTTCTTTGCTCAGGAATCGTCGGAGAGCACCAACACCACCATTGAGGACGAAGACACCAAAGGTACCAGTGGGGGCACATGGGAAGGTGGGCAGGTTGTTTAGGAGGGCTGCCCATGGGTCTGGCCGCCCCTCACGAGATATTTGCTACAGCAAAACCCACCACCATCGAGCTGCCTCAGGGCCCTTAAGAAGTTGCTTTAACTCCTCAGGTGTTTTCACTGCTGGGTTGCTGACACAAGCAGCTGGGGCACTGCTGGCGAGGAGCAGGGTGCTCCTGTGAACAGGGATGTTCCTTGAAAGCGGGTGTGGAAATGGCAGAAATCTGCAGGGATAGCAGCCCAGCTGCTCTTTTAAAATAAATGTCCCTTCGGGAAAAGCCTCAGGGGAAATCCCCGTCTGCCGCCCGCCTGCCTGCCAGAGGCAGCTTTCTAAGAATAACCCAGGGAATAATTTATCGGTGTTAATTTGTAAAGTCTCTCGATGAAGTGATCTCGGCACAAAGTAAGATGGACTTTGGCCTGACATGAGAGCTAATGGGACAACTCATCCTCCTGGAGAGGGGCTCCCTGAGCCTGGATGTGGAGGCAGGTGGTACCCAGGAGTTGATGGGATTCCCTCGCCTTTCTGGACAACTCCTAGGAACGCTCCTTCTCCTTTCATTAGTCACAATGCAAAGGGAAAAAAGTCAAGCATGATGCCAATTTGCATTTGAAGCAGAGCATTGTCAGTAAGCCCAGGGTTACCTCTGACAGCTCCTCCTGCATCCCTGGGAGCCAAAGTTGCTCTTGCAGCCCATCCCTTCCCAGATGAACCAGCAGTGCCTGGAATCCCTGGCAGCAGATGCACAGGTCTGTGCCCTTTGCTGGGTCCCTTCTTGTGTCTCCTGGTGTGGCTGCACATGTCATTTACTTGTTCTCCTCCCTGCTGAGACCCTGTCCTCCCATTTCAGAGGGAGGTGAGAGCATCCTTGGTCCAGCTTGCCCTAGCTGGCCTCTGCTGTGAGTTCATGGGGTAAAGGGTCTCCGCTTAGCAACACTTTTCAGCCAAGACCAGCCTGTCCCAACTTTTGGGCTGAGGGTAGCTTCCCACTTGGTGATTAACCTTTTGGCTCTTTGGAAAATTATAGAAGTTTTCAGTTTTTCCCTGACTTTGAAAATCTGGAGATGAGGAGCCCTTCCACACATCTCTATCCCAAGTCGCTCTCCTGCTTTTTCCCTGTACAGTTTCCAAAGTCACCCCACGTCCTGTGGTCTTTTTCTGATGAGACGAAGATCTCTCACCAATATGGTAACACCAGCAACTACTTCTGGTTTGTTTTATGCTTTTATTTCCCTTTTCTCTTTGAACCAACAGTACGGAAGCAAGAAATCATTAAAGTCACAGAGCAGCTGATTGAAGCAATAAGCAATGGAGACTTCGAGTCCTACACGTGAGTGTGCCCAGTGCAGGTTTGGGCTGGGTGAGGGCTCAGCCTCCCAGACCGGGGTCTGGGACTCCTACAATACTGCCCAGGAGGTTTCGCTGCTGCCCGGGGCAGGGTGACCAGGTTGATGTAGTGGGGGAGAGTGGAGACCATGCAAGAGAAGGGGACATCAGTTTCCAAGCCTGATGCTGCTCTCCTGCTCAGCTGACCACAGCTCTTTGGTCTCACTGTCACAGATGAGCCCAATTTTTGGTTTGCAGAAAGAGGAATAATTGTAAACGTGATTTATGGTGAAAGAAGTGTTTGCATCCATGGAATCCATTATATCCAGATTGCCACAGGCTGTTCTGAAGCGTAGATGATTTCTTCTTGCTGAGCTGATGCTGTTCAGAGTACACCTCTTCTGTGTCCAAGGCTGATTTAATTAGTGATGTCTGAGTGAGTGCAGGTCTTTGTCCCTGCCTCAGAGGATTGCAGCAGGCATATTTTGATACAGAGCAGATAATATGAGTTTTTTCCCTGATGTCTTCCTTTCTTGTAAAGAAGATGGCAATGTTTGAGGAGTTTTAATTGCAGAGGGTGACTGATGGAGAATGCACCCTGCTTTGCTGGGGTCCTGGCTGCAGCCAGTGGGCAGGAGTTGAGGTGGGTTGGGCAGAATGCAGGGATGAGGTCAGATTTTTGCAAGAATTACTCACTGGTGCAGACACTCCTCATCCTGAAGGAACCATCCTGAGCAGGAGGCATTTGGGTTCTTCAGGCTCTCATACCAGAAGTGGTGAGATAACCTCTCCCTTTTCTCTCTCTTTCCCGGCTCCCCAGGAAGATGTGTGACCCTGGAATGACTGCTTTTGAGCCTGAGGCTCTGGGTAACCTTGTGGAAGGCCTGGATTTCCACCGATTCTACTTCGAAAACCGTAAGCAGCTCACCTGCTTTCTGAGGGACCCCTCCCACCTCCCATGTACTTGTCTTGACCTCCATCAATTTGCTGAAGGGAATAGGGTTAGGGTGGCTGTGGGAGCATCTCTGGTTGATCTGGAGGATCCTAGTAGGAGGTGTTAGGTCAGCTGGGGCCAGGAGTCTGTAGAGGAGTTGTTGGGTTAGCTGTTTTCTAGGTGAGCCCATGCTGAACCCACATGTACAGCATTTACTCAGCCCCATCAAGCAGAGAGCATAACACAAGTGTCTCCCCTTCCCACATTGTTGCCACCCTGGGCAAGAGCCACCCAAACTCCTTCCCCTGCCTAAATCCCCTTGTGCTTGTCCCCTCTCCAGTGTGGTCCCGGAACAGCAAGCCTGTGCACACGACAATCCTGAACCCCCACATCCACCTGATGGGAGATGAGTCCGCCTGCATTGCCTACATCCGCATCACGCAGTACGTGGACTCCGGAGGGATCCCCCGCACTGCCCAGTCCGAGGAGACCCGCATCTGGCACCGCCGGGATGGCAAATGGCAGATTGTTCATTTCCACAGATCTGGCGCGCCCTCGGTCCTACCGCAGTAAGCCCTGTGAGCATCCGGGGATGGGGCACAGGGGATAAGGAGGGCTGGGTGTGGGCTCGCTGCAGCATTGAAGCTCACAGCACGTGGGATCCTGTCCCAAGGATCCGTGATGGGGAGGAGGTGGCTGATTGCTGTGAGATGGCAATGAGGGGAGAGGGATGCTCTGCCAAAGGGATGGTCAAAGCAAATTTCGGCTCTTCCTGGGTTGTGTTTTGCAGCTGAAGCGCGGCCCTGCCCGGGTTGGGTTTGTCACTGACTGACTACCAAGGGGAGACCTCCTCCGACATGTTCACCTACGGGACTTTGGCTGTTGGCTCTGCTGCTTGGTTCCCGCTGGAATAACCCCTCGCTTCTCACCGCACACACACGACAGCCCCGCCAGTGCAGCGCAAGCATCCCATCAAACCCCCCACCCTGCCGGGGTCATGGCGCTGGGCCCCCTTCCTCTGCATGAACCAGAAAAAGAGAAACCATGAACTTAACCCCAAGCATCTGGCAGGTGTACAGGCCTCCCTCATCGGCTGCATAGCGTCGGTGGGCCCCCTCACTACCCAGCACATCTCCTGAACTGGGCTCAGACTCATCATCCGCCTCCATCCCCACCTCTGCTGGAAGCCCTCTGAGGAAGAGGAGGGCAGTTTTGAGCCGCTCTCTGCTGCATCCTCCCTGTGTGCTGGTGGATTTTGCTTTGCTGCTCTCAAGGTCCCCGTCTGCCACCATGACTTCCGCCTGCTCCTGACCTGAGTTCCTGCTTCCCAGCAGCCTCGGCCGGGGAACTGCAATTCAATCCATTTGCAAAGTCCATTTTTCACGCGTACCTGTGCAAGGAGGGCCGTGTTTGGATGGGTGAGTAAAGATTGTCTGTATTTTTTCCCTTCCCAGCGCAGGCTGGCTCCTTCCCAGGAGAGCAAGTAGGTTTGCACCCTGGCTCCAGGCAGCTGCTGTGCCAAGAAGGATGCTCTCCCTCCTTCCTCCCTTCTCCCTTTGGAGCAGAGACTGGCAATGCTGGGAGAAGAGAGGATGAGAAAGACGACTGCTTCGCAGTACCACATCGTCACAGACGGGAGCTGGGGCTCTCCCATCCATATCCGGGAGGTAGCATTGCCCCTGCGCCCTCCTGCTCACCCACCACTCAGCCTGGATCCTTTACCCCAGCACCCACCCCTGCCCCCCCGCCACAGCACTGGTGTTCCCCTGCTCCTGACTCCCCGGATGGGACAGGGGCAGCCTAGCTGGCTGCTGGCTCGGGGCACAAACCTCCATGTGACTCCTTCCAGCGACAACAAGGAATGCAAGCTTTAGTGACAAACTGCAGAATCTGATTGTGCTTCGGCAAAAACAAACAAGCCTTTCGCTGTCTTCTCCTTTGAGCGCATGCCTTTTTATAGGGAAAAGAAACCAACCTACCGTGTATTTCGTAACTTGATTTTGAGTATTTGCTGAAATGGATCTTTATGTAATAACTAGAAACATTCAACTGTTTAAGTGGGGAGGGAGGGGGGATTTTTGGGGATTGCTGTTTTTCATTGCGTTTACATTTGAAGTGGGGTTGTTCTGCCAGGGGTCCCACGGCTGCCAGTCCCCTCCTCACACCGTGGTGGCTTGTCCCCTTCTGTCCCACAGCATTGGGTGGCAGAGGCACCCACCTCCAGGGGCACCCATATTGCCATGGCGCCTTCCTACACCCCATGGGTCTTCCTGCAGGGCAAACCACAGCGGTGGCTCTGGGAGTGCCACCAGCACGTGGCTTTCAGGACAGAAGACATGGCCGGGAAGGGGAATGTTGGTCTCACCTCTTTGCCGTCAGGCAGAGGTCCAAGGGTGGGTGTTTTTCCGGCAATTCTTCCATTTCACATTCTCTTTTTTTCCGACTGGAGCCTCTTCACTCACTGACGTGAGGCTTCTGCAGCACTGCTGCCCCGGGGTACTTTCTAGCTTCACTCTCTTTGTCTGCATGGTGTTTAACTTTCTAGACGGTGCGTGTGTTGAAAAACAAAGAAATGAACAAAAACTGCTTGTTTTGGACCTAAAAAAAAAAAAAAGAAAAAGGAAAAAAAAGGAAAAAAAAAAGAGGAAATGTTTCCTCCATGTAAATTCTGAGCGTGTATTTTGCCTTTTCTGTGGTTTTGAATGCTTTGCTCTCTGTTGAGGCAGGGACGGCCACCATGCCAAATGCAGCTGCATCCTTGCAGACTGCAAAAATATTTTCCCACTGGATGGAGGAGAAGAAATCTAAACTGCTGGGGCATGGACAGGCCCTGAGAAGTGTTTTGGTGTGTTCCTCTGTGCCAGCAGTGCGATGGCTGCTGGTGATGTATGTAGGAGATGCCTTTTTGGGGGCAAATCACAGAGCTGATCCATGGGTGCCTGTGGGGGTCCCCATGCCCTTTGTGGACCTGTGCACCACAGGCTTGCAAGAGTTCCCCAAAGCAGGGAGATCCATACAGGGAAAGGATTAACTTTTAAGGTAGAGTTTGGGTGTTTTTACAGATCTGTTTTTCTTCCTGTAGTCATGTAGTGCTGAAGTTTTTTTAATTTTTAAAGGAAGGACTCAGCTCTTTCACAGTTCTCTCTCTCCCCCTCTCCAGAGCTGGCTCTGAAGCCAGCTGCGGTCAGTGTCATCCACCTTCTGATGTCCAAGCTCTCCAGGTGTCAAGAGGATTTTTGGGAATTGGTATAAGGTGGATGATGATGGAGACATCGCAGCAGGGCTCTGCATGGGGGCTGAAGGGCAGATGCCATCTCAGCCTGGTTTTGAAGCTGCTGATAGCTGTGGACCTTGGGTGGGCTGTGAGAGTGAAGCTGCTCCAGCAGCTGCTACTGGAGAAAGGACTGGGACTAGGGGCGTGGTGGGATTCGCTGGGAATAACAGATGAGATGGGGTAGATACAATCTCCTTTCACTGAGAACCCACAGTCACTTCTAGGGAGAAGCATCTTGGCTCCCAGGAAGGCTTTGAGGCATCTTCTTGGAGAGAGTTTCTTCTCCTTGAGGTTTCCCTAAGGTCATCTCCCCAGGAGGCAGCTGGATGTCCTTGCAACACTCCTTTCCAAGGGAAGCAGAGTCTGAAGTTTAAACTCCTTCTAGTCTTCCAGTCAAGCTGCAGCCTGACCAAGGAAGACTCAACTTCCCAACATGCCCACGCTGGCAGCATTAAGCACCTGCACTTTAGGGGTCTGTCCTGCCTGGTGTCTCTGCCCCACCTTGCCCTGCTTCTCCAGAGCAGGTTCCTGTATCTCCAGAGCGTCTCAGCAAGCACTGATGGACCACCACCATTTCTTTCAGTATCCATGGAAAACATCTGTCTCTGTCTTCCTTTGCATTTGTTAATTTCTCCTAAACTTGCAGGAGAGCTATATAAATAAGTTTTCACCATCCTTCTTTGGCTGGAAGAGCCAGGGATGCTGCTGTTACATCTCTACTTTTAAGCTGTTGATACTGTCCTTGACACTTGCAAACGGGCATGGCCCCAACAATCCCATCATGGTTCTGGGAATGACAAGGTCCAGGGATGTTCCTAATAAGCAACATGGACAAGGCCACCTTGTTGGGATAGAGTTTACCACCATGGACTTCCAGTCCCATCAGCCTCAAGGCTGGAGATCAGGCTATGGCATGTTTCATTTACTGGCACAGACAGAACTCCTCTCCTTTGGTCTCCTGGTGTCTGGGTCAAACCAAACTCAGAAGTCCTCCAAACTCATCTTCTCTTCCACCTCTTCCAGACCACAGGGGATGTCTAACTGGGAGCACTTGCTGTAGTGGTGTTGAGTTCCCAGCTCCACAAGTGGGCTTGGGAGCTGCCTGTTTTCCCTTCCTGGCTGCCAAGGTCCACAGGCAACATCGTAATTTCTCACATCTTGCTGATGCAACCCCTCTGGAAGATCAAGAGGTCACTCCTGGGCCTCTGCTCTATGCTGGAGGAGCAGGCACCCTCCTCCTCACCCCAGCCAGGCACAGCTGGGAGAGCTCTCTTTCCCCATAAAACCCTCATGAAGTGCCCTTTCTGCCAGGCACCAAACCCTTGTCTGATCCCAAACCTTCCTCTCCTCCCATGGATGGCCCATGGATCCCCAGAAGCTGGAGCAGGCAGCAGTCATCTACTCCCCCTTGGAGCTCCCAGTGGGCTCTGCAGCCCGTGGTGGGATTGCAGTGCCGTGTGTGAGAGGGCAGCCACACAGCCCCATGGACCAAGAGGTGTCTGCCAGCAGGAGATCCCATAACCTCCTCTGACCACCCCAGGAGACAGACTGACCCTTCTTCCCGAGCACAGGACACGTCATGGTGTACCCCACGCTCTTGATGCTGCACAGATCCTCCAGCCAGCAGAGTAGAGACCTCACCCTTGCCCATGTCCCAAGGTGCAGGTCCCAGTCCATCTGTATCAGACAGGGAAACACAGACGTGAGCAGGCTGTGGGGACACCAGAGCAGGGGCTGGTGGCCACTCTGCCCCCAGAGTCATCTGAATCTCTTTCCTTCATGCAGGTCATCAACAGGGAGTGGGAGAGAGGGAGCAGTGGAGGGGACTGTATCGAGTGGCTCCTTCCTTCTTTGGATTGTTGTCCCTTTTTTCTAACTGTTGCACAATTTTAGGGCTTTTGTAACATTTTTTGGACAAGCAGGGAAAATATGTTAACAGTGGTTTAAGGAAAAAAAAATGAGATCTATCTCTCTCTCTTATATATTATATATATATATAAAATATATATACTTACAGGAAATCTCTATGGAAATATTTATTTAAGATGATTGCAAAAAATATATTATAATTAAGAGTATACCAAGCTTTGTCACGTAACAAAAATTCAGGCCCCGGGGAGGGGTATCTGCCTGTCCCCTCGTGTCTGTCCGTCTGTACGGTTGCAGCTGAAGCCTTTCTCTTCTCTTTTTGTAAGTGCACTCGAACTGTTGAGCAGTGTGACCGTGT
>NW_008236924.1:922431-942427 GCF_000691975.1 Corvus brachyrhynchos | reverse complement strand
GGTGGAGGGGGACGGGGAGCAGGGTGGGGGAGGGAGGGAGGGCGAGTGTCAGTTTTATTCTTGGTGTTCAAGTGCAATAAATAGCTACCAACTTCTGAGCATGGAAACGGATGATTCTCCGTCACTGCAGTGACTCAGACCGTCTGCCACCCCCTTGTCCCTCCGTCACCACACTCCTGTCCTCGAAAGCATTAAGGCTGGGACCAGGCCTTGGGCAGGGGCTGCAGGTATCCTGCTGCCTGCAGGATGCTGGTACTCTGGACATGGCCCACCCCTGGTGTCCAGCATCTCTGGGGTTTCAGGGAGCTCAGTGTCATGCCCAGACCCAGATCATTGCAATCCAGCCCTTTTCCCAGGGACAGGGCTCTGGGGGCTGCAGGTGTCTGGGAGCCCCCAGTAGGTGTTCAGGCTAGATGGGGGGTGGTGGTGACCACTGGGCAGTTTGGGGGAGTTTGGAGGAAGCTAGTGCTGCAGGGTGAGGGGCACAGGACCCCCAGCCAAGTCCAGGGAGATTTTGGGGGGGCTCCCAGGGGCACCTGCTGGGCTTTGCCCATGCAGGTGGGCTGGTACCTCAGGGGGACTGGAGCCGGGCTGCCACATTCCCTGTTCCTGCCCCACCCCAGGCCCTGGGGTGCCCCTTTGCCCCCTCTTCCTGCCATCTGCCCCAGCCCCGGCAGGTGTCAGCACTGGAATATTCCCACTGCTGCATCCCCCCCAGCCCCGGGCAGCCACGCATGGCACAGGACACGTGTCTTCCGGATGTGCCACTGCCCCAGTGCCTTTTGCCCCTGGTGTCCTCCCTCACTGCCAGCTTTGCCTCCCAACCACATCCCCTGGCACAGCCTCGGCTCCATCCCTCCCATCGCTCTGCAGTACAGTGCTGATTGATGGCAGCTGCCAAGGGAGAGCCCTGAGGATCCCAGGATTGCAGTGGGGATTTGGGGAATATGGCATGACCCCATGCAGGTAGGAAAAGCTGAGAAACATGCAGAGACTGGACCATCTTGGTCAGCCCAGAGCAGCTTCAACTCCATGCTGTGGGAAGGCATCAGGTTCTCCCGGTTCTCTGGTACTTTGTGGCCGGCAGTGACATCATGAAACACTGGAGTGCACCACCCCACACAGAGCCCTGTGTGCCCCTCCAGGGGCCAGCCCAGCCCAGGCTCCCTGGCCAGCACCCACAGCGATGGCTGGGCAACACCGTGACCTCCTGAGGCCTCCTGCTCAGTAAATAGTGTCAAGGTTAGAGTGAGGGATTCATTGGGCCCATAAATGTTTATGGCAGGCCCTCCCCGCTCCCCAGCCACCATGGTCTGAACTTTTCATCAGCCACGCTTTTATGGCCGGACTCTAATGATTAACCCGGGGCCAGCAGTCGAAGGCACCTCATAGTTGTGCTGCCGGAGCCCCACATGCCTGGAGTAGCTGGGGCTGGGGGACCCCCATTGCCCCCACGGGCCGCAGCCTTGGTGGGTATGGTGAGGAGGATGGGGAAAGCTGTCCGTGGTCCTGCAGGAGAAAGGAAGGCCAGAGCCATTCAGGAATGAGCTCAGCATCCCTGGACAAGAGGAGGTGAGCAGGCAGGAGGACACGGTGATCCTATGCTGATCCTATGCTCTAGGAGGGGCAAAGGCAATAATTAAATCTCCTGTAGGAAAAGAGGAAGACTGCAGCCTCCTGCCAGAATTCACCCTGGGAGCTCAGGCCACAGTGCTGGACCCAGTGCACCAGGAGCACATCCATAATCTAGACATAGACCCTAATTTTTCGGTTTGTCCTAGGGTTTTGTCGTTTACCAGGAGAAAGATTTGCAGAAAAAAGACCAGGAGGAGCTGTGGCCTGCTGGATGTGCATGGGAAGCCCTGGAAGCCCCTCTAGATGTGCCTTTCTTCCATGCTGAGGACTCCCCAGTTAACCCAGGCAGAGGCTGTGTCACACAGCACTTTTACTGGTGAGCTGATGGCACGTGGCAGAAGGCACATATGACACTGGGATGATGGGGACTGGCAGTGTCACGTCCAAACAGCCCCACCCAGGAGGTCACCAAGACCCTCACTGTCGGCAGGAGGTGGGGTGTGGGCTGCTCTACCCCAAAATCACACAGACACTGAAACCCAGCCCTTCTCCTTTCACTGGGAAAAGCTGCACTCAGGGCTGGGGCCACACCTTGGATCTCCCTTGGCACTAGACACATGTCCTCCTTGGACACTGGGTCCAGCTGAAACCTGTCCCTGACCTCCTGCACACATGAGGGACAGGTTACATCTCTTCTCTTCCTTCAAGTCACCCCAACTCTGCCAGGCACCACAGGGAAGAGCTGCCCTGACCCACGCCAAGGTCCTTGGGGGATGTACAGCCTGGTTTGTTTATAAAGCCTTTTCTTTTATTCTTCTACTTGTTTTTAACTGCTCCTTTATTAGGTCAAATTGCTTTGGGAGGACACCGATTTGTGCTGGTTTTGCTGGAATACCTCCACGGGATCAGAGCACTCCGGCACACGCTGTCCTCAGGGCATGGAGGCTGTTACAGATTCTCTCACGTGTTTATGGGCTATTGGAGTCAAATACAGACAAACAGAGAACAGATCAACACACAGGAGCTCCTTCTCCTCCTCCCCACCTCCTGCAGCCTGGACATCCCTGCAGCCTGGACATCCCTGAGTGGGGACGGCAGGGCTGGGGCTGAGGGTGGGAGTGGGACAGCTCTGACACTTCAACCAGACACTGTCACACAAACACATGGACTCATCACACAGTTTGTCACACTGAACAGAAACACAGGGGACACCAGGACAGGCAGCAGCTCTGTCCTGGCAGGGCCCAGGGTGATGATGAGGAACCTGGCAGGGTCAGCAGCTCCTGACTACTCCTTGAAAGACCTCCCCAAGCTGTCCTGAAGTGCTGCAGTGCAACCTGTGCAAAACGGGAGGGTGAGCTCCCACCCAGCCTATGGGACACTGGGTCCCCTCATATCATGGACTCCTCATCGTCCTCCTCCTCCATCTCCCGGTCCACCTCGATGGCCGTGTTCTCGTAGCTGGTGATGCCCCCGTATTTCCGCATGTGGACCATCAGGGGTTTGGGGGACTGGCTGCCGGCCAGGCTCGCCACGTACACACCCGTGCGGTTCTCCTCCAGGGATGGGCCCCAGTCCATGGCCGGCCGGCTGGCTTGCTGGACTCGCTGTGAGGGGACAGGCAGGGGGAGCACAGGCACTCTGAACCCTCCACTCCCCAGGCAGCACCCCACCTCGCAGCTCACCCACCCCTCTCAGTGCCCTGCCAGCCCCCAGGGACTGAAAGAACCCCCAGTGAGGATGGGATGGGGTCAAAAGCTTGTCCTGAAACCTTTTGGGAAGGTGGCTCTAAGTGCCTTGCTGTGGGCTGGGGGGTGCTGGTGGTGAGGGCTTGCAGGAGTGAGGGGCTACTGCAGGGCTACAGCTCTGTGGTGTGGGGTTAGAGCCACCCAGACAAGGGGTTAGCCTCAGCCAAGGTGGCTTCTGGCCATGTCACAGTGCCCGTGGCTGTGTCAAGCCAGGTTACAGCCAGCAAGCGCTCCAGCAAGGGATTGCTACCCGGGGAGGGCATCAGGCTCTGCTCCTCTGCTTTTAACAGCCTGAGGAGAGCAGTGAAGGGCTGGGAAAGCTGTGAGCAGCCAGCAGCTCTGTAACCTGCTCCTGGGAGAAGCCTTTCAGTGCAGGGATCCCATCTGGGCTGCCTGTGCAGTCTGGCAGCTGCCTGCCTTGCTGTGTCATTGTTCCTGACAAGTGGGTGCAAAGTCCCAGGTGCCCATGGCTGCCCCATGCTGGGGACAAGGTGCTTCCCCACAGAGCACAGCAGGCTTGTTTGGGAGTGGGAATGCACACTGGGTTTCCCCTTGGGCAGCAGTTTTACTCCGTACCCGCCTGGCATCACGGGAAGCAACGCTGCTGGGAATGCTTTGGGATGTGCCATCTCTCACACCCCATGGGCAGCTAGGGGGAATGGAGACACACACCTCCAGGAGAGAGGATACAGACACTCCAGGGAATACTGGCTTGGCAGGGGGTTGCGCTCACTGCTTCACATTTCTGGGGTGCTCCCCAGAAATGGCAGGCCCCAGTACCTCCTACCTCCCACAGCGTCCCTTCTTCTTGGAGCACAGCCACCACCATGCCCATGGGAATCATCAGGCAGGAGAGGACTCCCATGAGGATGCCCAAGACCTCGGCCCAGGTGGGGAAGCGGTAGTTGCCGTACTCAGAGGGCTGGTACTTGACAATGTTATACACCAGCAGAGCCTGTGGGATGGGAAGAAAGTGAGGTCATCCCAGAGGTCTCATGCTCAAAAAATGCCTGGAGATGATGGGCACCTCCCAGCAGAAGGATGGTCTCCAGGGCGGGAGATGCCAGCAGAGCAACTTGTCACACTGGGAGGCCACCCAGGGATACTGGCAGCACCATGGTTCTCCAGCACCATCCAGCAGCTCAGGCTGAGCAGTTACCATCATTGTTGCCGGGGATAGGACCATCCAGCAGGCTCTGAAGTAGGGCCCTGGTTTGAATCCCAGCATCATGTGGATATCTCGGCAGAACCTCTTCATGCCTGCAGGAGGGAGAGGGACTCAGAATCTCTGATCCCTGCCCTGCAGCCTTGTGCCTGTACCAGGCTGCCCTGCGCTGACCACAAGCAGTGGTTTGCATCCTCTACAGCAGAGTCTCCCCCCACCCATCTGGGAGATGCAGGAGGGGGGGCCCAGCTGGTGCTGCCTGAAGGACCAGGCTCAGCACCACATGTATCTTTGGAGAGGTGAATCAAGTGATAGCCAGGAAGAAACAGCTGGTGGGAGCAGAGTCTCATGCCCCACTGTGAGGCTGTTGGTTTCCCTACTGCTCCCTCTAAATCCCTCTCTCCAGACAGACAGCCCATCCTTCCCTGTGCCCCTGTGGGGACAGCCACCCTTACCATAGACACGTGTCACCACAAGGCAGGTAGTGATCACCACCACCATGAGACCAAAGCCAGCACTGTAGTCATCCAGCAGGACCAGCCAGTACATCCCACCCTGCGGAGACAAAGCACAGAGGCCAGCATCTCCAGGACCATCATCCCAATAAACCTCCACCCACACCCTCTGACTTTTGGGGACCCTGGGGAGGACAGCAGTCAGCAGCCTCAAGAGGCATCAGTCTCCTTATGGGGTCAGGGTAGGGATGGGAATAACACAGTGCCAGTCCCCTTGGACCTCACACCTTCTGGATGTCCAGGCTCGTCTCTCTTTCACCTGGTTGTCTGATATGAATATATGTCTGAAAACTTGGCCCTGACCTAAGTTCTCCCTAAAAAGAGTCCCTAGTTGCTCCCTACAATGGATCCATCCCCATACCCATACCTCTGTTGTGAGGATAAGCCCCATCAGGAAGAGGGCAATGCAGATGACAGCTGAGAATGAAGCTTTCTTTGGCCGCAGGTAGTAGGGGAATTCATCTGTCACTGCCGTAACGATGGTCTCCATAAATGCAAACTGCAGGCACAGGAGGAGAGGGTCCCCTGAGCCTTCAGGCTGCCTGGAGTCCACGGCTGGCTCCGTGGGCTCTGTCCTTACCTGGCTGTCCAGGCCCAAGGTTAACAGCATGAAGAAGAACAGGAATGACCAGAATGGAGAAAGGGGGAGCATTGTCATGGCCTGGGGGTACACCACAAAAGCCAGACCAGGACCTAGGGGAGGCAAAGGACAGCAGGGTGAAAAGGTGGTGACAGAGCTGGGCAAGGGGGGGTGGAGGAGAGGAGAGGAGAGATCGGCAGAGCAGCACCATGGCAGAGACTTGCCAGGACTCTGGCAGGATGGGCAGGCAGGGTTCTGTAGCAGAGGGTGGAGAAACAGCCTGCTCCTTCCTCAGACCTTCATTAGACATCACTTGTTACTCAATATTTACACCACAGGAACTTGTCTCCCCCCTTCCCTCCCCCTCACCAGCTGAACATCCACCTTCATCCCTCATGCTGACACCCTCAGGTGCCTTCCATCCTGGAAGGGATGCTCCTCAGCACACCCCAGCAGAGGGGGAAGGGGAAAACATCTTTGTTTGGCCTCACCTGCTTTTGCCACCTGGTTAACAGGGACCCCAAGCTCCTGAGACATGTATCCCAAAACAGAGAAGATGGCAAACCCTGCCAGGATGCTGGTGATGGCATTGCCCAGGGTCACTATGAAGGTGTCCCTACAGAGAAGGAAGAAGATGCTCTGAACGTGCTCGCTCCTTCCCACTCCACGTAAGTGCATGGTGACATTGCCAGCCCCAGGTGCCACAGTAAGGTGACCCAGTGACTGTCCTTCAGGGCCTCTCTTGGCAAGGCTTGCCAGGGTCAAAAGGAGCATATATTTCATGGATAATTTTGTGGGGTTCCTCCAAAGCTTTCTGTCCCCTGTGGATGGGATCAGACCAAATATCCAACACGCACCTCTGTTGGTGAACTACATCGGGGACAGGGCAAACTCCAGCTTCAAATATCCTCAGCTTTCAGCACCTACAGCCCAAAACTTCTGAGCTGGGTGCTCTGCCTTGGTTCTCAGGAGAATTTTCTCCCATAGATCCCTCTGTTCCTCTCAAGCCTGTACAAGCTGCCAGGTATCCCCTCAGTGCAAGGAGCAGAGCAGGGTGACTGTGCTGCACCACGTGCTTCTGCTGGCTTTGAACCCATCAGCTCAGGTTTTCATGGCTCCCCCCAACCCATATTTTTTTTTAAAGACAGCAGCTGGCTCCCACCTGTAGATATTCTGATGGAAGGTGTTGTAGGATGCAAAGGTGAGGAGGCCCCCAAAGCCCACCCCAAGGGAGTAGAAAATCTGCAGGGCTGCCTCGATCCACACCTGGGGAAAGAAAGCACTTCTGAGGAGAGCAGGGCTTGGGAAACCTCCACATGAGGAAGATGGCATTAGAAATCTGCTTTCCCAGAGCCCTGGGCACATCTTCCCCAGCACTCCAAGCATGCACGGCCTATGGGATATTTGTCTTTCCTTGTTAACACACTCACCACTCATAATGGATCAGCTGGGTAATGGAAGGGCTAACAAGAATGTTTTAGGGCCAGCCCAGTGAGGCATTAAATGGCCTTGTAAAGTTGGGTGGTCTCTTGGTGACCACGACTGCTGACCCCCACTCCCCATGCTGGGGTTTCTTGAGAACAATAAACAGTCAAATCCACCACGGGCACCTGTTGCCACCCCCAGCCCATCACAGGGGCTGGGATGATCCTGCCTACGGTCCTGGTACTCAGGGGAGCCCTGGTATTGTCCGTCCATACAGAGCGATAAACGCATGCATGGAGTGGGAGCATATGGGAATAGTGGCCCAGACAAGGTGTGGGACAAAGATTTTTGGTCTAGGAGCAACCAAGAGAGCTTTAGGTTAGGGTGTGGCCAGAAAAGACACCCGAGTAAGGGAACTGCCTCTGTTGCATGCAGGAGGTGGAAGGAGAGGACTCATCTTTGTGTCTTGAACAAATTGCACAACATCCTACTCACCTTGGAAGACAGCAAATGATCGAACTGGGGCGTGAGATAAAACTGGATCCCCTTCCAGGCCCCCTCCAGGGTCACGCCCCGAATGAGCAGCATCACCAGGATGAGGTATGGGAAGGTGGCAGTGAAGTACACGACCTGTGGGAGAGCAGAGCCAACTGGGAGAGCTGGGAATGAGAGCAGGGCTTGAGTGCTGCCCCCATGCCCTGTCCCCAGGGTGGAACACATCATCCTGGGGCTCTCGGGCTGCAGCAGGGCCAGTGTGTCAGCCTTGCTGGTGTCTGGTGTGCAAGGCATCCCCAAAATATCCTGTACCCTGCGGATGCTGTTTGTGGGTCTCACTTTTCCCAGAGGTGCAGAGTCGCACGCACTGGTGAGCATTGCTGTAGGTCCCCCCAAAGGAGACCAGCCAGCCCTTACCTTGCCAGAGGATTTGACTCCCTTAAGGATGCACAGATAAACGATAGTCCAAGAAAGGAGCAGGCACAGACACAAGTTCCAGCGGATCCTCCCAGGATCCCCAATCCCCGAGCTTCCTTGGATGTGCAGGACATACCGGCTAGGGAGGAAGGAGAGCTGCTAGTGAGCAGCCATGGGCAGCCCCTGCCTCCTTCCAGAGGCCTTCTGACCCTAGAAATGCCCCTGCTGCAAAATAGCGTTGTCAACAATCATAGGCACTGGCAGCTCCTTGCCAAGCAAACAGGAGCAGTTGGAGTGATTTCTCCACCATGTATTAAATAGCCTAGAAGGGATACCTGGCATCTTGAGAGCAAATTCCCAGCCATTCCAGACCTGGGATGCATTTTAGTCTAGCATATCTCCAGGCCAACAAGACAGCACTAGAACATGGACACCTCCCACATCCCAGTGGCTCAACTGAGATGTCACCCACAGCTGAGCACGAGCCCATCACTGCACCCACACCACCAACCATGGGTGAGACCTGCAGCATCTGTGCTGTGAGACGTGCAGATCCTTCACCCCTCATCCCGTCCCCATCCTCTCCCTGACCAGGCACCAGCGACGTCCCCACACGTGGGCCGGGCTGACCTCGTTACCTCCAGTACTCCTCGCTGGGGCTGACGGTGTTGCTGATGTTGACGGGGAGGGTGTTGTTCCCCGCCTTGATGACGTGGTGGTCCAGGCACAGGTCGGTGTTCCACCAGTTGCCGCAGTGCTGCCAGGGCAAGTCGCTTGTGAGGGATGCAAAGAGGTAGAAGAGAACGTAAGCAATGATCATATTGTAGTAAATGGCCACCAAGGAGACGATGAGGATCGTGCCCATGCCAACGCCTGAAGGAAGGAGAGGGTAAAGAAGGAGTGAGATGGAGCAGAGCAAAGCACATCCAAAAGCAGGGTCAGACACTGCACCTCAGCAGCCAAATGCTCAACCAGTCCAAGGTTCACCTGCTGGGGGAGCCTCTTATTGGCATTATAACATCTGGACATGACTTCTCTGTATCGAAGATATATTGCCTCATACAAAAAAGTTTATACCAGCTTAATGTTGAGAATAAAAGTACTTGCTCTGAACTTTCTTTTTTTTTGAATGCTTTATTCTTACCTTTGTTTTTAACAGGTATTGCTTAGCTTTCATGCTCTATTTTGTACAATAGCTGGCTTAATAATCTTCATACCATTTCTAGAGCTGGTCATGCCATCCAGAGCCCTCAAAGACTGACAAATCTCATGCATAACTTGCAGCCACTAAAACAGCTAACTCAAAATTCCAGCCTGCCACACTTTCCCCCAGATTCTTTTGATTCTAACAAGAGCTTTGAGGATCACGGGATGCAGCTGCTGGTGCATGTCCTCATCAAAGAGCTCTTGCAGATGTCCCTCAGAGGCTCTGGACTTCACTCACGCACCTTTAAAGAGAGGGCTTATCTTCCAGACTGCGAGTGGCCCCAGGCTGGAGAACTGGCCAAGTGAGAGCTCCATGAAGAAGATGGGGATCCCACAGATGGCCAGCATGATGAAATAAGGAACCAAGAAAGCTCCTGCAAGAAGCAAGAAAAAAAATCCTGAAAGTAATACAGAACAAACACCTAAAGCCCAACTGTGACAGGGAATAAAGCTCGTTCAGTATGTGTGGCTCTGAGGGATCTACATCAAAATCAGGAAGGTAGTGAGGAGCAAGAGCTCGCTGTTAGTGCAGGAGAAAGGGGCTATGATTCACCTGATGCTGTGCTTCCCCTCTGCTCCCAACTTCCTTTTCTCTTTGAATCTTTCATGAACATCATGAAATTCTCCAGTTATTATTGCTCTGGGAGGAGTTAAACCAACACTTTGCACCATCACCCGGGGCTCTTGCACTGCAAAAGGTTCACTCCCTCCTTCGGTAGTTGGGCAGTGTTTGCTGACCCTGCTGAGACCTGGAGGACACCAGACCAAGAAGCTACTGGATACCAGGAGAGCTGGTGTTCAGTTCAGCATGGAGCCAGGGGTCTCTCCAAGGTCAGGAATACAGAGATGGGCTGGCAAGTCCCTTCCACACATGGGTACAGGTAGTTAAAGCGCTAAACAAGCATGGGGGGCAGGAGGAGGCTTCACCCCGCAACAACTGCTACTTTCCAGCCCCAGGAAGGGGAAGGAACGTTTCTTCAGGGACATCCTGCCAGCCCAGGTCAGTGTGTGGGAGTCTGACTGCCCCAAAGGATGCCCAAATACCTCCTCCGTTGGTGTAAGCCCTGTAGGGAACCCTCCAGACGTTTCCAAGGCCCACGCAGTATCCAATGCAGGAGAGGAGGAAATCCAGCCGCCCTGTCCAGTTCCCTCTGTCTTCCGGGCACTCGGAGCCCAGGTCCCCATCCTGGCTGCTGGGGCTTACCAGGAGATCTGGTGTCACTGGCTGAGCGAGGGACCAGGGCATGGGAGAGGGCAGACAGGGGTTGAGCAAGGAATAAAAACAGAGAATGAAGAATGGGAGAGAAGGAAGAAGTGCCAAGAACTCGCGTGTGAATTTGTGACCCCAAGCCACAGCACTGACTCTGGTCCCTTGGGAACACCCTGTCCCAGCAGCTCTCTGTTCCCCACCTCAGCCAATGCTGTGCTCTGCCACTGAGCAAACAAAAGGGATAAATATGATCCCACACGGCCAGGGCTCCCCTGGGAAAGGCAGGATTGTCCCATTTCATCCTGGGAAGGTTCACCAGGACCCAGCTTGCAACTCCAGTTCTAAAGACATCTTTTCAGGGGGCCACAATAAACTTTCTGGATCTCCTGAAGAATATGGGCGTGAGGACAGCGGGAGAGCCACTGTGGCGTGCCAGGGAGCGTGACACCCAGCCCCATGTGTGCTGCCATGCCAGGCACTCGGGTGGCTGCTATTAAATGCTCCATGCATTTTTCACACTTTTCCAGCTGCCAAAAGCCTGCACTGTGGGAACTTAGTGATACTCCCAGTTGTCCCTGCTGAGAGAGGAGAGACCTCCTTCCAGCATTCCTAATGTGCTCTGGATCAATGCAGCACAGGCAGGGCATTAACCCGTTCCCTTCCTCCCCATTGTCTCAGCTCTGCAAGTGGAAGTGTGAGTCCTGCAATCCATTTGGGTTGGGGTGATGCACCAGGAGGGCAGCTCTGTGTTTGTGTGTGGGTGTACATCAGGTCTGCAGTGAGGTGTCCAGTCTGAATTTCCCCAATTTCCTGACCTCAGGACAGCAGGGAAGGCATCCCCACTGACTCCCCTCCCTCCAGAGCTGAAAGCCTGAGCCAGCAGTTGCCAGATGGGATCCCATCACAGATACACCCACAGCAAAACCAGGCAGTGCAAAGGGGTGGAACGAGGATCCTGTCCCATGTGTTGCTGTGCCCTGGCATGGGAGTTTATCATGTTTGCATTGAGGCACAGGAGGATTCTGGTGTCCCTGCTGACAAGGTACCAGGACCAGGGCAGGAGGACCCCATTTGGGAACCTTCTCTTCTTGGGCTCTCCAAAGAAACAAAAGCAGCCATCTCCCTGTTCATCATCGTAGGGAACAAACCCACGGGATGTGATTGAGGGAGAGGGACCAAGGTTTGGAGGGATCAGCCAGAAGGAGTTGTACCAGTGTGCACATGTGCTCAGAGCCTGCAGCAGACCCCAGTCCCCAGGAGGCCAGAGCTCAGTGCTGCCCTTTCACGGCCTCAGAGAAGGTGGCAGCCACCTCCTCTTCTCCTCTCCAGCTGGACTGGACTGGAGGATGCTTCTGCTGCTGGTTCCCATGGAGACACCGAGCCATGATGCTGATGGAGAGGGCTGCCAGCTCCCACCCTTCACAGGGTGCACCCCAAACCCCCAGCTGCTGGCACTGCAGACATGCTGCTTGCAGCCCAAAGGCACCAAACACAGAGGCAAACTCGTCCCCATCCCCACCTGCTGCACAAACACCTTGAGGGACAGGACAAACCAGGAAAAACTCTTCCCAGAGACAACCTGAAATGTACAGCTCCGGTAAAGCTCTTATACAAGCTCCTCTGTGAAAAGCCCATCCATCCCTGCTGGGTGCCACCATCACAAGGCAAGGGCCAGAAGAAAAAAGTTGCAGAAACACAGGCTGAAAAGTCAAAATATGACCCAAATATAATAGTCTTGCTATAAAACCCTCACTACCTGGCAGCCCTCCTGCAGTTGTTCAACACAGCTCTGTGGTTTAGCAACACCTCCAAGCCGTGGCCGTGCCTGCTAATTAGCCCAGAACACAGAGTGGGCATGACCCACAGCTGTCTGTGCTTGCAGGGGATGGACAGGCTGCTCTGAACTCCCTCCCAGATATTTCAGCAGCTAAAACCTGTATTCACAAAAATCCCTGCCAGGTAGGGGCCATCACAGTCGGGTCTTCCCCCTGCAAAAAAATGTTTCCCAGTCCATCCCACTGCTTGGGGAGCTCTTGTTTTCCAGGTTTGAATCACAGACAACCAGCAAGCAAGGATGCTGGGAGATTGTTAAATCCTGTTGCCTAATTCCTCCATCTCTGTCTGAATCCTAAACACCTTCAGGAGGGCACAGGTAGAGCTGCAAGATCTCATTACATGCTGGTGCCTGTCCATCAGATGTAGCACAGAAATCAACACAGAAGCAACAACAGGAAATGAAAGGAACCAACGGGACCTTTTCCAAACTGTAAATGGCCTGATCCCCATCTCAGTCCCCATTTCAAGGGCCATGGGATGTGGTTTGTCTCCTGTGTCTCAATAGTGACTGCCCCCCTTTTTAATATCCTTATCTGGAGCTCTACAGTTTAGATTTGAGACCCCAGGGCAGAAAGTAGAAACCACTCAAGTGTCAGATAAACCCCAAGGACAACGAGAGTTGTCCACATTGGACGAGCTGAGGAGATACAGGTCAGGGATGCTGCTGGAGAGCACACACAAAGGCTGCTCCATGACTGCAATGCTCAAAACTCCCCCAAATCCCAGCCTTTCCACAGACATCACAGAAAAGCTGGCCTATTTCCCTGACTCGAAATGAATTACAAAGCACAATACTTAAGGCTTCCAGCCCATCTTTGTCCCAAATAGCAGAGAGAAGCACACCTCCCTACTTCAGACTGCTGGAAATCTCACACACCAGCTTGATTCTAGACCTGTTTTTTTTTAGGATTAACGCTCTCTTTCAGTCTCTGTCATAACAGGAATTCTCTTTTTCAGCAGTAGCTGAAGTGCTCCAGTGCTCCAGTACTGCTCTAGTGCTTTCCACCGTCAGCTGCCATCCTTCAAGCCGGGCTCCCGTCTCGCAGTTATAAACAGACGGGGACTAACAGCTCCCTTGGCAACCACGGCCTCTTTGAACACAGCATCACTTTCCATTTTTCACCAGGAGATGCTCCTAAAGAAGTCAGCAAAGCAAAGGTCACTGAGAAGAAAAAGCACTTTAGCCTCTGCCAAGGTAACAGCTCAGGTCTATAAGGAAATGGCTCTGTGCTAATTATTTTCTCTAAACCAATTTACTTAAACCAAAACTCAGCTGTATCTGAGTGGAAAACCTCCAGCCAGATCAAAGGTATGTTTTCATCCTATTTTGTCTCCATTCAAGCTGGCATTGTGGGGTTATTTTGTCAGTGTTTTGTGCGTGGATCACAGCCTGTGAGCAAGAGAAATGCCACCCGGCACCAGATTTCTCCCCTGTGGAGCTGAGTACAGTGAGTCTCTAAAGTGTGAGTCACTTCAGATTAGTTTGAATTGCTTGTTAATCTCTGAGAGAAAAAAAAAATTAAAAAGCATAAAAATTAATTCAAATGCAGTATCTTCACTTAGAAATTGAAGTAAATAAAGCACTGCTATGGTGTGGAAGAGCCCCTCAAAGAGCTGCACTGACCCTGGGTGACCCCAGCCCAGGATCACAGCAGATGCCATGAGTGGTGGTGGAGCCAGCACAGGGAGATTGGAGATGGCTGAGGCTGAAGCAAACTCATTACAGCAATGTCCAAAGTGTAGGGAGTATGCACGGATACAAATGCTTGTGGTTTTCATCTGAAAACCCTGGGGAAGTTTTGAGGCAGTTTGTGGCAGGCAGAGGAGGGCAGTGGCTCAGGTAGGAAGATGCTGCTCAGCAGCCTGGCCAGGTATGGGAAGGGACAGCACGAACCATGGCTCCCACCACTGGCTCTGGTGGGATTTAGTCCATTTCTACCAAATAAACCCCAAAGAAAATAATCAAATAAATGAAAACAACCACTCAGCTCTTCTGGAATTACTATTATGCAAAAACCAACCTGAAATCCTTAGAGCCTGAGAAAGGTCTTCTCTAATGAAGAGGTATTTCCATATGTCTCAAATATGTCTGGTAAGAAGGTTTAAAACTCCAGCTCACCAAGGGGAAGCAGATCACAATAAAAGGAAGAGGAGGCTGTCAGGATCCTGGGCGGGTGCTGCAGTGGGGCTGGGCACATCTCTCCATCAGCCACCGCCAGCTCCAGGCAAGCCTAGTGCCAGCATTGGACACAGGGGTCCCAAGGTGGCTGTGAGCACAAGGTCCTCCATCTGGAGCTCAGCAATGGTATTTTTGGGTAATGAAGGACAGAGGGCTTTGAGCAGCACTGGGAATGGGGAAAATAACTCCAGAGACATCTGCTTTCCATCCCAACTGATCACCACAGGACTAAATGAATTCCTGAATGAATTCTAAAGAGGGTCACCAGCATCAAGTAACTCAGAAAGTCATTGGAAGGGGCAAAGACCACTTTTAATGGATCTTGCAGTCACAAAGCCATCTGGAAAAGCAATTTGTAGGAAAGAGGAGGAGAGAGAAGAGCCAAACGGTGCCTCCAAACAAGAGTGGAAGAATAGGCTGTCAGGGCCTGCTGGCTGTCACCAGGATACTGCTGGGGTTTTTACGTCATTTCCCAATATCCTAGGAATTTCCTGGCAGGGATGAAACTCTCCTGGGTTTTCATTCATCTGAACAGTCAACCTGCCCTGTGTTCAATGGGTATGGTTTGGCAGAGGGGGTAGCTGAAGAGGCTCCCAGCCCTGGGTCACTGCCCGGGATGCTCCAGGAAGGGCTGACCCATTCAGCAGCACATCCCCATGATGGAGTTGTGGCAGACACCACCTCTGCCACGCTGCTCCACCATGTCCTCAGAGAAAGGACTCAGTCCCCAGTGTGGGGGAAATGGGAACTCAGACCGGGAAGAGCAAAGTGGCAGTGGAGGGGAGCCTAGGATGGGAAAGCCTGACAATTGGGTTTAAAAAGGGTTTCCAGCAGCATGTAAAAAGGGTTTGTAGCTCTGCACTGAGCCCAGAGTTCAGCTTCCGGCTGACCCCCCATCACCCACACCCCTTTAAATCCTACGGAGGAGGATGAGGAGGCAATCCGAGCTGCAGGTGGGAAGGGCACTGCCCGGCTCCCTGCGCTCATCCGCGGGAGGGACCCCGAGCCCGGGCAGTCCCGGGGCTGGTGGGAGCAGCGTCCCCGGGGTGCCAGGCTGCGGGGAGCCAGCTCTGCCCCCGATGCCACCCACGGCACCCAGCCAGACACAACATGAGTCACCCAGCGCCGGCAGCACCTGCTGGCAGGGGAGGGTTGGGGGGGCAGCGGTGCCTCCCGATCAGGAGGAGCGGTGGGCACAAAATGCCCCATCCCTCTGCCCACGATCTCGCTCTGGCCCCCGCGCACGAACACAATTCACTAATATCCGACTAATCCCTGTCGGCTGCCCACGAAGGCTCCCGAGGACGGGATGTGAGGCGATGGGCATGACTCCCCCGCTCCCCGCTCCCAGCCCGGGGTTATCCTTGTTCCCGCTCCCAGCCCTGGGGTACCCTCGCTCTTGGCTCTCACCTGCCGGGGGTACCCCTGGTCCCCCGCTCCTACCCCTGGGGCATCCCTGCTCCCGGCTCTCACCTTCCGGAGATGCTGCCGCCGAACCTGCTTCATCCCAGACCCTGTTGCTATGCGCTCCCCGCTCTGACACTTTTCGTCTCGCTCTCTCCGGCGCTGGGGAGGGCGAAGGGGGAGCGGGGAAACGATGGCCGGCACGGAGGGGTGGGCACGCACCTGCTGCCGGGGACCGCTGGGGACGTGAGGAGAGAAGCTGAAGGAAAGGTTTGCCTTGAGTGGAGGATGGCTGCGTGCGGAGCAGGGAGGGAGGAGGGAGGTCTGTCTGTCAAACGCACTCCTGACGGGGAAAGCGGGGCTCCGAGACCTCAGCCCCCCACCCGGGCAGCGAGGGGGAATGGCTGGTGCCTCACTCGTGCCACAAATGCATCAGGTGTCCCTAGGGAAGGACCGGACTTTGGGGGCACTCTGTCACTGGGCACCCCACGTAGTGATGGCAGCAGTGAGAATGCAGATGCCAGAAGCTCACAGCACCTTCCTGTCCAGCTCTGAGATGATTTTCCTGTGACAGGACACAGCTGGAGCTTGAGCAGGTCAGAAGTGATTGTCCTCCATGCTGCCTGAGCCCAGCCCTCACTCCAAGGGAGGGGGATGCTCCACAGCCATCAATCCCTTTGGGTAGGACCAACACATCCCACCATGCTGAGGGCAAGAGCAATCCTTGGGCAGTCCCCAGGGTGAGCATCTGGGCCCAGCATATCATGGGCCCAATGCTGGAGCATAGGTCACATCTCCAGGGTCCAGATGTCCCTGTTTGAGTCAGCAGTGGGGTACTGGAGCCCCAACGTCCAGGGAGATGCCGGCTTTTCACCCTCGTGCTCAGGCAAATTCCCAGTAAGGTGGCAGAGCTGGTCTGTGCCTTTCCTCCCACTTTCATGGTGGAACTGTCTCCCGTGTGGCTGGGAGAAAGGACAATCCCACATGCTCCAGGGCCAGTGTGGGACCAGGACAGCTCAGGACCCACAGTGGTGCCTCTTCCCCATGATAATATCCACTTGTCCATCACTTCTTCATCCCTGGACTGTGCCCAGTGCTCTGACACCAGATATGTCCCTTGTCCTTGCAAGCACCTACTGGCTCCAGCCTGAGCCAAACCTCTGCCCAGATGCTTTACTCAGGTTTAAGGTGAGTGGGCAGCACTGGGGATGAGGAGGATAATGACAGGGCTGGAACAGAGAGAACCCAGCCTGCTTGATATAAAAGCAAATCTCCAGGACATCTAATGGCAGTTGTGCTCCTACAGCCCTCTAAGCACTTCTGAAAATTTTCCCTGAAAGAAAAGGTATCCTCAGCATAAAGACACATTTCTGCAGGAGTCCAGCACGATGAAGTGGCTCAGCATTTGCACAGTGGGTCTTTCAGGGCTAATATTTACCTGGATTTTCCAGGGAAAGGAGGAAAGAGCAAAACTACATAATCCACCAAACTCACATCTTCCTCAAAATTTTTCACACACTCACAGCTTCCTCAAAAATAAAAATACCTTTGGGAATTCACTCAGGCTGGTTTTACCTGCCTTGAACTTGCCCACCCCTACTCCCTCTCCCAGGATGCTGGCTGGGAATGCTGAGCCTGGGGCTGGCCAGGCTGATGGCCAGGGGCTGCATCAAGCACTGTCCCAACCTCAGCCTTCATGCAGGGCAGGGGTGCTTTGTTTGCCTTTAGTGCCAGTGCAATCTGAATTAGCCCTTTGACTTCTTCCCCTGGGATCCACCCCATGGGGTCCCATGGCCACCTCTGTGACGTGGGGGGGGGAGAGGCTGGTGTCACCTTATTACAGCTGTCCCAGCCCCATGTCACTAGTATGGACTGATCTCAACACAAGCCATTCAGCATTCCTGGACACACTTCACAGCCTCATCTTCTTGTGTCCAGGGCAGTATTTTTCATTAGAGACACCCAGGGCTGATGGTGCCCTGAAATGTCCATGTTGATACCATTTCTTCTGGGATGTCCTGTATCTGGAACCTGCTTTTCTGGTTTTTCTGGTGCTGCTCTGGTAGCACCATCAGCTCTTCATTGCCTGGGACCACCAGGGAGTAAATGTCCCACCCCAGGCACCTGGGATGTCCCAGCTTAACATTGCAGGGCTGGACCAAGTCTTGCATTACCCTGGAGCTGGCAAGAAATGCACTTCATGGAACAGCACACACCAGAGGCAGTAAGAGCCACAAGGAGCAGTGCAATCTAGGGACCCCAAAAACCCCAGGAGACGAGGACAGGAGTGTGCACAACTATCCCCGTGCCTTGATCCCCAGGGGGCTGGCACTAGGTAGCACACACAGGGCTTGCAAGCATTTTATAGCAAGTTTTGTTTTCTCCCACTCCACACCTCTGAGCCACCCCTGGGACACCCAGTAAACCCTTCCCTTCTCATGGGCCAAAGCACAATACACATCCTCCATCCCAGTGCAGCACCGACAGACACTGGCACTGTCAGCTCTTTGTGACACTGGAGGGCAAGGAGAGGGCAGAACACCGGCTGGGGAAACACCCTTGCCCACCCTGCCTGGTCAGCCCACACACATCCGGGTGGCAGCCGCCTGGGAAGAGGCGCGAAGGTGGCTGGCAGCGGGATGGGACCGTGCCCAGATCTGCGCCGCAGACACGAGGAAGGCGACAAGGCAGCGGTGCTCTGGTTAGTCACTGCTGGGAAGTGTGCCATGCTGCAGGCTGCTGGCAGGCCGGGTGTGCTCGGCCACCTGCTGTGCGTGGCCTTATTTTAATGATGGTTTCAAGATTTCTCCAAGGAGGGGTAAAGCTGGGCAGTGGGAGCTGATGGAAAGTGCAGAGGGAGGAGCAGGGAGAAACGGTGGGAACTCGTAGAGGACAGCCCCCAGGGACCCCTGGCTATGAGGGCAGGCTATCCCCAGAAGGGCCAGGTTCCATGTGGGATGTGTCACTTAGGAGGCAGCTGCTGCAGGTGCTAAAAACAGGTGTTCGTCACCTGCCAGGGGAGAAACCGTCAAGGTGACACGTGTCCAGGAGGTTTGAACCACAAGTTCCAAAGCTGGTGGGGACATGGTGCCCCTTTCCTGGCACAGGGAGGGCCCTGCATGGTTCACCCATCCCTGCCCAAACGGCAGATGCAGGGCGCAGGGGAGGACATGGGAGGGGGAACGCAGCAGATGCATTTCGTCACCCGGTCAAGGGGCGTGTGTGTGTGTAGGGGGAAGGGGTGCCTGGGTGTGTGGGTGCATTTATTGCCTCTTCCCGCCAGCGCTGGCTCCCTGTGCACACACGGGTGGCAGGGACCCAAGGGCACAGCCCACGGCTCCCTGGACTTTTACCCTGCTGTGCAAACAGGCAGGCGCCAGATTAGGGTATCAGTTGGAATTTCATCCTGTCAACGGCACCCGCAGCCTCTCTGGGCGGGCGGTGGAGCATCTTCCCTCTGTCCCAGTCCCTCGTCTCCCTGCAGGCCACCCAACACCGCAGGTGAATTTGGGAGATGCACATTTTGTGCCCACCAGGGCTCTGTTCCCCTCCCCACTGTTGTCTGCAGGCTCCCCCCGTGCAGACAATAGCGATGTACAGTGCTGGGCTGCCATCACCCCATCCCCTGCCAGGGCAGGATCCCACAGCTGGTCTCCCATGTGGCAAAGACAAAATTGGACGTTAAAGGGAGCCAAAACCCACTGAGGGAGGATGATGAGTGTGGGGGAGCCCCCACCATGGGGACCATGCTGGAGTCTGCACACAGAAGCAGCCCCAGTTTCCCCAGTCCATCCCAGCTCTTAAGGCAGGTGGCTAATCCAGTCTCCTCCCTTCCCTATATGGCACCAGCTCCATTGCCTTTGCCTCCCCCTGCCTGTTTTAGTTCCTGATTCCCCACGTTTCCTTACGGGGGTGCAGTGAGGTGGTTCTCCTGTGCCATGGGCAGCCTGGCACCGTGCTGGTGAGTGCAGGGTCACCAGGGTACAGCAGTAGGTGCAGCAGTAGGTGCAGCCTCTGTTGCAATTGCAGGAACAAACCCTTTGCTCTGTCCCTCTCTCAGCAATGCCACCTCATCCTGTTCCCACTCCTCCATCTCCTCCACCCACAAGGACTTTATCCTGCTTCAGGTGTCCCTCCAAAGCCAGCTGCCCTGCCCTGGCGCCTCAAGACACCCCAGGCAACGCTTGGCACAGGGAGGAGTTTTGTGGCTGGGGGGGCGCGTTGGGGGGGGGGCGTCACGG
>NW_008236924.1:900481-922274 GCF_000691975.1 Corvus brachyrhynchos | reverse complement strand
GGGAGGAGGAGCCATTTGGGGCAGGCATTTGAGGGCAGCCCCTTGCTCAGTGCCCTGCTAGACGAGGGGAACACCGATGGGATGGAGAGGGAAAAGTGTCAGGCACCGATGCCAGCTGTCCCAGGCACTATCTCATATCCTCATTCTCTGTTTATTCATGTTGGACAAGGAGGATATTCAGCCCATCGAAAGCCATAAAATGAGATTAGAGACCAGGAGGCACCAATGGGAGGCAGCCACATCCATGGGCAGCTGGCCTTGTTCTTTGGCCTCTGCCAGCCCAACCACAGCCTCACCCTCTCCCCCTCTGTCTCCAGTGCTGTGAGTTTGCAGCCATCGGATCACCCAGTACTGCCATCCCTCTTGGTGCCAAAGGAATGAGACGTGGCAGTGCCGTGCCATGATATGAGCCATGCCAGTGCCAGCAGTGCCCCTGTGGGACAGGCACACCGTGTGCTACAAGGACAAGGCTGCTGCCTCAAGATGCCCTTCCCAACCCTGGCTGCGCCCAGGGGCATCGGCGCCAGCGTGACCTCGGAGCCACAGCACCACAGGCCAGGAATGACAGCAACAAACCTGTGTCACACAGGATCCCTGCTTGTTTTTATTTTCACTGATGCCTAAAAAATAAAAAGGAAAACCAGTTCTGCCTTATATACACAAAAACTGAGCTGATGTCCTGAGTCGACGCAAACATTTGTCCTCATCACTGAGCGCACCTGGTAACAGAGGCCGTGGGAAGTGTCACCGGCAGGAGGGAGACCCAAAGCCTTTGAGGGCTGGAGCAGAGCAGTGGACACAGTGGGATAACAGGGACCCACTTGTAAAAGCCACAGCACACCTGGGGAGTCTGTGTTCTGGGGGCTGGGAGTGGTGGGGGCTGGCAGTGGATGGTGTAGCCAAGGCATGCGAGGCACAAGCGGTGTCAGGTGGGGTGTGAGGGTTTGTCTGGGTGCTCTCCAGGCAGCAGGGATGTGTCTGCTGCTCCATCTTCCCAGAGCTTGGAGAGAAAATGCTGAGAAAGGTCACACAAGCCACCATGCAAAGCTCATGCTCCCTCATCCCTGTCTTGGTTTTCAGAAGCCACAGCCAAGGAGCACTTGGTGCAGCCCAGAGCAGGAGCCACAGACCCTCCTGTGTCCCAGCTGTGCCCCAGCTGTGCCCCACTGGCCTTTGGGGCTGCTGAAACTGGGCTGTATGTTAACCTGGGCCTATACAATGGTCAAGACTCAGCAGGATGAAGGGACTCCTCAGCTGCAGTTCACCAGTAGGAATGGATGGGGTTTAGCTAACCGGCCTAGGGAACACAGTGAGTGAGAGGGAGTGCAGTGCATGGAGGAGCAGGGAGAAAGGGAGGACAAAATCTGTAGTCCTCTAATCTGTAGTTTTAAAGAAAATAGGAAAAGAATTGCTTCTCTGTCTTTCTGAAAACCACCTCTCCATCACCTAACACCAGGGCACATGCCAGTCATTTCTTGCATGCCTGAGGAGGCCCCTGCCCACCTGGCACCAGCTCCTGGTGCCTGCAGTTACTGTGCTCCCTTGGAATAGCACCCAAATCTCTCCTGGTGTTGGCCCTTCTGGACAGCCCGGGGCTGGTTCTTGGACCCTGTCTCGATGGCAAACCTTCCGTTCTCCTTCCCTTCCCCATGGAAGGGCTCAGCAGGGTGGTCTGCCCCCACTGTGCCTGTGCTGGGCTCCCTTCTACCCTCTCCCTGTGCTCCAGGGGGAGGATGGCTGCAGTGCCACCTTGCCATGGCACAGCCAGGGGAACCAGGGCTGCAGGGGCACGTGGCTCTGCGTGGCTGCGGGGGCAGAGCTGAGGATGCACGATTGGGCACTGCCAGGGTCACTGGGGACAAGGGCGGGGATGTTCAGGTACTCTTGTCAAGGACACGCTCCAGCTTGCCAGAAACACTGTGGCTTGAAGGGCTCCCATGTCACGTCCCACAGCTGAGGGTCTTGCCTGGTTCCCAGAGCCCAACTTGCTCTGCCCTCCTCACCCCACTTCCCGGAAGACCAGCTCAGCAGAAATCCATTTTGCCTTGAGTCCAGCCAGGTCTTTTTTCTACTTCAGTCTTGTTCGAACTGCCCAAAGCACCAGGCAGCTGGATTGCCAGGAGCACCAAAGGAAGCACCTGGAGCACCACAGGAAAGCCCTCCTCCACTATCACCCCCTTCCTTCTGCTGACATCAGGACTTTGCTGTGGGCTACAAAGACCAGAGACCAAACTGGTGTGTGGTTCCTATGGGAGAGCAGTACCTAACCCATGTTTTTTACGCAGGGGAGAGCCCACCAGTCCCTTGGGAAGGTCCCAGTGCCACCTGGCCCAGCCTTGCTGTCTGCCCCATCGGTTCAGCCAGGGACAGTCATGTCTTTGGGAAGGGGCTGTCACCCTTCAGAGCACATGGGCTGGCGGGGCTCTGCTGCATAGTGCTTTTCTCTTGGGGTCTGTAGCTGGTGAAGAGGGTTAAGGCATGAATTCTTCCTTGATCGTCAGTGGAGATGAGGAGACGAGGTTGGGGGCATTGCTGCTGCAGAGGCCTCCGATGGGTCCCAGTGTGCTGACAGCTGGTGGGGTGGGCGTGGTGGTGCTGGTGGGCTGGCTCTGCTGCTGCAGCTTTTTTTTGTTCACCTTCCTCTCCTTCGCCCTCCGATTCTGAAACCAGATTTTCACCTGCAGAAAGGAAAAGATGGCAATGCAAAGATGAGGATGGACTCAGGCAAGGATGACAACCCTCAGTCCCCATGGGGCAGGGAGGGCATCCCAAAGTTTGGAAAGGATGTCTGTGGAGCAAGGTGGGGCTTGGGCTCTTCCCCATCCCCATCTCCACCCGGGATGTGGTTTTCCCAGGACTCTGCAGCACTGACCTGCCGTTCGGTCAGCCCGAGGGCCGCGGCCAGCTCGGCCTTGCGGCGGATGGTGATGTAGCGGCTGTAGTGAAACTCCTTCTCCAGCTCCAGGCGCTGGTGGTCCGTGTACACCACCCGGTACTTGTCTTTTGTCCTGGTCTTGCCTGGCAGAGAGACCAGATAGGGGTGAGCCAAGGGGGGAAGAAGGGGAGCAGTGGAAGGGAGGGAGCATCCCCAAGGGCACAGAGGAGACACACAACCACCTCAGGAGAAGCATGCAATGCCCTGGGGACCAGTGGGAAAGACAGTCAGGAGGCTCCTACTGGCTTTAATATCCTTCCTGTTTAGCATCAGGATGTTTCTTCTTGTTGGGAAGTACCTGGGCTTTGGTGGAATTGCTTGGTAGAAAGAGTAGGATGGATTCAGATGTGCCCCGGGAAAATGGACCATACATCCCCTGTGTCATGACACACGGTCCCTGAGAGGAGCAGAGCTGCAGGTCCTGCAGTGGGCAGAGGAGAGGCTGCCTGGCTGGGCTAAGGAGAGCCCAGCTCTTTGCTAGGAAGCCCAAAACCAAGGTGCCATCACTTGAATGTGCATGGATCAGAACAGGGGAAGGGCAGAAAACCTTGGAATGACCACATTTCTCTGCCTCCAAGAGGGCTATTCTCCTTCTCCCTGTACTGAGCTAAGACAGAGGGCAGTGCTTTTGGTGCAGTCTTTAAAGATGCACTGGAGAAAGCCCATAGGATGCCTAAGCACTCCTGGGGACTGGCTCAATGGGCCAGGGGTGCTTGGCCAAAGCCAGCCTGAACCTCTCCTTGGTCCCCCCAGATATGGACAGAGCTTGGGGCCATCAGCACCCACAGATGCACATCCCATGGGTCTGCAAACAGCACCTGCTGCTTTCTAGCAGCAAAATACAGTCAAAGGTCCTTTGTTATTCCACAGGGACACAGGGTGAGCTGTGGAACTCTGCCTGGGCCGTGGGGGGCAGGTGGCACTCCGAGGGGGGACGCCCATGCCCGGCAGTTTGCTCACAAGTTCCTGGTGTTTTTCTCTGCAGAAGAGCCCATAGGCAGGGAATAAACACAGCTGTGAATATTTGCTTCTCCACCCAAAATTACAAAATCCTGTTCCAGGGAGTCGAGAGGGATGATACCTGGCCATTTGTTTGCCTGGCAGACATGTTTGCCCATATTCTCCTGAATTTCTGATGCTGAGAGCAGTGCTGCTGTGGGAAGGAGTGGGAGCAAGCTCAGAGCAGCTCCATGGATTTTCCTGGGGCTGCCCTGGGTGTATCAGCATGGACAAGATACTGCACACCACTGCTGCAGATGCGCAGAAAGGGATTTCTGGTGATTCAGCAACTTACATAACCTCGCTTGCAGCCTGGTTCTGCCAGGAAAGGGGATCTTTGTGTGCCTGCCATCCTGTTCATCCATTCTCCCTAATGAGTCCTTTGCACATCCACCCATTTGGGCCAAATCACTTGGACACTGGACAAACTCAGCAATACAATTAAATTCTGACACCGTCCTGGTGGAAGCAGGAGTTTAGGTGGTCCAGACGAAAACTGGGCTCTAGACACCCTAATAAGACGTCAGAGAACATCTACAGAGCAGAACCCCAACCTTCAGGCTGCAAATCTGTTTGTGGACCGGCTCAGTTTTATTTTTGACAGTGTCTCTCTCCTGCTCTCACATTGCAAGGAGATGGAGACCTTCCTAAGCCACTCCTTATGCTGAAACTTAAATGTGAAAGAGTTGAAGACAGGACAACCCACATCCACTGCAGGTGGGAGAGGGGCTTGCAGCACCACATGGGATGGAAGAAAGCAGCTGGTTTTCTACTGAATAAGCAGGAGCCACAAAGATCCAGCTCATGGCATCACTGAGCAAACCAAGTGTGGAAGCACGAGTGGGAGCAAGCAGGACCTGGGATGGGCAAAGAAGGCACCTCACCCTGCAGGGACTGGATGCTGGCACTCCCAGGCACACAAGCAGCAGTCACTCAATTGAAGTTAGCACCCAATTTCCATCACTATGCTACTGTCTTCGTCCTCCTGCCATTGCTGTTGGTGGTGGTGGCACAGGCTCAGCACAGCATGAGCAGGGTGATGGCTGAGGGTCCCAGCACAGTCCCCAAGAAGCACTGAGGCTCCCAAGTGATCCATGGAATAGGGAAGGAGCCCAGCAAGGCTGCAACACAACCAGGAATAGAACCAGAGTTCCAGCACCAGGGCTGGACTTCAGCCACTAACTTGTAACTGAGGGATGGGATGAATTCAGTGACTGTTTCAGAGAGTGGGGAGCCCAGCTCATCCCAGGGCTTGTTGGAAGTGAACACCTAATCCTTCCTCACCACCACCAGGTCAAACCTGCCTCTGACCACACAGGGTGACCCTGTGGGTTAAGAAAGGGTAAAAAAAGGTTAATTTGATTGAGCAAGGTGTGTGTGGAATATCTGTTGGGACAGGGCTGAAACGCAGAGATTCCATGTGCAAGGGGTCTGTGGCAGCTTTGCCAGGCACTTGTCTCCTACTTGTCACACGTCAGCTATGACAGCTCCAAACAAAACTGCCCCCAGGAGACTCTGCTGGGCTGCAGCGATGCCAGGGGCACCCAGCCCACGCAGGATCTGCACCCTGCCCTCGCTCTCCTACAGGGCCCCCGTCCATCCCAGGGTCACTGCTGCCTCTCACCACCCTGCAGGGGAAGGGTTCACCAGCATGAAAAGAACTTCTGCACCCCAGCCCAGGAGGGACCTGTGCTGAATCTGCAAACACAGCAATTCCCAAGAAGTTACAGAATAAACCAGATGCTCTGGTGGAGATTTATGTGAGGTTTAACAGCTCTGTGAGAAACTGGGCTCCCTCTGGCTGCTCCAGGCTCAGGGGCTCCTGCAGGTTTTTTTTTTCCTCATAGATTTATCTTTTTTTCTGTTTTGTTTTTTTTTTTTTTTAATCTGAAAGCAAAAACCTCTCTAAAGAGATAATAACTTTAAAATGGTTTTACTTGCAATGTTGTTATTTGAATAGTACTGTTTGGAAAAAAGGAACACCTGGAAAGTGAAGGAGTTGACAGATACAGTAAAAAAAATAAAGACTAAAGAAATAAGGCGGTTTGTGAATACCACATATGCCATGAATTTCAGTAGGAATTATTATTTCCTGCTGCAGCTGTAAATAGATCCATCACACCCTGTTCTTTGTTATTCCCTCTTCATCCTTCATCCTGGATGGAGGCTGTGCTTTGCCTCAGGGCTGGCAGAGCCATCGCTGGGTGAGCTGGGCACCAGGCTCAATAGCAGTATCAATATCATCACTTGCTGCTCAGTATCAGGTAGAAAAGACTCCAAACAGAGGGCTGACGACCAAGCCAGAGATGGAAAGTTATTCACCTCCACTAATTGCTGGTTTCAGATGTTTGCTGAATTCAGGGATGTACTGTGGGTGATTCACAAGGAAAAGAAAAGGATTTGCAAGAAATACTATTGACAATGAATAATTCAACTACCTTGAATATGAATGCTGGGTTACACTTAACTCTCTCCTGGAGACTTTTTATGGCTCTGTGAAAAGAAAGAGGAAATTTCGGACGAGCCAATCCGGTTACTTACAGGGAGCCCTCGTGCCTATGGCCAAACAGAGGGATGGAACCAGGCATTTCCAGCCAGGCCTGGCAATGCTGGAACAGGCTGTCCCATGGCTGGGATAACCTGGAGCTGGGGATGCTGCCCCAGGAGGGAGTGTGGATGGGATGCAGAGGGGGTGCCAGTGGTGTCTCTTAGCACAGTCGTTAGCTCCTTCCAACCCTGCTATGCATTTACAGCCCCTCCTGCTTGTCCCTGAAAGACCAGGCACAGGAACTGCTTGGACAGGCAAATGGAGCCATCCGTGGGGCCAGTGGGAATGGTTTCGGCTTTGGGATCAAGGCAGGGCCAATGACTGCGTGGGGAGAGGGTATCGTTACTACTGTTAATGTATAACCCTAATAGCACTCACCTGAGCCACGATTAGATAAGGGAATAGCTTTAATGTGCTGTGCAAACCCCAAGGGACGCGCTCCCGAGTGTGCACGCACACACACAGGGGGGATGGAGTCCTGACCCCAGCCTGGATTCACTCTCCTCAGCAACCCTGCCCCGAGACAGGGATGCCAGAGCTCCTGCCCTGGGCTGGATCAGGAGCCTGGCAGGGTAAGGGAAAATCAAACTAGATCCTGTGCCCACCATCCTAGGCTCTCTCCCTCACAGCCACAGTGGAGGCTGCCAGGAAGGGGGTATTTCACCATCTCCAGTCCTGGCCTGCCCAAAGGATGGCTTTAAGTAAAAAAATGTGCCCCGAAAACCCTAACAGATTGAGAATATGGGCATTGTGAGGCTGGTGCTGAGCAGCTCTAAGAACAGCTGGGAAGGGGCTGGTTCAAACCAGGGAGGAAAGAGACTGTGGGGTGGCAGTGGCACCCTGGGTGGAGGTGGAAAATAGCAAAGGAGCAAAAGCTGGCATGTTACGAGGGGATCCACCGAGCTCCCAATGGAGGATCCCCATCCACGGGACACCTTTCTCCCAGCCACAGCAGGAGCAGCACAGCTGCCAGCAGCCAGGAGCATAAACTGCAGCGCTTTTCTAAAAGTCTCTATTTCACAGGTCAAAGCAGCTCAAAATTACCACAGCCCCAAACTCTGTGGGAAGCTGCTGTGCAGCCATCAGGGCTCTGATCTGGGAAGCTGGGGTACGGCAGCCCTGACCTGCTGGCTGGAGCCACTGAGATGAGAGCCCACGGTGGTGACGGCTGTTGCACCCCACAGCAGATGTTCCCAAGGCCTGGGGACACGTTGGATGTTGCCTTGTAGAGGAGGTGCTGGCAGGGGTGATGGAGGCACTGCTGCCAGGCTGCCTCAGCAGCTCTCATGCCTCACTCTGTGCTGGCTCCTTGTGCTCCCAGAGCCATCCTGCCTGGTCCCACCTGCCTGGTGGTGCTCTGGCCCCACACTGGCTCTGTCTGTACAGCCTTGTCTGCCCATCTCTCTGTACTGGGGAGCTGGTCCCACACTCTCTGATGGCATTAAAATATTACAATGCTGAAAAACATCGGGTGTGAAAGTCCTGTCACCAGGGAGCACCTGGGAAAGAACTGGTCCACACTGGAGGTAAAGTGCAGCAAGATGGTGCAAGGCTGTCCCCTCCGTGTGGGTGCTTCCTCTCCACGATAAAGCTGCTCCATTCTGAATGAGCAGCATCTGCTTGCAAAGAGGATAAAATCCTCCCATCCCAGAGGAATCAGTGTTCTATCAAGATTTGGCATTTCTCCCCTGGGAAAGGATCAAGGAAAACTTCCCTCACACCTGGCAGAGCTTTAGGCAATGTTATGGCTGGAGAAACAGGCACACAGGCAGTTGCAAACCAGAGTGGAGTCCCAGGGTGAGAGCCATGGGATTCCCTGGACAGTTTAATCCCCAGTCCTTCTCCAGCTCATGGGGGGAAATGCCCTTCACACCCCCACAAAATTGAGGACAGCCAGCAGAGCAATACCCCATGACAGACACCCCAGGCCCAGGAAAGGGCTGGGGTCGGCTCCTAAAGCTCACGAGCCTCCAGGCTGGCTGGAGCCACCTTCATCTGGCAGCCAGATGTGCTCCAGCTGTCTGTGTGCAGAGGGGTCAATGCTCCCTCTGCCGAGCAGCGATGATGGGAGCCGCACTGCACAGAGGTGATGCTGAGGCTCGGGACAGACAGCCTGGATCATTTCACCATCCCTAAACCGACTGGAAATAGGAACCCCAAAGTCTGAACTGGTGGTGGCAAGGGCGATCCTCTGATGCTCCCTTCCCCACACTCATTTTTTCCCCTCCTTTCCCCTCCAGGTCCAGCAGCCACTCCAAACACCCACGCTCCTCTGTGGCCTGGGAGGGGGGGATAAACCCGAGCCCCTCACACTCCCTGAGTGCTGGGAACCAGCAGCTCATGGTTTTCACAAGCTTTCCCCTTCCCTTGCATACTTCAATATCCTCAGCTATTTTTCCTCTGCCGCAGGAAGCAGAGGAGTGATGGATGGGACGACTGATGCGGGGCGAAGGACCGGAGCCATGTGGCTCATTTCATCACTGCCAGTGAGAAACGACCCCCTCTGTAGGGCAATCCTTCCCGAGATCCCTGCCTGACATCATTCCTCTGCCAGAATACACTGGATTTAGACAACAGCTGGGTGTCAAAAACTGGGTGAGAGGAACCACACATCCTCTCTGTACATATTTAATGTCTCAGTGCTGTGGAGGGAGGGAGGGAGGGAATGCTGGATGAATCCTCACTGAATGGACCCTGCCAAAACTCCCCCATCTCTACTCTGGGTTGCAAAAATGGGCATTTCAGACATCAGGGTTGAGGCAGGACTCATCTGTGCTGCAGAGCACTGCAGGCCCCTCCAGGGAGCCCAGCAATGCTCCTACACCGAGGGTAGCTCTCTCCATGGCAGTTCATCTCACACAACCTGGGGATTTCTTCCTGGTGCCAAAGGCTTCAGAGCAAACTGCAAATCTCCCATGTGCACCCAGTAGCAATAAAACCTGGTCCAGCTTGGTATGGAGAGCACTGGAAACATTTCACTTGCCAAACTGCGCTGCTTGACCCAATGGCTTTCTGGTCCCCTGCTCACTGAGGATCAAGCTCTGTGTTCCCAAAAAAGCTTTGCTCTAAGTGCAACTGTGTGGCTGGAGAAGGCATGCCCGGGGCTTGTGGGACTGGCAGAGCCGACACAGTCAAGCAGGGCAGCCCTGCTGCCAGGCAGGGGCAGAAACCTGGTCAAAGAGCTGGATTTGGAGAGTGCAGACCGGTGCACAGGAGCACAGGCTCACCCTGGCTGGGTTTTGCACAGCTGGCACAGTGTGACAGGGACAGAGCTGCATCCACACCCACGCCCACGCCCACTGGTGAGGACACCCTTCCCAGGAGGTGCAAACCCCAAGGGCATGAAGAGCAGATGCCTGGTGTTTGTAGTGAGCTGGTGATTCCCCATGACAGCCCCATGTTCTTGGACATGGACAACACAACCAGAGGCCAGTCAGCCCTGGGGGCAGCAGCCTGAAGCTGGCTGTTGGAGCAAGTCTTTCCCAGCCCTGCAGTGACTCAATCCTTTATTTTGGCAACTGGCAGATTCCTTCAGTTGTTCCCATGTTTTATGAGCACTGAGCTGAGTGCCGCCAGCCTGGCTCCTGTGCTGGGTCAAAGGCCACAGCAGCGCGGGAGGACAGGGAGCGCCAGGGTGACACATGGGCTGCTGGCACGTGTGGGGTGGACACAACCCCATTCAGAACATCACCTCACTCCAGCCCTGATCCAGCTCATCCCAACCTGCCACCTGGATGAAGCTCATCTGCAGTGGGGGGAGGAGAACAGTGAGGCAGTGGGGGTCCCATCTGGACATCAGGACTCCTCTCCCCCTTTGCAGCCCCACAGGGTTTGGCCCATCCTTGCCATGGGGCAGTGTGGGGGAAGGATCCAGCCTCTTATCCAAGCAATCACAAAGCTAACAGCACCAGAGTGGGCGTCCTTGAAGGGTCCCCTATAGGAAACATCTGTCATTGGCCAGAGGTTTAAAGTGTCCCTCTGCTAATCCCAGGGTATTAGCCAGCCAAGCCCATCACGTAGGTACTGCCAGTGCTCCAGAGAAGCCTTTTTTGTTCAAGGAAAGTCAATTCTAGGAAAGTTTGAGAGGCCTGTACCTTGGCCAGCAGGCTAAGCAGTCAACAAACCCCAGCTGGGGCCAGGAGCAGGTTGTGGGTTAATAATTCAAGGGGAAAAGACTGATGGGGCCTGACACACACCTCGCAAGTGTCCCGGTGGAGCAAAGGGTCTCACAGGGAATGAGCATGTCCTAAAGAGAGGCTCCCCATGCAGGGACTGACCAGGGAAATGCACTGTCCTCCAGCCAGCACCATCATCCCAAAACATACCAAGCACAGAGTGAACCCCAGCAGTCCAGGGGAAATGTTTCTGTCTCATTATTGGGTGTTTTACTCTTTCTCCCAGTGTTCATGGGCCCCACTAGGAAAATAAACAGAGCTGGAAAACTGACCTAGAAATAGTAAAACTGAGCTGGAAAACTGCACACCCAGCAAATCACCACATGCTCCAAGCATCACTGCTTGCTCTCCATCACCCCAAAACCTGCCTGGGCACCACGGGCAGTGGTACCACACGAAGCCGTGAGCACATTTGCCTCCACAAGGGATGCTCCAATTGCACTTTCACTTGCACTATTTAGCACTGTGGCCCCTGCTCAATTAGTGACCTAAAAGCCAGACCCAAGGCAGTATCTGAGGATTTGCATGACTAACGAGCAGAGAGTGAATTTCAAAGTTCAGCCAGCCCCTCTTCCAGCCACCTTCCTGAGCTTTTTATAAACCCTGGGTGCAATTCACAGGGAAGTTTGCAAATAATTGTGAATAAGGAGGAAGCATGAGGCTCTGACATGCTGCTAGTGAAGATTTTATGGGCAGAAAAGGAGGTGACATTGGAGAGAGAAATGAGGCCTGGGGACATCTTCCAGCTCGGTTCCCTTTAACTCCCAATTCCTGGTGTCTGGAGTTGCAATCCCTTCTGCTGCTGGGTTATCTCAGCTCAGCCATGTGAAGCACGCATGAATGTAGCAACAGGTACATAAAATCATCCCCCTGTAAAGCCTGACTCTTCAGTGAGTCACTGGGAGATTTCTCATTGATTTTTCTCAAGCTCTGGATCACATTTGCAGAAGTGCCTGACACACTCATATTCCCCGCACAACATTTTATTTTACTACCACGCAGCTCTTCCCCAAAAGCTTTCAAACTATGGCCAGGAGCTGTTTATACTAGACAAGACAGAAAGGGAACATTAATTTACAACCCTCTGAAGTATTATGATTTACAGCATTCACAATGAAACTGTTGATATTTATAGGAAAAATCTCCGTGTATTCATTTCCTATTCCCACAGTGGTGAGATGGGGAGTTTATCAATCCAGACAGATTAAAGCCCAGTTTATTGATTTCAATAAAATGATTCATCTAAGAGCTTCACCCTTATCTATGTCAAACCCATCTCTGCCCTACTCTCTTTCAAGCTTAATGAAGACTTTTATTTAAAGGGCAGCACTGGAAAACCCCAACAGCATCCCACCATCTCCCAGCTCATGGTCCCACCACAGCAAAATCCTGCAGTTGCTTGGCACCAGAAGCACTGGGCTTGGACCCAGCAGAGGTGCAAGGACAGGTCCTTAATCTGTGGGTGACTTAGAAAAGGAGCTTACTGGTCATCCATCCCAAGGAAACCACCCCAAGGAAGGGCCTTTCACCCCCACATCGCTGTGGTGGGGCTGGGGCAGCTCCTCTCCGTGTGAGAGGAACAAGGCTGATTTATTTGTTCCTTTGTATGTCTTTGATCTAGGAGATACAAACTAAGCAACTAATGATATTTTTCCAGAATTCAATCAACTCAATTGTCCTCTAACTCAATCAGAGGCACTTTCAAGCCCCTGTTTTATCTCGGCCCCACTGCTGGGTGTAAACCCATGGCCTTGATCCAGAGGAGAGGTGTGCTGATGGCTTTCCTTCCCCACTCATTTTCCCTCCCACCTCTCTCCTCAGAAGAAATCAAGATGTTCAGACCTACAAACCCTGCAGAAGTGGCAGGGTCCCAGCTGCAGGGCAGGGCTGCAGGGGCCTTTTCCTCACATTTCCCTTTCCACCCCGGGCAGAGGGAAGCCCTCAGCCCTGGCACGCCTGTGGGTCTCCATCACTGCATCTGGGGGGAAGCATTTTTCCTAAATAGTTACATTCAGCGCTTAAAACGAGACAGGAAATACCAGCCTGCCTCTCCCTCCTCTTTCCAGACTGGGGCTGGTTTTTTTTCCATTTATTGGGATATTCTGCCTGCTCCACTGCAGACACTGGTCCCCATCCCTGCCACACAGATTCTGGGAATATGAGTAGGTATTTTCCATGCTGGAAGATCCCAGGCACATCTGAAGAAGACCCTTATGTGGGCCCTGCCCACTGGGAATGCAGGGCAGAGCTGAAAACAAGCCAAAAACCTGAGACACTACAAACAGGGAGCCCTGGCCCTGATTCCAAGGATATGGGGCAGCAGTAACTCAAAGCAAACTCGCTCCCTAGAGATGCCCACAGCGACTCCTGTAGTGAGTTTGGCCCCAGCAGTGCTCTGAGGAGCTCATGGCACAGGAGAGGGAGAGGGATAGCAGGTTCAGGCAAGCCCCGTGGGTCCCGCTGGGAAGGGTCCAGGCTAGGAAGATGAAAGGGTGGGGGTAGGTCAGGACAAAGGGCCCGCACCTCACCTCGCTGCCAGAGGAGCCGGCCACCATCTCCATGACAAAGAGAAGTCCTTGTCAATTTGGGCTGGCCCCAAGGGGGATCTGCCCACCGCCTTTGAAGTGGGCAGCAGGGAGGGTAGGGGGCTGGGGTCACCCAGACGCTTCCCCCAGGTCAGGAGTTCAGCGGGGACAGAACCCTGGGGACAGCACGACCACTCGGTGCCCAGGCCGGAGATAATCCCAGGAACCAGGGCACCCTTTCCTGCAGAGCCGAGCACCCACCAGCCGTGCACCTGCAGCACCCACAGCCACCCTCCACGTGGCACTGTCCCCAAGACACTCTTTGCACACGCACGGTGCCCCTCGCACACACACCGTGCGCGACACCGTCCTCACACAGCGCCCTGCACACACACTCGGAGCACGTCACCTCCCCCAGGCACAGCGGGTGACACTGCCTGCACACACACACTGCCCGCGGTGCCCCGCACGCTCGCACAGAGCCTGCAGCACCTCCCTGAATGCACCTTGTGCACATGCACACGCACACAGCATGGCTGCACACAGCTCCTTCCCTGCACACGCACACCGCTTTAGGCACCCTGCACGGGCTCTCCCACAGCCAGCTCACGCTCTCATGTACAGCCACAGCCCCACACACTCACCTCGGCACTTTTGACACCCCCCATCCAACACCCCCTCAGGGTCCTGGGGGTCTCTGGTTCTGCCCATCCTACCCGGCACCGGCTGGGGAAAAGGACTGCCCCGCCATGTAAGCCCGGCTGTGAGTGTGGAAGGACAGCACCCTCCCTGCCCGTCCTCAGCTGCTGCCACCTCGCTGGCGGGGTCCCCTGCTCTTTGGGGACTGGGTGTCATGCCAAGGGCAGGCCAAACTTGCTGTCCTCCTGGCAGTCCCTGTGCAGGGAGAGCCACAGAGCAGGATCCGGCCCTGCAGAAATCCAAGCTCAGGGATCCTCTGCTCTGGGGATGGCGCAGGGGTGCAGGACTGGGGGTTTCCTTACCGTTGTTGCTGGTGCTGGGAATGCTGCGCCTCATCCACTCGTATGGGGTGCGTCTCTGGGCATTAGGGGAGAGCTGGGGGACCGAGCTGCTGATGGGTGGAGGCAGGAGTCCAGAGCCCGGAGGCTGAATGGGGTTAAAATCTGGGGGGCTGAATCCAAACTGCCCCGGACTGGCGGTGGAAGGCGTCGCAGCGGCCCCATAGGAATGCCAGTCCTCCTTGGCAGGGGTGTAGGGAGAGCCCCAGGCAGCTGCCGGCTGCCCGTGGTGCAGGTCGTTGTTAATCCCCGGCACATGGTGGTAGCTGGCGAAGTCCGAGTACTGCGGTGGCCCCGGCACGTAGTTCTGGGGGTTGAGGTTGAGGCTGGGGTGCCGGACCGGGCTGGGATACATGTTGGTGTCCTTATCCACAAGATATCCTACATACATCTTCCCGGGCCGTCCCGCTCATGCTGCGCCGCCGAGCCGCGACTGCGGCCGCTTGGGTTTGGCGGGGAGGCGGCCGCCCCTCCTTCGCCACCACTCACCTGGGCGCCTTGGGGAGCCTGTCCTGGGGCCAGGCACCTCCCTGCCCACAGGCTTTTATTGGGCCCAACCTCTCGCAGCATTTGCATTGAAAGGCAGGTTTGCATTTCAAAGTGCAGAAACCCCAGCGGGTGAGGGGGACGAGCTCAAACTTCCCACTCTGGCTGCAAGGAGGATGAGGTAGTGGGTGACCCCAGGGAGCACCCAGGACCCCCCAGACCCTCTGTCACTACCCCACAACTGTGCCCATGCCACCGGACGTGGTCCCTCTGCAGCAGCTGTCTTTGGGGACATGAGGGTGTCACGGGTGTCCCATGAGGATACCCCAAGGGACCTCACCACCATCCACACCCCAGGAGCAGTGTGCCTTGGGATGAACCTCTGTATTAAAACCCAGCTGCACACAGGGGACAAGTTGGCCTGTGTGTGTCTGTCACCTGCCCTGTCCCCACGTTGGGGGACACCAAACTCTTGGTCTGAATGGGGTTCTCCTGTGCCCAGCAGCAGCATCTGCCTCTTTGGAAGAGAGAGGCTGGTGGAGGCTTTGGGTCTGCGTTTCCTTCATGCCAGGGCAAACCCACCCCTCCAACCCTGACAGCAAAGCTCAGCCCAGCCTCGAGAGCAGGAGAGATGGGCAGAACCTGTGTGCAGGGAGAATGCCCCCACCATGGGCACTGCTGCGAGTACCCGGGCTGACACATCTCCAAGGGGCTCACGACGCTGCAGCAAGAGGAGTTTCTCACCTGCTTTGTCTCTTAAGAAAGCAAAACCATCCCCATATCTTTGGTGGTAAGGAAAACCAAGCAGAAAGGAGACCCTCGTGAAGCCCTGTCTGCCTGCAAGGTGGGAGGTGCCAGCCACAAACACCCCAGCAGAGATCACACCTGTCAGGTCAGACACACCTGTACTCCAGAGGGGGACGAAATCCCCACCACTGGCAGCCGGGAACCTCGGCCCCACCGACGTCCCCCTCCCCGCCGGTGTCACACTCCAGCTGCACTGGCCACCACCCAGCCACAGTTGTCATTTGCAGGCTGGCTTTTTCTCCCCAGTCAGAAGCAGAGTTCACAGAGGCTTCAGGAGGGTGTTTTGTCACCTCCTCAAGGCCGCCTCTGTCCTTTTCTCTGCACCAGCCCCTTCCCCTTCTAGAAAAGTGAGCAGGGCAAGGACAGATCCTCACCGTCCTGGAACCAAAACAGCCTGGAATTTGACAATAGGAAACAGAAAAAAACCCAAATAGATTAAGGATGAAATTGAGAGGAGGGGATAAAACCTCCATCACGGAGCTCTGGACCCTCAGTGTTCTGTGTCAGTTGCAAGCTCCTCATCCCATTGCTCTGGCCCCAGTTCTACCTGAAACTGGGTGCTCATATTCCCCTGTGCTACATCCACTCCCTGCAAGGAGGTGGGTGCCAGGATGAGATGGAGGGGAGATGGGTAGGAGGGGTCTGGTTTAGGAGGACAGAGAAGGGTAAACCCCCAGCAATGGGAAATCACCCCCAGAGCTGACATCACACGCAGTCTGCCTCCTGAAACCTGGCATGGCCAGAGGCACCAGGAGATGTGAGCACTTTGCAGCACCCCCTCTGGGCCCCCAGGGTCCCCAACCCCTTGCTCAGCCTTGTCCCAGGCCCCTCCCTTGTGACAAAGGTGACTGTCATGACCGTCCCACCCAGTGATGATCTCAGCTCACCACTCAGCTCAGATTGCTTGATGTGCTGTATAATCCCATCTATCCTGGATTTTTCCCAAGATCTCAGTACCGCCATGGCTTTGTGCAAACTAGAGAGCCAAAGCCACGTTACTCCTCCTCTTCCTCCCATCAGCAAAGATGCTCAGGAACTGGGAGAAAAAAGATGAAAAGAAAATTCCCCCTGAGCAGATGGTGGGAGGTACAGAGCAACAGAGGTGGCTGCTGGGTCCCATCCCAGGGGTGGCTGCACTTCAGGCTCTGGGGTTATTCCTGCCACTGGCTGTTTCTTTCAGGCAGTGACAGGGAGCCCAGGCCCCCCTTACCTTTTCCCAACCTGTGGAGCCAAAGCCAAGGACTCAGGCAGTTGCTGGGGGTGGGAGGGCTCAGGGGTCTGGGGCAGCACCCCACAGCTGCATCCTCTGCAGGGGAGCAGGTGACAGGCTTGGCAGGGCACAGCATGGCCAGGTGCCTGCTGACAGCTGAGCGTGAACTCCCTCAGTGTGGGCGAAGGGGGCGGGGGAGGACAATTGGGCCATAAAGATCCACCAACAATAACTTCCCTCTTCTGCTTTTCTTTGACCTGTTTATTACTGGTGGCAAAGTTTGTGCTGGGGAAGAGCCAGGTGAGGAGCCCTTCATGGGCTCTCCAGGCTGCTCAGCTGGGGCTGAAGGGTGCTGATTGGGACCCTCGGTGCCCCAGGATGCCACTTGCCCCGGGGTCCCATGGGCGAGCAGATGAGGGACTGACAGAGCCCCTGGGGGGTCCCCAGCTGGGTGAGAGGAGGTGGCGGTACCCCCTCCATCCATCCTAGAGACCCCCAGAAACACACCCAACCTGGGGACCTCCTCCTAGTCCTTCAGACCTGGTATTCCTGGTGGAAACCAGGCAGATGCAGCGGAGAGGGAGAGCAGTCAGGGTTCCCTCAACACTCCCTGGGGCTCGCTGCTGCTATCTGTGATCGAGTGATGCCATCTCCTGGAAGGAGGAGGGCTGGGAGGTCCCCAGGGCCAGGCTGCACGCAACTATCCTCAGATGGAGCAGGGACACCATCTCATCACCTCCTGCTCCCATGGAGGAGGCATTCAATATGGAAACTGAGTCCTAACTTGTCCCCCAACTTGCTCTGAACCCCACTGTGGTTTCTGCAGGAGAGGGAGATGCCCACAGAGAGTCAAGTAGGTGTCCCCCCTTGCTCCCCTTTTCCCCCACAGCCTCCTTCCTCACTTCACTCCCTCCAGCTCCTATTGCTCCCAAAGGCAAATCTGTGGCTTCAGACCAGCATATCCCAGAGCTGCATGGCCCCACTCACATCCCAGCCCAGCCAGGGTTTCACCTTTTGGTCATTCCTCAGCTTCTGAATGCCCTGAGAGTAACCCCTCTCTCTGGCAATGGAGACATTAGTGCTACCCTCTTGCAGAGGAAAACCCCCTGCCTCATGTCCACCAGCCCCACTGCAGGCTCCTGTGTGGCCTTTGGCTCTCCCCAGATGCCTGAACCGCCCCTGTGCTGTCACCTGTGTCCCTGTGCTGAGGAGAGTCTGAGGAGCTGGTCCCCAGAGAGATGGGTGCTGGACCGGGATAGCCCCAATGGATGTGCCACCAGTGCACAGTACAGCTCCCCTCTCCCCATCCAGGGCCACGGATCCTCTTTGGGATCTGGATCAGCTTTCTTGGCAAAATGCAAATGCCACAAACCCTGTGAATATCCTCAAGAGGGCACTGGGGACAGGGACACATGCTGGCATCCCTCATCACTTCCCAGCACGTGTGGGCCCTGCTCGTGGTGGGGTGGGGATGTGATTCTCCCTGCACTGGTGGGGAGCATCCTGGTTTCGCTCCTTTGCTGCGTTTCAGGCACTGTGCAAGCAGAGGGTTAACGATTCCCACATTAAGTGGCTGCAGATGTGTGGGAAAGGCTGGGGCGAGCGGCCGGCATCGTTATTAGTATTCACCCAGGAGCCTGTCGCTGCCTCCCGGGGCTCTGCCGAGCACATTTAATACCAAGGTTCGTGGTGGGGGTTAGGAAGAGTGCGTGGGATGGGGTCGGAAAGGCCCTGAGGTGGGGAAAGGCAGCAGGATAACATCCTCCATGCTGGCTGCTGCCTCCTCCAAGTGTCCCAGCCCTGGGGATGTAGGGAAGGGGCCAGCATCCATAGGGACACAGCACCATACGTGCGTATGGCCCAGTGCTACCTCCTGACACTGCTGTCACCCTGTGGTGTCCATGGCCAGTGTTCCCAGTGCTGGGGAATGCTGCAGGATACTCCCCAGGATGCTCCCCATCATGTTATGCTTGGGCATACGGTCACTTTGGAAGAAACCCAGCACTTTTTGCCTCCCTTTCCTCCCTGGGCCCTGGTGTCACCCATCCTGGCAAAGCAGGATCACACACACACACAGGGTACAGGCTCCTCTGGACACCAGGGCAGAGCTTTAGAGATGCTGGATGAAGCCTTGGTGCAGCTCCCTGCAGGGCCCAAGAGCTGGATCCAGCCAGGGGCAAGTGCTGGCAGCTGCCATGCCAGACGGGCTGCCCAGATGTGGTGCTGTGCTCCCTGGCACCCTCTCTTGTGGTCTGCGGCTTGACACCACTTCAGAGTGATGCTGAAATTCCTCGGCTGATTTGTGAGTTGATAGAGGCTCCGAAAATCTGAAGCTGGAGCAAATCTGGCCCCTATCAAACCTTCAGAGAAGTGGGGAAGGCCGACATGTGCTGCTTCTTCCATACCTGCCTGTCACCTGCTGGCACATGGTACCTGTTGAGGACTCCAGCACGGCTGTTTCCACCATTGTCTTGGGTCACCTGGCTCTGGTCTCTCTTCTCTATGTCAGGCATGGGGAATAGGTTTTTCTCTGTGGTCCCAGCTCTGCCTGGGGTGGGCCAGGAGTTCGGAGAGCTGCTTTGATCCAGTTGATACCAGAGCAGACCAAATCCCCTGGAATATCCTGTCTCAATGGCTGATTGCCCCACCAGAGATGCTGCACTACATGACCCCAAGGCCCCATTAGGACTTAGTGATGCTTACTGAGGCTAGAAATCTCAGCTGAGAGGGGTCTGGCATCCCACACTGCAGCTGTCCCAGCCCCAGGGGGACCACTGGGTCCTGCAGCACCACGAAGGGGGGTGCAGGCGCCAAAAATAGAGGTGAGCAATGAAGGGCTGATGAGGCCAAAGTAGCAGAGCTGCTGCCCTCCACCCACACGCTTGCACAAGCGAGTTCCTCTGGCTTTGGTGCTTCCTCTGAGCTGGCCTTTCCCAGGAGCTGCCGTAACCCCAGCGTGCTGCTCCTAAACAAAGTATGTGGCTGTGGATGCTCCCTGGGGATGTACAGAGTGGGCTGACGTGTGCTTGCCGGGATGCTTTGGGTTCCCCAGAGCTCTCTCAGCATCCCCAAACAATGAATCCTGGCCTTTGCAGACTGGGAGGTTTTGTTTGCCAGATTCTTCCTGGTCCCAGCCTGGAGTGGGTATTGGTGCCATCTGTTTGCAAGGGACAGAAGGGGGAATATGTCCCACTTCAGGCTCAGGATGCTCTGCCCTCAAGCATGGTCTGTGTTAGCTTTTCTACCCCCTGCTCACCCCAGGTAGCCCATCCCCAGTGCAAGAGGCCCAGCAGGATTGTGCCAGTGAGTTTCTCCCTCTCCCACTCTGTCTGGAGAAGTCATGTCCTCAGAGCGGGGACACCACCAGGAAATAGCTCTGCTGAGCAATTCCCAGCAGCCCATATGTCCCCACACATGGACCCACCAGACACATCTTCATCCCTTGGGAAAAGTGTTGGGAAGAGCCATGTGCACAGCACGTCCCCTGTGCCGCCTGGCCCCCACACGAGCTGCTCTCACGCTCGCTGGCTCCATTTCTGCACAACAGCATGTCTCAGCCCAGGGGGGCTGACAGGGCCCCTGACACAGGGCCACCACCAGGTCTGGAGTCAGGGGAATCCATCCGAGCCAGGGCTGCATCCCTCCTGCACCTGTCCAGGTACCAGGCGCTGCCAGGCACGGAGCTGGCACACCAGCCCCGTGCCAGGAGTGGCCCTACTGGTCACGTAGGAATAGCCTGGTGCTGCAGCCTGGCTCTCCTCACCCTCCACAGCTGCACAGAATAAACACCTCCCCTTTGGTTTTCCATAGATACAAAGAAAACATTAAGATAATGAGAGATAAACAGCAAATCTCTTGGGCTGGTCCAGCCAGGAATCATTCCCTGTGGTCATTGTGCAGGCATTTGCTAGCATGGCAGGAGGGGATGAGCCTGCCTTGCAAAAAAAAAGGCAAAAACACAGATTTCAGCAGTGTTGTCATTATGGGGACAGCTTTTTTATTCTTAGAAAGGAAAATTAAAGAAAGATGGACACGTGTCTTTTCAGGATAGCCAGTGCAGTTTTGCACTTTCTCTTGTTTCGATCAGAGAGAAACACAGAATGGTTAAGGTTAAAAAAGACCTCTAAGATCATCGAGTCCAACCCCCCACTGCCATCGTCACCACTAAACCATGTCCCCAAGTGCCACTTCCAGACATTTTTGAACATTTCCAGGGATGGTGATTCCACTACTTCCCTTTGCAGCCTGTTCCAATGCCTGACCACCCTTAAGCATCCCCAAGATGAAAACGGTGGCAAGAACTGATGGGTCAAAAGGCACTTTTCATCCAAAGATCACCTGTCCCTTGTTACAGTGCTAAAACAAATTGAAAAAAAAATCCCCTCTGGACACATGGTAATGTTTTGCCTACTGAAAGTTTCTCAGAAATTCGATTTGAACTCATTAAGATGCTGGGAGGATTTAAAGCTGGTTCATTACCTGGATTCCAGCCCCCCAGGGCAGGAGGGGTGCAGCACATCTGAGATGATGGCACGGCTGAGGTGATCACTCCTGCCATCTCTCCCAGCTCTGTGCCCTCGGCAGCCCCAACACCCCAAATCCCCAGCTAAACCCACCCTCTGCTGCAGCATCCCAGCTGCAGAAGACCTTTTACCCCCCTTTCCAAAAGAGAGGAGTTGCAAGGGTGCGTTGGTGGTCCCCAAGGGGCAGCGGCCAGTCGGGGTCAGGGGCCAGGAGCTGCAGTGCCGGCACAGCACAGCGCAGGGAGGCATCTGGGGGGAACACACGGAGTCAGTTCAGTACAGGCCCTCTTTAATAAAAACATGAGTCAGCTGCTGGCGTGGGCAGTGGATTTTCTAAACATCCCCTCATATCCTGAGAAAGGGGGAAAAAAAAAAAAGTAATGGGGAGGGGGGGGTTGAGGGGAAAAAAAGAGAAAGAAAATAAAAGAAAAAGAAAACAGGGAAAAAGGCCAGAATTGAAAGCAGACACAGGGAGAGAGCAGCTCCTTCCCTCCGGTTTAAGGAGGCGATAGCAGGGCTGGTCCGGGCTCCTTTTGTTCCCCTCAACC
>NW_008236924.1:887710-900453 GCF_000691975.1 Corvus brachyrhynchos | reverse complement strand
TTTCACGCATCACGCTCGTCCGCCGGGCGTTAATCGCAAATTCTGCTCTGCAAAGGGTCCCCACAGAGGGTGGAGGGAGGAAGTCGGAGGAGCTCCTCTCCTCATTGGCGAAACAGCCTCCCCCTTCTCCTCCTCCCGAGGTCTCTTTTATTTATACACGCACACACACACGCGTGCACATCCCTCGGCCCCGGGATTTGCTCCACACTCGGGTCCGAGGAGGCTGGACCCCCTCCCAGCTGGGCTGGGGGTTGCACAGGGCACTGCTGAGATGCACTAGAGGAGTAGAGCAGGGGCTTGGCTGCAGCCCAGCCCTGGCACAGCCTTGCCTCTCCTTTTGATTTTATTTTATTTTTTTTTCCCCTCCTCCCCTCCACTTCATTTCTTTCTCTCCCTCTTTCGCCTTTAAGTGGAAAAGCCTTGCCAGCTGGGGAAGGCTGGGAGGGCAGGGAGAGCCTCAGCAGGCAGCAGATAGAGAGTGCGGAGGAGGAAGAGAGGAAGGAATTTCGGGGCGGCCTTCGCCGGTGGGACGTGCGGCGCAGGCACTCGGCCGGTGGGACCCTGCCCAAGGTAAGCTCTCGTGTCGCCCACCCGGGGGCTGACTCGCCCTCCTGCTCAGCTCTGGCTGTCCGCATGGCAAACATCGTATTGGAGCTGCTACAGTCCCAAGGGACCCTGTCCCTGAGCCAGCCCGGTTGCTCTGGAGCTGGCTTTGCCCCCCTCCAAGAGGTTGGCAGCCCAATACGCTCCCCCGAGCTCTGGGGAGACGGTGTTTGGTGGAAAGCAGCTGAATTCTGTGGCATCCCATGGGAAAAATCGTTCCACCAGCTCTCACCAGGTCCTGGACCCAGGTAGCTGAGAGAAGCCAACGGGATGCTGCGGTTGTAGGGAAGGAAGGGGGGTCCCCACTGCAGTGGGAGTAGGGCCCAGGTGATCTCTGCTTCTCCCTGGATCAGGGGCTTGCCCTGGCTCTCCAGGCTGGTGGGTGGGAGGGCTGGAGTGTGCATGGGGGAGAGGCTGCCCACCACCCCTGACAGCGAGATGTCCTGTCATCCTTCCGAGGCGTGAGTGTCCCCCATGGCAGAGCAGTGTCGCCCCAGGGTCAGCCTGTCCAAACATGTCCATGGCCATCCCTAAAAGCAGATTGCTCCAGGACAATGTCCTTGGACCTCAGTCTGTGGCTGCGGTGGGGCTCCTGTGCCTGTGCACCATGGAGAGGGACATCTGCAAGCCCTGCCCAGGGTCTGTGCCTGGGTGTGCTGGGTATTGGAAAGGGCAGAGCTTGGTAAAACCCTACTAGGCATGGATGGGGGCAACTACTCTGCTATCCCAAAAGCACAGGAGCTGAGGGCCTTGAACAGGACAGAGCTGACCTGGAGTGAAGCTCTGACAGCCCAGGGACAGGGGTTAGCATGACCTGCGGGGCTAACTGTGCTCACTGTGGTGCCACTGTGGGCTCAGAGTACCCAGCTCCTGCACTCACCTGCCAGTTGGGAGTCATTCAAAGAAGGATTTGTGGTGGAAAGGGATGTTGTGCTCCTCCATCCTGGTCCCAGAGCAAGTGGGGTTTATGATAAAGCCTTGGGTAAACAGCTTAAAGTAGTTGGTCTGGTGCGCAAAGCCTGTGTTGGCAGAGGCTTGGCATTCCCAAATCTTTTCAGAGGGTCTCCCACTGATGACAAGGACTAGCAACGTTGAGACCCAGTGCTTCCCAGGGGCCATTGAGGGATGGGTGGGAGGGTCATTTCCCACTCAGCACCCTGCAGGACAAGGTGCCTGTGCCTCCCATGCTCTCCGGAAAAGAGTGAGTTTCATGTGGTCACCATGAGCCAGTGTCAAGGACATGGCTCTGCCTGGCAGAGGACACAGGCCAGGCTGGCTTGGAGGGGGAGCTGCAAGGCAGCTGCCCGGGTTGGCAGCCCTTGCCAGGGTCTGACATGAGGCTTGGAGTCACTCCTTGAAGGGATGTCACCCAAGCTTGGGTGTGCTCTGGTTGTGGCAGCCACCAACCCTGGGCAATGTCCCTGAGCCCAGGAAGTATCCCTAAATCAGTCGGTGCATCAGGAGGGATCAGTGTTTTGGACAAGCACCAAGTCACAGCAACCCAATTGCAGCACGCAAAGGGCTTTTCTCTCTGCCTAAAGCCAGCTGTCCCTTCCTCCAGCTCAGGAGCATGGAGGGTCCTCATGGAAGGAGCATGCGAGGGGAAAACAGCCACTCAATTCCCTGCCCCTGGATCACCTCCTGCATCCCTGCACAGGACTGGGAGTGTGGGGTGCCCGTGGTCTGAATGGAAAGCACAGTGTGAACACAAGCATGGCCAGCTGCAGTACTGCAGTCAGGGAGAAGTTAGCCATGGCTTATTGTCCACAGTCCTGGGCGTTTCTTGTGGGCTCCTGCAGGGCTCTGGCCTGGCCTTGGCCCTCTGCAATCCCTACCTTAACCACGTGGGAGGTGGATAAGTACATCCTACACCCTGGGATGGCACCAAGCTGGGTGGGCAGCTGGTGTGCATGGGAGTGTGGGAGGATCCCAAGAGCTCCAGCAGAGTCCAGAACCAGCCAGAGTGGCTGTAGTGGACACACACCAGATTGCAGCATGGTTCCAGGAAACCCAAGCTCTTCCTGAGGGATGTGCTGAAAGGTGCATGGCTGGAGGCAGCTCAGAGAGGCAGGGTGAAGGGAGCGGGTCCTCCCCAGCAAGTGACACTGAGTACTTCAGCAGAGATGGACATGGAGTAGAGGGGCTCAGGGACAGCAGTGAGAATGGTGAGAAGTCCAGAAGAAGCTGCAAAGGACTGGGAGAGGGGTTGATGGGGCCCGTTGGTCACTGGGTGTTGTGGGAAGCTGACGCAGTCTTCATGCACAGGTCATCGCAGAGAGAAAAGAGCTTTTAGGAAAATATCTGCAGGCTTAAAGACAGGAGGCTGAGTTCCTTCAGCCTCACAAGTTTCAAAGGACATGTCAGGCAAAGCTCTGGCTGGGAAGACATGGGTGCAGCAACAGGACAATGACACCATGGTCACTTTCAGCCTCATTTTTGACGGGTCTGTGACAGGATTTCCAAGGCATTCAGAACAACAGTCAGGGAGAGGAGAGCACTGAGACCATCTCCAGGACTGAGGCAAGACAGGATTGTCTCAGTGAACACCAGAGGAAAGCTGAGACTAAGAAATGCTCCCTAGCTGTGGGAGTGATGCGATGCAAGAAGAGACCGTGTTGGCTGGATGTGGCTTTGGCCAAAGGACCAGCTGCTGTCAGAGGCTCCAGGCAGGGACTTCTCTGCCTGGTGCCCAAGGTTCCTTTGGCCTTGGTGTCTGATGGGAAGTGGGATGGGATTGCAATGCTGTCCATAGTGTCAGGCTGCAGCAAAGCATCTTCCTGGGATGGAGTGGCAAAGGGCAGGGAGCAGAGGAGCTGTGTGGTGGCTGAATCCCGTGGGAGCACGGCTGCCAGCGCTGGCAACTGGGGCTGCCTTTGACCCAGAGCTGGAAGGAGCTGGGGACCATGTGGGCTCGGGGTTGGCTGGATGTATCCTATCCCTGCAAGGGAGGATTGGAGCTGAACACTTCGTGGAGTTTGTTTGTTTGTACTTTAACCAAGGGAAAGAAATCCCCTGGAGAGGAGCTGCAGGGGGAGGGTATAGACTGGGTATTGTTTCCTGAGGGGCTGGAGCAGCTCCAGGAGGCTCCTTCCGCTCCACCAGGCAAATTGGACATAACGAGGCTTGTTTTAGGGGTGGTTGTTTCCCCTCCTCCTCTCCCCCATTGCCTAATTAGGGTTCCCAAGCTAAGCGCACCTCTGTCCTGTTCTGCTGCCACCGAGATGCCTCCTCCTGGAAGGGCAGCATGTTCCCAGCACCATGGGGAACACGGAGCAGACCCAGTTGTGACAGGGACACATGATGCAGATGAGGGGGTGCTGGGATGGGTCATGTGCTGAGCAAGGGGGTCCCATGGGTCCATTTTCCCCCAGCCTGATAGCAGGAGCTCTACAGTGATGTACTGGCCCTCACACCCTGCCTTTCCAGCATCCCTGGGTGCACGCCAGGCTCTACCATGCCCTGGTCTGTGTGTGTAACCTTCCCTTGCAACCACCAGCCTGCAGAACCAGAGGACCCTGGCGTGCAGAGCTTGTGCAGGGAGCAGGGAGCTCACAAAGCTCCCACAAAAAGGCTGGTGTCAGGACAGCCAGGGTGGTGCAGTGTGTGGTGTTTGTTCTGCACCCATGGATGGACTCATCCTCTGCAGGCCACGTCTGCAGGGGCACCTGCTCATCCATCCAGCAATTCACTAACACCCATCTTCCTTGGGCTCAGTAAGAGCCAGGGTGTGATGGAGCTGGCAGGAAGCTGTGGAGTGCAGGAGCTGGAGCAGGGAAGGGTTAGAGAATGCAGGGACATATCAGGGCACTGCACTGATTGTTAAACCCTGGAAATTCACCAGGAAACAGATGGAGCACCTTCTCTCTGCTGTGGAAGGGAACTGGTTGGCAGGTGCCCATGGGCAGCACAGGGGTGCTGCTCCTGAAGCAGCAGGAGATGGGCAATCCTGCTCCTCAGCCCCATCCTGCCAGGCCCTCTGCCTTCCCTCTTCCGGCCCAACTACCATGCGAAAGAGTCTGTGACTGAAATCTTAATGCTACCAAGACCCAGCAATTGGCACCAATTAAATTGCTACATTCATGTTTGAATTGCTTTAACTGGCGAGACACACTGTCTTATTTATACAAAAAAATATGTTTGCTTGTGGGTTTGTCTGAACTGGTGCCAGCAGAAAATACACCATTTCAAGCCCTGCACTCTGCAAGTTCATTCTCCTCTCCCAAGCTGGAAGTCACCTTGGTTTCAGCCTTTGCCAAGAAATGGTGGCAGAACAGAAACACTGCTTTCCTCGGGGCCGAGCACTGCAGGCACCATGAGAGGGGTCCCCTCCTCTCTCCCCACAGGCAGCTGCCAAGTTTCCTTCTCCAGCCTGGGAGCTGTTTGGGAGAATATGGCCTGATTCAGGAGCAGGACTCGGTGCCCATTTTAAAGCAGCACTCAGGGGGAGGGCAGGGGGTGCTAGCAGCTGTTGCTACCAAGTCCTGCCTCAGCTTCCCCTCTGGAGGTTCTGTCAGGTTTTGGGGTTAGGGGCTGTTTGCAGAGCACGGGTGCAGAGGGGAGCTGATTTCTGCTTTGTGACTGAGAGAAGTTGTAAAGAACCCTGCATGCAGGTTAGCAAGCATGGCTTATGCTGCCTGGCCAGAGCATGCAGGAGGAGGTTATCCATCTCTGCAGTCCTGGTGCTGAGTGCCACCATCCTGGTCTTCCTGCCCCACACATGAGCCTATGCAGGAGGGGGCAGAGTCAGCCCACGGCACCAAGAGCTGCACCAGAAGTTGCATTCTGCTCCCTCTCAGAAATCCAGAAGCAACAGGGCCAAACAAATAGCCCCCCTCTGAAAGCAGCATCTGCCCTTTGCACCCAGCACTGGCTGGCCCCATCCTTTCCCACCCTGGCCACAGTGCCTGCAGATAGGCAAGAGGTGCCCTGACCACAGGGATGGTGAGTGCCTAATCCCAGCCACGAGAGCCTAAAACCCCAGAACAAAGCAATTAAGCTCGGGTCCCTCAGAGGCAGCTGAGAGGAGCTGATGCATCCACAGAGATTATCTCCTCCTCCGCAGATCTCGGGGAAATGCTCACAAGAGGATCAGGTTGCTCAGCCTTTGCTGGGATGTGGGACTGGTAAGACCACAACACTCTGCCAGCTCCTGAGGCTTTGCAAAACCCCAACATCCTACTGGGACTTAGGATGGTTCTTTTTCTCATCCTGCCTCCCTTGCCCTCCCCTCACAGCTTATTAGTGGTTAATTAGAGCCAGCTGGGACCTTTGGCTCCAGCCCTGGCCCCACCAGAGCAGCCACCCTGGATCAGTGGCGGTGAGCAGGTGATGGAGGTGCTGACGTGCTGTGGATTGTTCTCCTCCCTCTGCAGACATCAGCAGAGTGCTTCCCTGGAATCACCATAGGAAAGCAGACACGGCTTTCTGGCAGCCATGGAACAAGAGTGAGGAAAGCCCTGGGAATGCCAGGACAATAGATAAGAAGCCAAGATGGTGCCTGATCTTGGTTCCATATCCCCTGCTTCCCTCACTCTCTGCTCTGGTGGGGAGAAGGAGCAGGTAAGCAGATGGACTCTGCTCAAGGCAGGCAACCCCCATCCAGTCTGACATGCCCAGGAGCTGGGATCCCCAAATATGCCAGTTTGGGGTGGAGGGATAGGAGAACCCTGAGTCACTCAGCCAGCCCCAAGGCTTTGCTACCCGGTTGGAGGGGCCAGTGGGATGCACAGAGAGCTGTGTGGGTCCTGCACTGTAGTTTGGGTGCCCTGCAGCCATGTTCATAATTGACATTGCTCACATGCTTGTGAAACAGTGTGGTGTATTCTCCCAGAAATGTCTTTGCTGTCAGGGGTAATGGAGAAGTTAGGGGACAGTCATGGACAGCCCTGGCTGGGCTGTGTTCGATCATTTAGAGCATCCTGTTGGACGAGAGCACTGGGAAGGGCTGAAATGCTCCCAAGGGGAACATTTGTACCTCCCTAGGGGGGTCACTGCACTACAAGGGGTGAGTCCTGAGTCTGCACAGGGCTGCTCCCCACACCTGGCATGAGCATCCCCAGACGTGCACAATGCCAGACTTAGGGCTGTGCTCCAAAATGCTGGCCAGCCTCCAGCACCACCCCAGACCAGTCCCAGAACCACCATGGCCCTGGCACACACTTTCTGCCCTAGGGAGATCAAGGTGGGCAGGATTTGACCAGGGCGAGAAGCCGGGGATGCAGCAAGGGACAGCTGGGCATTGCCCAGCATGTGGCAGCCATTCCTCCCAACACCCCCTCCCTCCTTCCCCAGGCCCAGGTGAACCCTGGTCCTCGCCCAGGGTTTTCCCACAGTCTGGGCCAAGCTTGCAGGCTCCGGGGAGCAGCCCCCAGGGTCTGGCCTTTCCTCCGAAAGCGGAAGCCGGGGAGCATGCGCAGCCGAAAGGGCCATGGATACCATCACTCGGGGCTGGGGAATTATTTATAACACTGGCACCTCTCCAAACAGATGTTTCTTTTTATTCTGAACTTGCACTAAATGGGTCACTCATTTCCTCCATCTCCCATGGGCTTAAAACAGAGGGGGAAAGAGGAGGGGATATGGGTGAGAGTGCAGGGCTCGCCCTGGTCCCACGTCCCTCTGTGCTGGCTCCTCACAGGGACGTGTTGTGGAGAGCCCAGGGCTGGAGATTTGCTGGATTCTGTGTGGGGACGTTGTGGTCCCCCCTCACTCAGAGAGGGAGGATGGCTGTGGTCAGACAGGGCTGCGTGGGGCTCGCCTGCCCACCCCATTCCTCACATGGCTGACTCCCGGGCAGCTGAATCACACTGCTGGGGCTCAGTGTGGACTTGTCATCCTCCTTGGCAGTCTCCCTCCCCCTGCTTCAGGGTCACAGTCCTCATTTTCAGCTTTCTGTCAGGTGCTGTCAAAGCCTGTGGCAGGCTGGCCAGGAGGAGGCTGGGTGTGCCACCTCATGTGCTGACATCTACTGCAGGACCCTCATGACCACACAACCACCTTCTCCAGGTGCCTCTGAGGCTGGGGACCAGAATCTGGGGTCCTGGGCAGGGGCTTTGGTAGTGTCAGATCTGCTCCCTGCCCCAGAGGTCAGTAGGAGAACCATCCCCTCCTGTGGGCACAGTGTCCCTGGGCTCGTCCCTCAGCTCATCCCCAGAGGTGGCATCTGCCCATGCTTTTCCCATCTCCTAGAGAGCTCAGTCCATACCAAGGCTGTGGCTTTAGTCACATCTTCACAGCCAAGGAGCTCTCACAAAACCACTCAGAGGGTTGTGGCATAAGTGACACTGCCTGTGCTTGCAAAACTTCACCTCTCCCAGACTGAAACACCCCCAGATCCAGCACATTGCCAGCAGGTACCCAGGGCTCTCAGCATTCCCCGGTCTCACAGTGTCTGGGTAAAGCCTCAGGGCCCCCTTAGACCAGGTGAGGAGGGTTTTGCCCCCAGGTGTTCATCCCGGGGCAGGGATGGTCTGTGGGGCACAGGGACTCCCCAGCCCTGCTGCTCCTCAGTCTGGTTTCGGATTTCCTACCTCTGTGTTTTATCAGCAGCCGTTTATGGGCTTTGGGATGACAGGCTCCCCATGTGTGTGCCCTGCCCAATTCTAGCCTTTTGCTGGGAAAAAGAAAAAGGGCTCTGTGATGATAATCTGGCCTGTGAGTAAACACGGTGTCATGGGAGCTGAGGGACCCCAGAGGAGAGATGTTGTAACTCCGGACAATTCTAGCCAAGGGAAAAAAAAAAAAAACAACCACTCAGTTTTATTTAGATTAAAGGGTGGGAAAGAAGCAGTTGCAGAGGCCAGAGGGAGGGTGGCAGAGGAAAACAGGACAAGCCAAGAAGTTTCACTGCCGGACAAGCAAGGTTTGGGTTTCAGGGGTCACCAGCCTTTGCTCAGGGAGCCTTTTCCCTTCAAAAGCGGGGGGTGGTGTCCCCCTCCCCCTGCCAGGAAAGCCTTTGCTCCCTGGCTGCGAGCAGTATTGATCATGGGATCCATACGGGGAAATTTTTATTGTATATGGGCACCCATGATCTCACTTAATGACTCAGATGCGCTTAGACAAAGAAGAAATAAAGTATATTTGACTTCCCACTAATTTGCACCAGATGTCCCTTGCCTGCTTGGCAGGGCAGCAGGGCCATTGAGCATTGTGGGAGTGCCTGGAAGCACAGCCCTGCTAGAAAAGGGGCTAGAAATAGAAATCCAGAGAAAGGGAAAGGATTGGCGGCTGTGTGAGAGCTCCTTCCCGATCAGGCGAGGTGCCCTCGCAGGCAGGGCCAGCATCCAGCACCTCTGCCCAACAGCACAGGAGCAGCCATGAGGGCAAGGAGAGCATGGCCAGAGAGAAGAGCAATGTGGGGCAATGGATGCAGGAATTGCCCCTGGAAATACAAATAGAATTTGCTGAGAGGGGGCTGTTCACCCTGATTTCCAGCAAACAGCGCATCCTCTTACTGGTGACTAATGGTCTGTAGGGACCAGAGCTCCTGCCAAGGCAGCTGCCCGGGCAGCTGTGGCTGTTCTCCCCCTCCCCAGCATGCTGAGCCATCCCCTTCCCTGTGCACCAACTCTGCAGGCTGGTTCTCAGCTCCCACAGCTCTGGGGGTGCTTGTGGGACCCCCCCCCACACACTGGTTCTGCACAGGGCACTGGTTGTGGAGAGGCAAGAAACATGGTCTAGGCATGCTGGGGAGGAGGGCAGTGGACTGGAAGGACATCCTTGGAGTTCCTAACCCATCCTCTCCCATGGTTTACAACATTTACAGGGCTGGAAATGGCCCTGTCCCACATGATGCGTGCTTGGGGACAGGCAGTGCCATGCAGTGTCCGTGCCAGCAGTGGCTGCCATGTGTTTTCTGTCAGGATGCTGGGAGACACTCAGGGAGCAAGCGCAGAGGGAAGGGGGCTCAGAGGTGTGGCAGGGCACACAGAGCAAAGTCAGAGGAAATTCTTGCCTTGTTACCCAAAAATAGTGAAGACTGAACCCACACAGCATATTTTGGGTATTAGCAAAGGCATCTTAGGCTTACTAGCATTCTTAAAGAAGAGGGAGGTCTGGAGTGGGGGAATGTTAATGAATCAGTAGGGTTTGGTGATGCTGGAGCTGCTTAGCAAGGCATTCTGAGGTGCAAGGAGTGGTAGAGGTGGCTCCCTAAATTAAGGTGGTACCATCCCCAGTAGAGGCTGGATACAGCTTTTCCTCGTATCCAAAACCCTGGGCGTTGCCCTGCTCCTGCTGCAGAAACTCCTGTCCAAGTTCATCAGCCACAGAGGCATCAGTCCCCGGCTGCTCGAACGAGGGAGTGGGAGAGGAGGTGGAGGAGAAAGCTCAGCTGTCATCAGATTTGGGATGCAGGAGAAGTGGGAGTGGGCTGCTCTGGAAAAACTGTGTAGTCATGAGATGGGGAATCATGAGACTTGAATCCTGGTCCTGGCGCAGCTGTGGCCCTGGCCGTGCTGTTTGACCTCTGCTCTGGCCCTCTCGCCTGTGTCCTGTCTGTGGGATCACAGGCCGTCAGAGCCCTGTGCTCACTGCTGCGGCTGCTCTGGCATGGTGGGGTGACCCCTTTTATTCCATCCCCCAGAAACCCCCTGCAAGAGCACAAGGCTAGAGATGCTCAAACAGCATTCCAGCCCTGCCTGACCTCAGCCAGCCATGGGACGCTTTCCCTTGCCAGCTGGGAAAGCCAGCAGCCCCAGGGTTGGCTCAGCTCTCCTCATCTCTGCTGCAAACTCCGCTCTCTGCTCGGCCAGGCTGGTGTGATTACAGAGGGGAGATAAGGACAGGCAGTGTCTGTGTCACCAGTCAGGGACAGTTGCCTGTATCTGTGTCTTGTTTGGACTCCAAACCCTCCCAGACCTCTCAGTCCAGCAGTGCCCGGCTCCGGCCTCGCTGGGCGTAGTGCGGGGGCGAGCAGGGACGTGCTGACTGTCGGGGACCAGCCTCCCCCACGGCTCTTGGCCAAGCCCCGGGGTGACCCCAGGGACCTGAGCCCCCCCAGGACCCGAGCCCCTGGGGAGCACAGCCACCCCACAGGCATGTGGGGCTGAATGTGCTGTGGGGCTGTGTCACCCAGCCAGCGCGGCTGCCCTGAGAGCCAGCCGACCTCCTGTCTCCTCTCCCAGCCAAATTCCTCCTTTAGAATAATAAACAGTGCGGCTCAAGAGAAAAGCTCTGCCTGGCCAGGACTGGTTTGCCTTCACATTGCAGAGCTGGAGAGGGGCAGAGAGAAGGTCTGTACCAGTGCTGGAGGGGAGGGAAGGATGGTGAGGGGTATAACATGGGGATGGAGAGCTGGGACAGCACCTTGGTGGCTGTGAGGTGGGAGGCTGCCATGGAGCTGCAGGGCTGAGTGAAGGGTGCTGGACGTGGCATTGCTGCAGGAGCTCCCCAGCCTCCATGACTGTGCCCAGATGGGTGAAGGCGAAGGGTCTCATGGCTTGAAAATACTCAGGTCCTGGCCTCTGGGAAGGATGTAGGAGTCTGAGGGGCCTGTGGCACCCTGCTAACCCATAGGGGTGGGAAGAGACCACCCAAGGCAGCTGAGCATCGTGTAGGTGCTTGTGTTTGGGTCCCTGGTTGGGATAACATCTGTGTGCCTGCTTTTGGATCACTGAGTGGGGTTGCTCCTCCTTGTCTGGCACTCTTAATGGCACTTACAGTTCCTGCTAAGAACAAAAGCTGGGATTGAGGAGAGGAACGAGTGCTCTCAAGGCTGGCAGCGAGCTGGGTGCATTTGCATCCCTTGTGAAACGCCTGTGTGCACCCACATGTGCAAGCACACGCATCCCCGTGACAGCGAGAGAAAGGCTCGTCCCTCTGCCTCCCGCAGGACGGGCAGAGCTCACCCGGCGTCTCTGAGCATGCCTCTTGCTCCGGCCGGAGCAGACAAACAAGGGAGAGGTCACCACTCTTTGCGAGACGTTGCCACCCTCCCACTCTGCTTGGGAAGCATCTCCAAGAGAAATGCCTTTCTGCAAAACCAGCAGCTTTATTAAAACCAGCTAGGAACACAGCGGAGGCGGCCAGAGGCAGCAGGCGGAGGCTGTGGGGCTCTTGCTGCTCGCTGGAGCAGCACCCCTGCTCGCCCAGCGCCAGCACACACCCGTGCCCGGCTCCCTGATCCGGCAGGGCAGGGGTTTGCCCATCAGTGATCCTGCAGAGATCGCTGCTGGAGTGATCACTCCTGTCTGTGTGGGGACAAGAAGCCAAGATCTCGCCTGCAGCAGGACTGGCAGTGGCAGCCATGGAGCTGGACAGGCAGATAAAAGCTGGGCATGAGCTCGGGAGGATCTTAGCTGCTTACAGGCAGGTATCTGGGGGGTTGGGGTGGTGAATACAACCTGGCTTGGGCATGCAGGCAGGGAGGGGTGAAAGGAGAGGATCCCAGTTGTCCTTACAACTTTGAACATTGAATAATGGATGAATCACACACCTCTGCAAAGGAGAACGGGGAAACGAAAGTAATTGTTCTCATGGCACTGCCTCGGGGGGCAGAGATTAGATTGTCCATCCTCCTCTCTTCTGCAGCTCGGTGCTCTCTGAGGGTGGGTGCAGGGAGGTCACATTCATTTACAGGCTGAATTTCACCTCGGTCCTTTCATCCTACCCACCCCCAGCTCTTGCCCTAAGTGCTCTTATCCCCTCTGGCAAACGCAGAGAGAGAAAGAGTCGTAGAGTTTTTTCAGGAGGAGGGAGAGGGACGCTGCTGAATAAGTTGGAGACCTGGAAGGATTTGTGGTAGATCAAATTTTTGTTGAGCCAAAGCAAGAGAATAATAAAAACATCTGACAAGCGCACGTCATTTAAAAACCATTTCCTCCTTAACATCAAGCAGACCGGGAGGCCACTCCAGGGCCGAGAGGCAGCCGACAGCTCAGTAAGAGACGGTGCCTGGGGCCGGGTCAGCAATTCCAGATTTCCACTAGCCCTCCTTGAGCCTGGCAAGAGCTCCCCAGAGCACCGCTGGCATCACGGGTGGCTTCTCCTCGGGGTCTGCCCTGGGAGGTGGCCCAGCGGCAGGGCAGGAGCTCAGCCCTGGGTTGCAGCGTGGCTGAGCCGTGAGGTTCAGCTCCATGCAGGAGCATCCCCAAGTTCCCCAGTGAATTCATTTCCCCCAGGCTTTGCCCAGGCACAGAGAA
>NW_008236924.1:863428-887332 GCF_000691975.1 Corvus brachyrhynchos | reverse complement strand
TCTTTCCCTTGTCAGTCTGTTCATTTTGCTTTTCAGAAATACTCATTCCCATCCCTGCAGGCGCCATGGGGAGGGGTACCTGTCACCCCAATACACAGGAGTCAGACCCCTGCTCCTAGGGATCTCTGGCCTCATCTCTTTTGGCTCTTGGTTTGCACCAGGGAAGGCTGAAAAAGCTCTGTGGAAAAGATTTCTTGAGAAATGTTGATTAGAAGGATTTTAAACAACAGCAAAAAAAATCTTAGATGTTCTCTTAAATTTATGTATTTAAAAGTTAAATACAAGAAACTGATTTTTGGTGGAGTTTCTTCAGGCTTGTTGTGGTTTAACCCCAGGCAGCAACCAAGTGCCATGACAAGGCTGCTTTTATTTCATTGGAAGGAGCAAACAATGTGGGAGGGTTGGAGTGGGATCTGTTTTCTAGCAAGTTTTATCTCACTGTGACTGAGGGAAGAAAATCTAAGGAAAAAAGGCAACTGGTAAAGCAGAGGGAGGGAGGAAGGTAGGGCTGTGCAGAGCAGGGAGAGGCGTTTCCAGCAGAGATGAGCAAAAGTTGACACAACTGCTGGAGCCTCCAGCAAAATCCCTGTTCACCAGTGGGAGATGCCTTAGAAACTGCTCCTTGTGCAGATCCAGCGTGAGGGGGAGCCACCACCCCCCCCAGGAGGGAAAGGCTGAGAACTGGGGAGAGATGGAAGGTTTCTGAGGTGGAGAAGTGAGGCCAGGACTTGGGTGGGGGCTCAGGGACCCCTGCCCAGGACAGCCGAGGGATCCCTCCTCTGCTGAGTGCTGTGCTCATATCACTTTGCTCTTGACAGGATTCAGACACCAAGCCCAGAGCCCACCATGCTGTGCCCCACTCTCAAGACGTGTCTCGGGCTCCTCATCCTCACCGGTGAGTGCTGTGGATGGGCAGGGGTGTGTGATCCCTGCACTGGGATGCTGCCCTGGGGGGCTCACCTCAGGGTGAAGGGGAGGAAAGGGGCAGTGCCATGGGGAAGCACTGGGGTGCACAGCATGCTCCAGGCACATCTATCCCTCCTAATGCCTCACATCCAGGGGATGATTCAATCCTGTGGCAGGGTGGGTGTAAAGTCCCCACCTGCTTCATGGCGATGCACAGCACAGTGGGAGAAGGAGACCTTTCCATAGGCAGCACTGCCAGGTGTGCTCAGACCTTCCTTAGCAGACACCCAAGAACCCACATTAGCAGGACACCCCACAGCAGAAAGGATTTGGTCAGATCCCATATATCCAACAACTCCCCACAGCAAGGCAGTAGAGCTCCTGGCTGCACCTGGGCTGTTCACAGCATTGCTGCTGTCCCCAGCTGTCCTGCCCACCTGTGGGAACACCAGGGAGGAGCACATGTCACAGCCCCACTGGGACATCTGGACAAATGGTGGAGCAAGGAAGCTGGGAGAGGCACGGGGAGCCATTCAGGAAGACCTTGCCTGCTCTATTGCTTCCAAAGGATTTCCTGCAAGGTTTTGCTTCCATTCCTTTGTCACTTTCTTGTAAACTGACATTGTTTCAGCCTAGTCTGTGTCCTGTCTGACACTGTCTGCGTGGACAGGCAGCCAGAAGAGCAGGGAATTGCCTCCTATCCTCCCTGAGGGTTCTCCACCTAATATTGCCACAGACATCATGGGCTGCATTGAACACTGCTAAATCCTGTGATGTCTGATTTGCTCTCCAGTGAGGGTTGCAGGAGGTACAGGGAATGAAGGGTGACCCACCAAGGTGTGGGCTGGCAGGACATTTCTGAGGAGAGTGTGGGTTTGTCAGTGGTGATTACACTAGGGAAGGCAATTCCAGGGTTTTTTCAGTGTAAAGTTATTTTTCAGTGTAAGGACTGACACTACAAAGCAAACACACTGCCATGAGGTGGTGCTCCAGTGTGCTTCTCTGTGAATTTTGGAGGAATCCAATCTGGTCTCATGTCACTCCTCTCTCAGGTATGCTGCAGGTAACATTTGGGGACAGCAAGCTGCACATCGAACCCAGAGACACTGAGCTTGTCCTCAGCCTCCACAGCAGCTTCTCCCTCCTGTGCTACGGGGACAGAGAGCTGGTCTGGGAACGTGAGGGGCAGCCCCTTGCTGCCTCGCTGGAGCACAGGGACGGTGTCTTCGTCAGCAATCTCACCCTCAGGAACGTGACAGGCCATCACACTGGGGAGTACACGTGCACCTACAGCCCTGAGCAGGCTCCAGAGCCAGCGGACAGGAAAACCCTGTACATCTACGTTCCAGGTAGGGGACAGCATGTCCTTGCCTGTGGGTTTCCACAGGGTTTAGCAACTAGGAGAAAGAGGGCTTTGACTTATTGTTCTGTTTCCAAGCACCTGGCCTTCCCAAATCCCTCTTCCAACAGCAGAAGAGCCCTTATGGTAGGTCTCTCTGGCTGTGGCATTCTCTGGTGTGCCAGCTCATGGAGAGAGAGTGTGGTGTGCTGGGACAAGTGGTGGGGGAGCAGTGGTGCTTGGTAGTGCTGGGTTTCTCTCGCCCTTCCAGGAGAGGTTTGACAAGCACACAACATGCAGCTCTACTTTCCCAAGAGAAGTGTGGGAAGAAGCATCCTGCTAATATGGAGTCAGGGCCCTGTGTTGGAGTATTCCCGGAGGAGCACAGAGCAGCCCTGCTTAAGCTTCAAGCAGCTTTCTCTAACCAATGTTCCCTCTCTCCCACAGATCCCTCCTTGGTTTTCCTCCCCGTAGCCACCTCTGAAGAGCTCTTCATCTTCATGACGGGCTACACAGAGGCTGTCATCCCATGTCGTGTGACCAACCCACAGATGCAGGTCACCCTCTATGAGAAGAAGGTGGAGAACCCCATCCCAGCTACATATGATCCACAACAGGGATTCAAAGGCTTCTTTGAGGATAAGAGCTATTTCTGCCGGACATTCGTGGATGACCAGGAGGTGGATTCAGACACTTTTTATGTCTACAGGATCCAGGGTGAGCTGACATTATCTCAGCACACCTGTGCACCTGCTGTGGCTGTTTCTTCAGGGCAATGGCAGGGGACAGCAAAGCTCTCCCCCATCTCCTCTGTGATGATCACTTTGGAGGCTGGATTTAGTCCTGTCTCTATTAGAGAGTAGGTTCTGCCTACAAGTCAGCTCCATCCCTCAGGGAAGACAGTTTCCACTGGACCAGTCCACCCAAGATAAATGGACTGGGTGCCCACTTATCCCTTCATAATTCATTCCTTTCGTCCACCTTTCCCACAGTGTCATCTGTGAACGTCTCCATCAGCGCGGTGCAGACCATGGTGCGCCAGGGAGAAAACATCACCGTGATGTGCACCGTGAGCGGCAACGAGCTGGTCAACTTCAACTGGGATTATCCCCGCAAACAGGTGAGTGCTCCACATCCACAGGCTCTGGGCAGCAGCTCCAGCCTTCACCCAGAAGTGCCATGGCAATCACTCAGCAATATCCCATGGCAAAAGTTATGGGATGCTGCTGCTGCCACACAGGGAAGCTTGACCGGGATATCCTTGGATTAAGACTGTCTGTCTCAGGGGCCTCTGATTGGTGCATGTTCCCTGGCCCTGTGGCAGCCAAACTGGGGTCCTCTACCACTTTCTCTCCCCTCCCTGTGAGCCCAATGGCAGAACATGTTCATGGCTCCTCAGACCATGTCTCCCGTGCCCATTTTGCAGGCAGGGGAGGCTGTGGAGCCCGTGACTGACTTCCTGCCTGGATCCACTCATGAGATCCGCTCCATCCTCATCATCCAGAATGCAGAGCTGGAGGACGGTGGCACCTATGTCTGCAATGTCTCCGAGGGCTACCATGAGAAAACAGACCTGAAAGACATCACCGTCCAAGTGATCGGTGCGTTGCTTGCCACACACCCAAAGCCAGCAAACAATGTGGGCATCCAGGCAGGATGTCCCAGAGTGACCCCCTCTCCTCTCTCACAGCCTCCAGCTCTCTCCCCTCCTCACTTCTGCTCTAAGTAACCATTACAATGAGCTAAACCTTACCCCATGTCACCCCTGCCACTTCTTGGCTTCAAAACATCCCAAATCTCCCATCATGGCCTTTGTGACTCTTTAACACTCTTGAGGGTATGGGTAAGAGCTCTTCTGCACTGTGCAGTGCCAAGGGGACGTGAAGACAGATTGTCTTTCATCTGCATCTGACCTTCTTTCATGTAATTTGAGGGAAACTGCCCCATCTCCGTTATCTCCACAAGATAAGAGCCACATGCTGCCCTGTGAGCTCCTCTACTCCAGTGTGGTTTTACATCCACACTCTCCTCAGACACAAGTCTGAGGTCTCAAGGCATGGATCTGGACCTGCCCCACCACTTCTGGTCATTCAGAGAGTTTTGTTCCAGATCCATATTTATCCAAAGGGCCGGGCACAGGGTTGTTTCCCTCTCTGACTCCCCTCTTCCTCCTGTGCCCTCTCAGAGCGTGGCTTTGTTCACTTCCATACCCACGTGCCCAGCACAGTGTACGCTGAGGTCCACAAGAGCCACACTATCCAGGTGGAGCTGGAGGCTTATCCCCAACCCAGCATTGTGTGGTTGAAGAACAACAAGACATTGACCATGGAGAGCAGCAGTGAGTTCACCATCACCAGCAGGAACCTGTCAGAAACCAGGTATGGGCCCATCATTCCTCACCAGGGTGCAGGGAGGGGGTAATTCACAAAGCAATCTCCAAATTGCTGGCTGGACACGGTGGTTGAATGTTTTTCTGTGAGTGGATTTCGAGCCTCAGGTGGATGGGAGCTGCTGTCTCCAAGCATTATCAGTCCCCAGGTACCTTCCCACAGCCTTCAGTCTGTGACTGTCTCCCTCAGGTACCAGACAGCTCTGGTGCTGGTACGGGTGAAGCAGGAAGAAGGAGGATTTTACACCATTCGGGCTTCCAATGAAGATGATGAGCAGGAGCTCTCCTTCCATCTGCAGATAAATGGTGAGTCTGGGCATGCAGACACAGGGCTGAGGAGAGCAGGAGCAGCCATAAGGGGTGCCACCATCCTTTGCTGCAGAACCCTCAGAATGAAGCCCTTACTTCTCTGGCTGCAGCTCCAGAGTGGTCTTGCTTAAAGAAAGAGCATTCAAGCAAGAAACACAGGTGAAATATCTCACACTTGGCCTCAGAGCAAGTGGGGACAGGGAAGCAGTACAAACACCATCAGCTTGGCCCAAGGTAGTAGATACAGAGATTATTGTACAGCTTTCATGTCCAGGACTTTCCCTTGTGCTCTCCAGTCAAGCTACATGGCAGCAGATCTCCTCCATAACCCCCTCAAACCTTAATCTTTTTGCTGTTCCCTTTCAAAAATAAAACACAATTGATGTGATGAGTCCTACCTCATCCCTAGGCTCTGGTAGGGCTACAGTCGAATCACGTTACCCAGAGGAATCGTGTTCCCCTTCCATCCTGCAGTCAGAAAGGAAGATTAATTCCCATCACTGTCTTTTGTTTTCAGTGCCAGCTAAAGTGGTGGATCTCAAGGAGAACAGCAGTGCCAGCAGTGGGGAGCAGACTGTAACATGCTCTGCTGAAGGCATGCCCCAGCCCGAGATCAGCTGGTCTACTTGCAGCGACATCAAATGGTGAGTGGAGGGATGGAGGCCATGAGAACAGCTGGACTTTTATTTATTAGAATAATAGGCCATTATTTAACTGTATTCTGCTGGCCCAGACACCTGGGCATCCCATGGTGGTGCGTGGTCCCTTCTGCCTCTCAGGTTCCTTTATCCTCTCTGGACCAGGTGCAGCACCAAGGGACAGCCCACCCGGCTTCTGGGGAACGAGTCGGCCGAGATCGGCGTGCAGACCAACGCCTCGTACCACGCGGAGCGGCAGCTGTACCGCGTCAACAGCACCCTGCAGCTGCACAGGGTGCACGAGCCCCTGCTCCTCAGGTGCACCGTGCAGAACTTCCTGGGCACCAACTCCCAGGACATCACTCTGGTCCCACATGGTGAGGGCTGAGTCAAGTTTTGAGCAAGTGGTGGGGAGATAGACCTTTCTGTGTCTCCAGCCTGGAAACCTGGGTGCTTCTGCCCCAAATGAGGCTTCCTTTGGGTTGAACAGAAAAGATTATCCCAGCTGGAGTGTGGAGCCCTTATGTCCAATAGCCATGGATATGCTCTTCCCACTACTAGCAGGGTCATTTCTCCAGGGAGACCAGAGAAGAGTGCCTGGGCAGGTCCCCAGTGTCTTGTTATTAGCCCCCGGGTCACTAGATGGTGCCATGGACTTGAACATCCACGTGCTGAGCACCCCAAATATGAGGAAGGATGGTCTAAGCCCGGGCCCAGAGCTGCCAGTTCTCCCCCAAGCAAAACAGCCCCTCTTTATATACTCCCATGGCCAAACTTCTCCTGAGGCAGCAGACCCTTCAGCAGGCAGTAACAACCCATCACCCCCTCATCCCTGGGGGACTGGCCCTGCAAGTGCTGGGCAAGTCTGCCCGGGAGGAGACTGTCCCTACCCAGAGAACAGCTCAGGGTCAATGTCTGGGGGAGGAGTGGGCAGGGACCCCTTTGCACTGCTCTCACCTCCTTTCCCTGGGTGCTTAGGCCGTGCAGGGGTGGAGGAGTCTGATTGCTGTCTCTGTTATTTTTGTAGCCTTGCCATTCAAGGTGGTCATCATCTCTGTCATCCTGGCCTTGCTGGTCCTCACTGTGATCTCCCTGATCATCCTGATCGTCCTGTGGCAGAAGGTAAAAGAGGAGAGTGTTCCCAGGCCGACACAGTGGTACCCCAGGGTTAGGGTGGCTGGGCCTGATGTGTCCCAGCTGTGTCAGGATCTATGGCCTCCATTAGTTCCTGCATGCCCCTGGCATCTCCGGAGTAGATAGGGAATGAGACAACAGCTGGAGGGACCAAAGGCTCCCTAACAAAGTCCACACACATCCCCATGCCCTCTCTGACTCCCAGCCTCTCAGATGTCTCTTTTCCCTTTGCTCCTTTTTCCAGAAACCTCGTTATGAAATCCGCTGGAAGGTGATTGAGTCAGTCAGCTCTGATGGGCACGAGTACATCTATGTGGATCCCATGCAGCTCCCGTATGACTCCACCTGGGAGGTGCCCAGGGACAAGCTGGTGTTAGGTAAAGGCTCTGCAGGTCCCACTGATGGATTCCTGAGGTCCTGGCTGTCTGGGGGTGATAAGTTTTGGGTTGAAATCTCCAAAAGAGACCAACCCAGAATAAACACAGAGATCCCTGGAGATACAAGGTGGTCCTGGAAAAGGGGGATCATCTGGGGCCATGGTGGGAGGCCAGCTGCCCCTTTTGGCATTAAGCATTGTGTTATTCCCGGCTATCCCTCCTTGTAGCTGGCAGTTCTGGAAACCAGCCCCAACCCCAAACATCATAGCTCATGACCATGTCCGTGCCCACCAGGATGACTGCAGCAAGGCTGGTGTGGTTTTAGACAGGCAACTTGTCTTTTCCAGGCTCCTCTCCTCATGTCTCCTCTAGAACATTGCCGACTTTGCCTCTTTGCTGTTTCTTTGCAGGACGCACTCTCGGCTCCGGTGCCTTCGGTCGTGTGGTGGAGGCAACAGCCCATGGCCTGAGCCATTCACAGTCCACCATGAAAGTGGCAGTCAAGATGCTCAAGTGTGAGTTGTCCCCCTTTCCCCACCCTAAAGCCACAAGACCAATCAGTGCCATGCTCTCCCCTCCTTGCCCTGCTGCTCACACTGGCTCTCCCCAACAGCCACAGCCCGCAGTAGTGAGAAGCAAGCCCTCATGTCCGAGCTGAAGATCATGAGCCACCTGGGACCTCACCTCAACATTGTCAACTTGCTGGGGGCCTGCACCAAAGGAGGTAGATGAGCCCTGAGAACCCTGTGTCCTCTCCCTGCTTCCCTGGGCTGTGCTTAGGAGGACAACTGTCCTTAGAATAATTCCTGTTGTCTGGTTGCAAATGATTCATCCTTCTCCTAAGAAAGCCTTGTGGGACTCTGAACACCTTTCTTCCAACCTGACTGAAACTGGGAAAGCACGTCTGTAATTCCCCCCTCCACAAACACAAATTTCAAATGCCAAAAAATGCTCAGTACCAGAAAGGTGGCTTTTCCCTTTGGCCCTGCCCAGACGCCCTGCAGTCTCGTAATATCCTAGTGGGATGAAATTCACGGGCATGGTGGCCAAGGCAGGACTGATGCAAGTGTTCTGTCCCACCAGGACCCATCTACATCATCACCGAGTACTGCCGCTACGGGGACCTGGTGGATTACCTGCACCGCAACAAGCACACCTTCCTGCAGTCCTACGGAGAGAAGGCACGGCGAGAGGCGGAGCTCTACGGGAACACACCCAAGGAGGACCATGTGCACAGGTACCAGGAAAGCAGCTCTCTCCTTCTCCCTGGCACCTGCCCCATCCTAGCCCCATCAGGGAGGGAGGCTGGTACTGCCAGGAAGGATCCTGCATTTCTCCAGAGCAGTGAAATAAACGCTGGCCCAGCACTGGGACACAGCTGGCTGCTCTGTTACCTTGTTAGACCAGCCCTTGTGCCAACCAGTGACCTCCAAGCAGCTCCTGACAGCAAGGAGTTAGCAAACTGTGTGTCCTGGAGTCTGAGTTTGCTAGCACACATGCCAGCAGCTCCATGCCAGTTGGGAATATTTCCTGGCATTGTTAACTTTATTGGCATAACCATAGCCATGCTCTGAGTACAGAGACACTGGGTTTTCCAGCATGTCTTAGCCACTGGACACCTCAGCTCTGCATTTCCAGGGCAGGTGGAGTTGCTACCAAGCCTAAGGGAGAAGTGCTAGAAGGAGGGCAGTTGCACAAGAGGTGCCACAAGGAAAGGGAAATGGTCCTTCATCTGGTTGCCAGCTGTAAGGGATGCAGGCACGGCAGCACAAAGAAGTGGTCCCATGGGAAGCTAGAAAGCAGCATTTCCTTCCAACACGCCAAAACAATAGAAAAATACAGCAGTGTTACAGCTCCCCCCTGCCCTTTCTGCCTGAAGGCGGCTGAGATCTTCCTAAGCGCTGTGCCATTTGCACATTTCTGCATCCATGATGCAGGACTTCCTTCCCAGCTGTGTGGGACATTTCAGTGCTGGGGCTGAGGTTTCAGGAATTTCAGACTCACAAATCATTGCCCCCAGCCCTCATGTCTCCTCCTCCCCTCTGGATCTGAACAGCCTCTTCCCTTCCCCCCACAGCCACCTCTCCATGTCTGTCGAGAGCGACGGGGGCTACATGGACATGAGCAAGGACGACTCCCTAGACTATGTGCCCATGTCTGACATGAAGGGTGAAGTCAAGTACGCTGACATCGAGTCCTCTAACTATGGCACCCCCTATGAGCTGGACAGCTACTCCCCCTCAGGTAACAGCTTGGCCAAAGCCCTCATGTCTCCTCCTCCCCTCTGGATCTGAACAGCCTCTTCCCTTCCCCCCACAGCCACCTCTCCATGTCTGTCGAGAGCGACGGGGGCTACATGGACATGAGCAAGGACGACTCCCTAGACTATGTGCCCATGTCTGACATGAAGGGTGAAGTCAAGTACGCTGACATCGAGTCCTCTAACTATGGCACCCCCTATGAGCTGGACAGCTCCTCCCCCTCAGGTAACAGCTTGGCCAAAGGAGGGGGGGAGAGGTGCTTGTACTTTGGGTGTGGGTGCCTTTGCTTGCAGAGGTTGCCTTTGGGACACATCCAGCAGCAGTGGCAGATGTCCTCACAGTGAGAGCTCCCAGCTCTGCTCTTTTGTTGCTGGAGGCAGAGCATTCCCCAGTGTGTCCTTCCCCTAGTGGGAGGCTCACCAGTGTGCTGGGTAACACCAACATCCATCTCTGCTTGCCCTCAGCTCCTGAAAGGACAGACCGGGTGACACTGATAAATGAGTCTCCGCTCCTCAGCTACATGGACTTGGTGGGCTTCAGCTTCCAAGTGGCCAATGGGATGGAGTTCCTGGCTTCCAAAAACGTATGTATGCTGGCTGGTCTGTGGTGGGAGCAGTGGTGGTGGCCAACAGTGAGTTCTCTGCCGTATCCTGTGGTCAGCTTCCTCCCACTGTCCCTCTGTCCGTGCCAAACTCCTCATGGGTAAAGTCGCTGTGCAATTGAAGAGCTGCTGACCACTTCCCTTTGGAAACACAGTCCTGGAGATCAGCGTGACTATATTTGCATGTGACAGCTACTCCTGGCTTACACTGAGCTTCAGACCTCAAATTCCCTGACTCTGTGCTCCTCCCGAGCTGTGTTCAGCACAGCTGTGGCATTATATCATCCCTATTTACTGGGATGACCAAACAGTGTACAGGGAGCTAAAGCACAAGGCACTCTGCAGCAGAGCAACTACTCATACTAGGCACCCTTTTTGCACTGCGTGCTCTGAGCACCCCAGGACTCACCAAAAGTGCTTGTTTAGTGGAAATTAAGGAAATTTAGTGGAAATTAATCCTCTGGGATTTCCTAAGGTGTGGCTTAGCCCAGGGCAAGCAGTAATATAGCTGGATTGTGTGAAGCTCACAGGGCAGGGCTAACAGAAGGCATCAATGCCATCAACAAGGAGAGAAATTCCTGGCTCTCTGCCCCCAGCTAGACAGTCTGATCTGCAAAAGTGCATGGTCAGTGCACCTGCAGCAAATTTCAGGGCTGTTCATACGGAAAACATCCAGCATGCTGGCAAACTAGGAGGCACAAGCCAGGCTGGTGTAACTCTGATGCCTTCAGGCTGCTGGGTTGGATTGTCCAGAGATGGAGACCACCCCTTCCTTCCAGCCCACCAAGTCCCCCCGCTTGGTCCGGCCCAGGCAGTGCCCTCTCTGCTGGGCTGTTCAGATTCCCCCTGCCAGATCCATATGGCTGTTGCTGTCACAGGGGAAGCAGTCCAGGCAAACAGCAAAAATGTGGTAGCTCTGCTAGTGGTCAAGCCATGATTGTCCCTAGAGGTGAAGGAGACACCTGAAATGGTGTGAGGTGATTCCTTTCCCTGCAGCCCCAGGAATGGGTCAGTGCTGGAGCTGGGCTGTGTCCTTGGGCTGTCTGAAGATCCCTCACAGTGACAGTGCTCTGTCTCCCCCCTACAGTGTGTGCACCGTGACCTGGCTGCCAGGAACGTCCTCATCTGTGAGGGGAAGCTGGTGAAGATCTGTGACTTTGGCCTGGCGAGGGACATCATGAGGGATTCCAACTATATCTCCAAAGGCAGCGTGAGTACCAGCAGCCTTGCAAGCTCCTTCTTCCCAGGGCTCTGGGGCTGGCACCTCCTACATAGTCCCCCTGAGAGCCACCTGTCCATCAGTGTGCCCAGAGGTGGTGACAGGGCAGGACTCCCAGGAGATGATGTCAACAGCCAACCATCATTCACTTTGTGTGCTCTGTACACTGTGGAGTAGCAGAATTGCGTACCCACATCTCCTGGCTCTTTGCAGAAGAACTTGAGCAGCCACAAAACTAAGGATTGCCCCCTGTACACTGTCCCCATCACTGGCACCAGTGCTGCATCCTGCCAGCACTGAGTGTGGTCTTGAGCTGCAGGCAGGAGGAGGCGAGGTTAGGCAGCCTGGTAGGGCTGTAGTGACTCACTGACCACTCTGGGAAGAGATTCACAGGACTCTGCTCTAACCACTAGACCACAAGTTAAGAAGAAGTGTCTTCTTGCAAGCAGCTACTCTCCAGAGAGACATCTTCAATCTTTCGAGGCAGGAGAGGATAAAGCTGTAATTGAGCTTTGCCAGAAAGCATTTCCCTGTGATTTCAACAACAACCTATCCGCTCCAGCCCTGAGGCATTTGGTGATCTCCAACCCCAAGCAAAACAGGCCATTCCCAGAGAAACTGAGGCTGGGGGAGCTGAGAATAGAGACAGGTGCCTTAAATCTCTATCTAATCTATAAAAGACTTAACTTCTTTCATGATTTCTCCCATGTGCTGTCAAACAGGCACTCAGAGCTTGGACAGGGGGACCCTCCTGCAGAGGGGTTGGGGTTTTCAGTCCAGCCTTGGCATAGCAGCTTTCCTGTCCAAAATGGGAAATGAAACTGAGCCCCTTTGCAGTCCTTCCTGGAGATTATTTTGGTATTCATTGTGCAAGCAAATCCCAGGAGCAGCACAGCCAGTGCTGCCTACAAGCTGGTCAAGTGAGGCTTTTGGTTTTCTATTACTCTGTGTGAGTAAGAAGAGAAAAGAATCTGGATGTATCCTTTGGCTCTTTTCTGGCCATCCCTTAGCCCTCTCCAGCTTGGTCTCAGGTTTCCAAAGTCAGATGGGCCTGGATTTTCATCAGAAGTCTTTGGTCAGGTTGTGCAAGTCAGTGGCCTCCTCAAGAGCGAGGATCAGAGAACACGCACTGTGACGTGTGCACTCATCACTGCAGGCTGTGATGGAAATGGATACAGCACAGCCATTCTTTCCTCCTTCCTGCTGGGTCTGTTCTGCACAAACAAAGAGGCAACTGGTCCCTCCCAGAACTGACAGACAGCAGATGTCACAGATGTGTTGGGACTCACAGACAGATCTGAAGGGTCTTCTTTGCTTGTAGCTTGGGTGACAGGCTCTTACCTGTTGAAACAGGTGCTGTGGGTACAGCTGACTCTCTTCTTGTTTCATTTTTTATTCTCTCCTAGACCTTCTTGCCCCTTAAGTGGATGGCTCCAGAGAGCATCTTCAACAACCTCTACACCACCCTGAGTGATGTGTGGTCTTTTGGGATTCTTCTTTGGGAGATATTCACTCTAGGTAAGTGCCCTGGAGATCATGGTGATGTCTGTAGTTCTGATAGCATGTTAGCAGGATCCCTTCAAAAACAATAAAAATGCATTTCTAACCCCCAAGTTCCTACCTTACCAGTCAGAGTAGCACTTTATTCCCTGTCTCCTTCTTCCCCATGCTCACGTTGCATTTGGAAGTGAAATGAAACAGGAAAGGTAAAAAATAAGAAAGTCTTGGTGTGAAATGCATGTTGGCTGGAGGGTGGCAGGCAATCCAGCAGCCTAATTCCTGCTCTCCCTGTACACCAGGAGGGACTCCATACCCTGAACTGCCTATGAATGAACAGTTCTACAACGCCATCAAACGTGGCTATCGGATGTCCAAACCCACCCACGCCTCTGATGAAATGTAAGTGCTGTCCACATGTGTTTGCCCTGGATGTGTTCTACACACTACAGAAGCATTTCTGCCTGTTTTCCTCACCTGCTAACTCTCCGTTCCCTCTTGGCAGCTACAACATCATGCAGAAGTGCTGGGAGGAGAAGTTTGAGATCAGGCCATCCTTCTCGCAGCTGGTGGTGCTTATGGGAAACCTCCTGGTGGATTGCTACAGAAAGGTGTGTCCAAAGGACCCTGTGCTGGAGGGACAGAGGAGGGTCAGTGCCTTGGTGAGGGCCCTCAGTCAGGGTTTGGAGATGAGTGTTTAGTGCTGCAGTGGCAGAGGATTTTGCTGTGAGCAAGTCTGCATTAGCCAGTGAAGGTGGTTTGGGCATCGCAGGAACATTGCCGAGACAGCTGGCATCGCCAGACAGGCAGCTGGTAACTCAGCAACTGCGGAAATCAGAACTGGCAGGAGATCGAAATCCTGCCTCCAACTGTTTGGTATTTTGGAGCTGTGAAGTTGTGCTACTGATCTCTCCCTTAGGAAAGGTTCATGGCCTATCTTTGTTGGAGTAAGGGCAGATGAACCCAGCTAGAAGATGCCAGACCCTCTAGGAAAACCCTGGCAGGCATGGAAAGGATACACAACACAAGTGCATTCTCCCCACTCACAAGACCTTTCCCTTTCTTTGGTAACCTGCCCTGTGAGAGCAGAGGTACCAGCAGGTGGATGAAGAGTTCATGAAGAGTGACCACCCCGCTGTTGTCCGCACAAGACCCACGATTCCTGTGCTGAACAACGCCCGGCTTGCTGCCAGCTCCCCCACCAGCAGCATCCTCTACACAGCTGTGCACCAGAACGGGGGCGAGAATGATTATATCATCCCTCTTCCCGACCCCAAACCTGAGGCAAGCTGTGACCTCCCTCAGGAGGCCTCCATCAGCCGGGCCAGGTAAAAACATTGCTTCTGAGTGTTGTCCTTCCCCCCAGCTGTCCAAATCTGAAATGGGGACCTCAAGAGAAAAAGGGGATGTTCTGCTGAGGCACAGACTAGGGGTGGATGTACTAGGAGAGAAGGAGGGCAGTGTTGCCCCATCTGAGTAGCTGTGACTTTCATGAGCCTAAAGGAACCAGAGGAGCTGGGACATGAACTAAGATAGGGCACAATGCCACATCCCTGCACATCAGCCAGCACAGCTGACGACAAGCAACCCCACTCATGGAGAGGAGAGCACACAGGGAGCCATGTTCTGTAGAACCCAACCAACCGTGTGTTGTGTTTGAGGGCTGAATAGGCCCACCTGGTATGGTCTGTTCCCCTGTGGGAAGCTACTCAGAGTGGGGCTGCTGGGAGCTCAACACGCTTCTCAGTTGCTGGGAGTCCTCTCTGACCAGGAGACTTGGGACAAGACATTCATTTCTCTCTCCCTCTTGTCTCCCTTCAGCTCTATGCTGAACGAGGCCAACACATCATCTACAATATCCTGTGACACCCCTCTGGGCCTCCGGCAGGATGAGGAGCAGGAATCCGACCCACAGCCAGGCTGCCAGGAGCCAACCACTGGACTCCAAGAGGTGGAGGAGAGTTTCCTGTAGTCAGAGCTGGGCTGACTTTGCATCTCCTTATGGAGAGGCCGGCTGAGGGGCTGACCCAGCTGTCACAGAGAGCCATGCTTGTGCTTGTACGTCAGGACATCCCCTCCTGTCCCAGCATTCCTCCTTCCCTCCTGTTTCCCAGTGTTGGGTGGGGAATTGAAGACTTTTCCCCACTGCCATCCCCTTCCCCCTTAAAAAGAGGCGGCTCAGTGCCAGAAACCCTCTATATCACTGCCACATCCTCCTCAGTGATCAAACCACTGCAGGAGGGAGACATCTCACAGACCAACATCTTTTCAATGGAAGACATGGGTTGGATCTCCACGAGACACCACTTTCTGCATTGCTAAGATGATACTCCAGCCTCTTCCTCCTCCGTGGCAAGGAGTTTCGTCCCCTCTGCACCAGCACTTCTCTGATGGTCTCAGCACCAGCCATGCTGTGGTTCTGTGGAATGCCACTGCAACAGATAATCCACCTGGAGCCCATTGCTGGGGTGTAGAGAAACTGCAACACCAACCTTCAGCTGCTGGAGGTCAGGAGTATACCACTGGACTCCAAGAGGTGGAGGAGAGTTTCCTGTAGTCAGAGCTGGGCTGACTTTGCATCTCCTTATGGAGAGGCCGGCTGAGGGGCTGACCCAGCTGTCACAGAGAGCCATGCTTGTGCTTGTACGTCAGGACATCCCCTCCTGTCCCAGCATTCCTCCTTCCCTCCTGTTTCCCAGTGTTGGGTGGGGAATTGAAGACTTTTCCCCACTGCCATCCCCTTCCCCCTTAAAAAGAGGCGGCTCAGTGCCAGAAACCCTCTATATCACTGCCACATCCTCCTCAGTGATCAAACCACTGCAGGAGGGAGACATCTCACAGACCAACATCTTTTCAATGGAAGACATGGGTTGGATCTCCACGAGACACCACTTTCTGCATTGCTAAGATGATACTCCAGCCTCTTCCTCCTCCGTGGCAAGGAGTTTCGTCCCCTCTGCACCAGCACTTCTCTGATGGTCTCAGCACCAGCCATGCTGTGGTTCTGTGGAATGCCACTGCAACAGATAATCCACCTGGAGCCCATTGCTGGGGTGTAGAGAAACTGCAACACCAACCTTCAGCTGCTGGAGGTCAGGAGTATGTTGGATTCTCCTCCAAGCACAGTCAAGTCCTGAAGAGACCAACCAGTGTCTGGGAGGTACGGAATTACCCTTTTCCTCTCTCGACAGCTCTTCTGTGGTGGATAGAGCATCACAAGCACTGCAGGTATTCATAGCTCTGGGGCATAGCTCGGCATCCACCTAGAGGCTGTCACACCCTTTTGTGCCCAGCATGGCACCAGGAGCTCCAGGGGCATGCCAGGAACTCCAAATGCCCTCACAATGACTTGGTTATAGAAGCAAAGAGGGCAGCCACTGTTGTTCGTGTTGTCTGTGTGGACACTAAGCTAATTATTCTCCCTTGAAGATTTAAAGGGAACAAATATATTAATCCACTAGCCAGGGCCAGTATAAGGAAACAATATGGTTATTCATTAATCTACTGCCACTACACCCAGCTCATCTGCTGGGAAATCATATAACCACGCCAGCTGCAGAACCCTTGTGCCTTATCTTTGGGAAGCAAAGGCTCACCTTTGATAAACTGTTCACCCAAACGCTCTTTCTCAGGATGGGAGGGCTCACCGTTCCCTCCTGAGTCACAGCAAGATTATGGGCAGAAATAAGGATGCCAGAACACCAGCCCAGGGATAGCTCCAAAGAAAGAGAGGGAGCGGGGCTGGGAAGCTCCTTGGTCACAGCTGAACTGGATCTCATGCCCTGCCACCTTCTGAGGTCAGGCAGAGTCCCTTGCAGCCTGCCAGGGCTGTGAAGTGTCACAGGGAACTGAGCAGGGCAAGAGGAATCGGGGAGGATTCCTCTCTCTTGGAGAGTGTTTTGAAAACTAAAAGGGCCCAGACCTTCCCCCTGCCTCTCACCTCCTTCCCCACTTCTCACAGATGGGTCTGAGGCTTCTTGTGCTCTCAGCTGGCACTTGAACGAGCAGACTCAAAGCAGGAGGAACACCAGGCTTTGGAAATCAGTTGTGAACCCCGCCTCTGCAGAGATGAAAGCTGGACCCCCAAAACCACAGGTCTGACACCACAGAAGACAGGTTTTTCTCTGAAATGAGTTTCACTTCACACAGAGCTCTGTTCACTGCATGTGCCCTACTCCCATTAACCCCTTCATTGCCCTACTCACGCACATCGCTCTGTGCATTCTACAGGAATTGCACAGGCAGGTTTACAAAATCAGAAATTTGATCAGCATCTTGCTGGGCTTCTGCCACCTCAGAGCCACTGAGAATTTATTTTGTTTCAAGATATGAAACTTCTGCCAGAAATCCCCAGCAAAACAGCTTCTGTTTTAAATTTCCTACCACTCCAGTGCTGCCATTTATGCGGCTGAAGGAGGAGTAGGTGTTTTGTGGGCTGATGTCCTTGGTAAAATGTGAACATAAGAAATAGCACTTTTATTGGCAGTCGGCAGAGGATATTTTCAGCCTATGTGGTCAGATTCCCCACCATCCATAGGAAACATACCGTGAATGACAGTTGTTTTTCCATCCTCTGTTCCTCCTGCTTGTAATGAAGGAGCCATCTCCTATGGCCACAGTTCATGAAACAATCCTCACTGCAGAGAAGCAGTAATTTATGAGATCCTTTGGGTCAGACTGCTTGATTTTTCTAACATGTAAGGTGCTTGGTAGGATCTCTGTCACTGCAACTTGAGCCCATAGGATGGCACATCAGATCATCCTAACAGCCCCTGTCTGCACCAGCTCCACTTTTAATTCATCCTTCTCTATCAAAGGTGACCAGAAGTACCCAGTACTCCAGGTGAGGTCAAACCTAGACCTCACACAGGGCATTAATAGTTCTGGTCTGTGCTGGTCTGGACTTGCCTGGTCCAGGCAAGATAGCTTTGGATAATATTAGCCTTTTCCCAGCCACAACATACTGAGAGCTTGGAGTCATCCTCTGACCAATCTAGGCACCTACGTCTTTCTACACTTCTAGCATTTCTCACCAAGATACACCCTGCTGTTCCAGACATTGGGTCATCAGCAAATTTTGTTAACAAACTGTTATTTTTGGGTTGGACTGACTAATAAAAATATTAGATACTTCTAGCAACAAGAAAAAACTGTGGGAGCTACTTTTACTACTTCCACCCGGCCCAAAGATTTCCCCATCAATTAACACCTTCTCACTTTCCCTTTGGCCATTTACTTATTTCAAAAATCCTATTCTAAACTTCATCTTGTACAGATTTAATTGCTAATTAAATTACTGATTTCCCACTATCAAATAGTTTCCACAGTCCTGAAAGGGGAAATGTCCCTGCTAGGGGAGGTCAGGTGTCCTGTCCTATTAGCTGGGCATTAGCTACATTTGGATGTCTATTGCATTTTGTCCCATTAGTAGATTTACTGCAATTATTCTTTGCATTGAAACCTGTTCTGGCTGCTGATGGGATGCTAACCCCACCTCCCTATTCCTTCTTAAAGTAGGTACACCAGACTCTTTGCAAAACGGTACCATTCCCCACTCCAGAGGAATATGACCAAATACTTGCCCTTGGCCCTGTGATTTTTAGGGCTAAGTCTTGCACTTTGTGGTATTTTCCTGTCCTTACTCAACCTTTCACAGCACCTTTAGCAAGTTGCAGTGACCTGACCTTCTCAGCCAGGGACAAGCTGGCAGCTGGGAAAAGCCAACTTATTTTGCTAAGCATCCCTCAAAGAGAGGGCTTGGCAGAGCTGGGAATGACAGATCCAGCCCCACGCTCCCTCTCTCTGCTGCCGACATTCCAGTCCCTGCGTGGCCTGGCAGATGAGGGCCAGGAGAAATGTTTGACTGTTCTAGGCCCTTCAGTTTTGTAGCCATAATTTCTCCAGTGGGACTCTGAAGGAAACTGGTCCCACTGGGTTTTCTGTTTTGATGATCAGTATTTTTGTTTGGGTGTGTTTTTGTGTTTAGAGGTGGACCCAAACTGAGCCCCTTATGAAGGAACACATGCCACAGCTTGGGCCCATCTCTAGTGCAATATCTTTTTATTTGTAGGTTATATTTTACTCTACAGCTGTTACATTGTTATCAGAACCAGTATATGCACAATCCTACTGCCAGTCACTATTTCATACGTGTATCCCAGAAACTATTGCAGCGCTCTGGTGTCTATTTCCGCATTTAAGGTGTTTCTCAGACTGATGTGTGCACAGGTTTTAATCCTTTTGTCCTTCTCAGTTTGAGTGTGTTATTTTCTTAAGCGCGAGTGTCACGTTTAGTGTTTGTTTGTGTTGCGTTAAGAAATCTAGAGCACAGCGGACTTTACTAGTAGGTAAATTGTCTCTGTTCACCTGCCAAGGGGACTGTGACAGGGTCCCATGGGGATGGGGGGCAGAAGTGCAGTGCAGATGTGCAGCCAGAGGAAGTCAGCCAGAAGTGAAAAGCAGCTCTTGTCTTTCTTCCCAGTCAGGGCTCTGGGCTGAGGGAGAGGCAGCGCCACAAATAAAGGGCACTGGGCTGTTAGGGCTTGCCTGTGGGGAAGCCCCAGGTCTGTGCAAAGCTGGCAGATCTGGGGAAGGGAATTTCACAGAGTGCTAAGGAGGCAAACCCCCTGTTCCAATGTGCAAGTGCAAGGAACAGCCCTGGTTGGGCTCCGTGCTTAGCTCAGGTTCCAGGATGACCAGGGAGCCTGGATACAGCCTGTCTGTGTCCCACTTAGAGAACACAAAGGTTGCCCTTTGGTAGCCCTCAGCAACGTCTTGGCATCCTTTGCCTCAGGTGGTTGCCCAGGCAGAGAGCAGCCAGGGCAGCTGCAGGTCCTCCCTGAGCACTGGGCAGCTCCAGAGCCACACAGGTCATTCCTGCAGCAGATCCCAGCCCTGCCTGCAGGCTGAGTGGCCAGTGCTGACTGTAACAGTGGAGGCACCATGTCACCTGCAGGACTTGCCCAAAGCAGGCCAGATATTGCTAAGAGTAAGATTTCATGGGCCAGCACATGGGTTGCTGGGCTCCCAGCATAGTTCCCATGTTTCACCCAGAGATCTGAGGTCCCTGGGAAATGCCAAGGTGGATCTAGTTGGCTGTGGCAAAGACAGGGGAACTGCTCCAGCAGCACTTTGGAGTGATGACTCTTGCCTGAGGTGCAAGAAGGCAAGGAAGCCAGCTTGTGCTTGCAGGCCTCTAGTGTCCCATCACTCCTCTTCCTTACTCCTTCATGGATTCATTGTACCAGAACTGTAAATCTTGCCCAAAGTGTGCCCTCTCCCCATCCTGCTGTGCTGGCTTGCTGGCATCACACTGTTCCTCTGCAGCCTTTCTGAACAGCAGCAGCACCTATCTCCATGCTCTCTGTCAAAATCAGCATGAGGGCAAAGGAGAAAGCAGAGTTCAGACTAAGGTACCAAAGAGTTAACATTTTTCTAGGTTTACAGTTGTATTTGTAGAATTTGTACTATGTCACATTTATAGCCATGAGATATTATTTTTATGCTGTAAACTTTTACAAATACATTTTTAAAGAAAGAGTTTAAAAATAAAGGTGTTTTTCATTTTGCAAAGTTCCATCTCTTCCTTTATTTGCCTGCTTTTGGTTGCTCCCGCTCAGATGGGGCTGGGAATACAGCTTAACCCTGTGGTGGGTGAAGGCTAAGCATGTTAATACGCTGTGCATGACCCCAGTGCTTAGTGAAAGCCAAGCTGGGAGCCAGGCAGGGAGAAGCACTGCAAGGAGCAGCTGAGCCCAGAGACAGGGTAAGGAAAAGGGTCAAGATCTGCCCCATCTCTCTGGTAGCTGTGCAGCTTGTGGGTTATATGGCAGGTGGGTAGAGGGAAGGACACCAGGAATTGTTCCTATGTATAACCCCACTGCCTGGGGTTTGGGCCAGCAGTCCCAGCTAAGGACTTGACTCCTTGGAGCATTGTTGGGTCTGTGCTCAGATTGGGGTGGGGAAGCAGGAGAAATGACAAACTGAACAGTGGCTGGGCTGAAGGAGATGGCAGATGCCGCAGCACTGATTTTTCCATGTAGTTCAATAGCTCAGGGCAGTGGGAGGGCCTGGAGATAGCAATAGGGCAGGGCACCAGCAGGAGCCACGCTGCAGCACACAGGGCTCCTCACATCCAGCTCTCCTCCCTTCCCTCTAGGATAAGGAATTTGCTGATACCCTCAAAAGATGCAACTCCAAAATCCTGGCTCCCCGCCCCACCACTCCCTCAGATCCACATGTCACTCTGCTCCCCTCACCTTTCCCCAGTCACCTTTCTGAGGCACTGAGGTCCCCCAGCCGCATGAGAGACAGGCACCTCCTGAGTGTTGCTCAAAGTTTTCTCCTCTCTCTAGCTCAAATTTAACTCTTCCTCCAAAATCCACCCCAAGCTGCAGAGTAGAGATGTTTGCATCTGCTCTGAGCCACATGCTTGGAAAGCTCAGGGTTGCTGCAAGGAGGGGTTTTGGACCGAGGTTCAAACATATCAGTGTTGATCCTGTTTTCTAGCTACGTGGTGCAGCCCCCACTGGCAACAGTCGTGCCTTCCTCAGCTCCTGCAAACTCCCTGTGTACCCAGAGGTCCAAGGCATGGAGTGCAGCAGCAGGCAGGTCCAAGTTCCAGCAAGGCTCCCCTTTCCAGCACGGCCTGTCCTGGGTTACTGCCTTCGCTCATTTTTCCAGAGTGGAGGTTTGCAGTCTCCCTGACCAGCTCGGGCTGATTCTCCCCAGATATCTCTGAGTCACCTGGCACAGCTCAGTCAGGGCATTTTTCTCCAGAAGCTGAATCAGCAGGGAGAAAAAAAAAATCCCCTTTTCTCCAGAGAGGCTGGGGGGAAGCAGAGAGGGGGAACTGATAGACCTCAGCCCTGAACCCTGCAGGCTCCCACTGCCTGATCCTTGCCTAGCAGACCTTTTGCATCTCAGGATGTGCAGGAGAGGGGTCATGGGGCTGGAAATGAGCAGGCCAACATGGGGACCCCCAGTAGGGCACCTTCCCCACCCCAAAACAAGTCTTCTCTCCAGTGATGAGACAGACACCCCGTGGAAGAGCTCAGGAAAGCAGAGGCACTCATACTGCAGTGACAAACCCCAGCTTGCTGCAGCCAGGGTTTGTAGCTGTGGGGGTACCCACAGCTCAGTACCAACAGGACACAGGTGTTCCACGTGTGTCCCCAAGCTGCTGCAGGGCTGCTCAGGCAAGCATGGCACCATGGCCAGCTGTGCTCAGTGGGCCCCATAGGGCTCCCAGCCTGGGGAACAAGCCTGAGCTCCCAATGCTCCCAACCAGGGCTCACGGCAGCCTCCATTCCCCCTTCCACAGCCAGTCTACGGCCTACCAGGCACTGAGCAAGTCTCATCCCATCTTTCACAACCGTCAGGGCCTCCACAAATGTTCCTGGGCTTCAAGTGGTTCAAAGTAAGGCTGCAGCTCCTCCAAGAGCATCCCTGCCCCGTGCTCAGAACTGCATGGGTGCGTGAGTTCCAGCAGCATTCCTGTGGCTGAGCTGCTTGCACACAAGATTTGGGGTGCAGCCTTCAGGAGGAAGAGAAGGACACAAAAGAGGGAGGGACCCCATGTTTGTCCCAGTGATCATCCCCAGGTGTGCCCAGTCCAGGCTGGGGACCCAAGTGTCCAGGCTGTCACCTGGGGATCACTGCCATCTGAGATGCTCTGCAAGGGGTCCCCTCAGTGAGAAGAAGGAGGGCTGAGAGATTGTTTCCCTTCTCTCTCTTAGACCTGTCTGGTTTAATACTTATTCACATTGGTGAGTCAGTTCTCTCTGAGCTGGCATTTGTTCCTGGAAACAAAACAAATAAAAAAGACTTAAAAAGAAGAAGGAGGGAAACAAACATCCTTTAAAAAGCCCCTTTGGCTCAAAAGGAGGAAAGAATAATCAAGCAGACATCTCCTGTGGCCCAGCTGCTTGACAGCTCCCCAGCTCTGGGCAGGAGCCTGCCAGAGCACCATGCTGCCTCTAATTCCTGTTCTTCTCCCCTGCATCCTGCCAGGAAAAACTGCTGAGGGGAAACGTTCCTTGGCCAAAAGCTGCCTTTCCTTCTCTCTGGACTCCCTCTTGCTCTCCAGCCATCCTTCTGGCCAAAACCAAGAGCTCTCTCCACGTTCCCATGACTCTTAGTCATCTCCAGCACAGTCAGCCGTGCTCTCATCTCCTGGCCCCAAGGACCTTGTCTTGCTGGTACCTCTCTAACTGCCCCCTTTGGAGAAGCCCATTCCCCTCCAGGCTGTGGAGGCTTTCAGGGCATTGCAGGTGCAGATTCAACAGCTACCTCTGTGCAGGTATTTTAGCACATCCCTTCTCTTTCTGCCCATGGTTTGTCATGGTGTTCCTGTCACCTCCCTGCTGTTGGGGCTGCATCTGGGGCAGTTGGCAGAGCCCCCAGCTGCACCTTCCTCCCCTGTGCTTCCTTCCCAGTGCTGTCAGGTGGTGGCTGTCACTTCCCACCCCAGAGCTGCTGTGAACAGCCCTGAACTTCTGCTGCAGCGTGAGGTGAGACAGAGCAGAGAGCCAGGGGCCACCCTGTGTCTGACTGGACCCACTAATCCTGCTGGCTTGAGTGTCCCTGGGAGAACTGGTTTGCTTCAAGCCTTCTCTCACCCCTGTTTTGGAAGACCCACTGTCCAGTGGAGGGTTAACAAAGTGTCTAATCTATTAATTACTAACACTGCTAATTAGCTAACTGCCTAATTGCTGCTTCAAGGTGCCTGCCAGGTTGTCAATTACAGAACAGCTCCAAGCAGCCTCCCCACCAGCAAGGCAGGATGGCTGGGTGGGACGGGCTCCAGGGGAGGAAGGGTCTGTGCTTTTGCCCTGGGGCTGCCTGGTGGTGACAGGGTCACTGTGAGCCCCAGGCTTGGAGGTACAGGGACAGAAGAGAGCCAGGGTCCCCATGTGTCCCCCAGCCCAGCCAGGAGCCAGAAGGGGTCTGCATGCTGGACTCCCAACATGTCTCCCTGGCAGGGAGGGTAGCGAAGCTAGCGTGGGGCTTGGGGGTGATCCTGTGTGGCCACAGGACCCCTCTCTGCACCTGGGATCACACTTTTGGTTAACACAAAATAATATGGCATCTTCACAGGCCTTTTCCCACCTGCCCTGGGCTGAATTGCCTTTGTGGGCCTCTTGTGAGGGAGTCTGCCATGTTCTGTGAGGGTCCTCAGGTCCCAAAGCCAGCAAGAGCTGCTGGGCCTGAGGTAAATCTTGACCTGCTGATGT
>NW_008236924.1:858810-863191 GCF_000691975.1 Corvus brachyrhynchos | reverse complement strand
CATTCACTGCCAGCAAGTGTGCGGACACTTTGTGTTCCCAAGCAAGACAAAAGTGTGTAAATGTCCCTGGGGACTGGAGTGGCAGAAGCCAGAGAACAGGATTATCCCAAACCCCTGCATGGTGCAGTGGCCCCTGCCAGCCCTGGGCACTGGTCTGGGGCTGGACTCCTCTCTGAGACCTGAGGGGGACCCCCACCAGCAGGGGGACCGTGCAGCAGGGTGTGTGCATGGCTCCACCTCTGCCGTGGGGCTTGTCACTGGTGACGTGACAAAGCATGGCCTGTTTTTTTCCCCCGTTTCAAAAACAAACAAAATAGGGAATTTGTTAACTTGTGGTCAGCTCAGAAAGGAGAAGCTCCCGACAAGGGAGCACTGGGGACGGTGCCCACTAGAAGAGGCACCCACTGCTCGAGAGGATCCTTCAGCTGCATCAGCTCCAGGCTGGGGACACCACGGTCCCTGGGGTCATGGGTCCTGCTCTCCTCCTGCTGCTCGCCGCAGCTGGCTTCTGGCATGGTAAGTGTACTGACTCCCAAAGCCCCACATCACTCTAGGGGAATTTTAGGATGTGGTGAGGGTTTCCTGGGTGCCTGGTATGAGTGCTCCATTCCTCCTCAGGTGAGGAGGGGTCATGGCCTTGGCGGGATGGGGCTGTGCTGAAGCTGGACTAACAGGCACGCAGCTCCTGGAGGTGGAGGGCAAAGCTGAGCTCGCAGCCATGTGTCCCAAAAGGCTGCTATGGGCTGGGATGGTCCCTGTTTCTGGAGGCTGCTGCATGAATTGGACACTGCTGTGAGCACGTTCAAGGATCCTTGGCATGGGTAGGGAGAATGTGTCTGCTCTGTGGCACTGCAGGGAAGAGACACCAGCACTGGAACTCAGTGCAGACTTGGCTGTAGCAGCTTTCTGCAGGTCATCCAGAGCTGGCTGCAATTAGAGAGGGAGGGTAGTGGTGGAAAGAGGGTGTGCTGCTGGTCTGTCTTGGCTCTGGTGCCTGGCTTGCTCTTGGCTGCCTGCAGCCCTGCCAAGGTAAGGCCAAGGAGGATGGAGAGGTGCACTTTAGCATAGGCAGAGCCTTGGCTGTGGGGAGATGGGAGAGGGAAACTTCGCATTCCTCGGATCTGGAGAGGGTTTACAATGAAGGAATGGTTCTGTGTCCTGAGGGAAGCTGTCTCCTAAATAACACTTTGCTCAAATGAGGAAGGAGTTGGAGATGTTTGGTCTGTAAGTAAAGGAGTCAGAAAATCAGCTACATTGGCACCTTCCAAAGGACCTCATGCCCAGCTGGAGTATCTGAGGATTGCTGGATTCTGATGGTGCTGGTACACACAACAGGGCTGTAGAGCCAGGATGTGATTGAAACAGAACTCAGGCAGCCAAGAAGGGAAAGCTGAACACGCCTGCTTTTTGAGGCTGCAGAGATGGCCAGGAGGTGATAACCCACCAACCTCAAAAAAGAGTCACTAAGCCATTTTTGAGGTTTACAACCAAAGAGGTGGAAACCAGTATTACTAATCTGGCATTTTGAAGTGCTGGGAACCTCTCAGGTCCTGTGTGGCACTTGCCTTAATTTTCCTTTTGAGCATGCTTGGGGGCACAATGAGACTGTGGTGTGAAGTCCTCCCTGGAAGGGGGCAGCCTGTGGGGAATGCATTCAGCATGGGACAGGTGGGCAGCAAATCCTTCTTGAGCCACTGCAGTGCTCGTGTTTTCAGCCCAGGAAATTTGCATCCCTCTCACTTATTGTTTCACTTCAAGTGACATTTGAAACATGTTGAGCAGAATTTTCTAGTTCTGCTGTGCTGGGAATGGGTTGTGAAGGCTGCAGGGTATTTAATTCCTTGTGGTTTTTAAAGATAATAGGGACTAGGCAAGTCTAATACAGATCCATGAGAGATTGTAACAATAGCTGTCAGGATCTCTCCAAAGGTTCCTTGAGCCACTGGCCAATGCAGGTCTGCAGCTGTGACATCTTCATGAGGCACTGTCTGCCATGTCAGGCTGTAGGACACACATTAGTGTGAGTACCAGCACTGCTGGCCATTTGCAGCACAAAGCTGCATCATGCCAGGGCTCTACAAAGTAACCAACCTCCAGCTGGAGTCAGAGCCTGACTTCCTTCTCCTACCTCTTGGATTGCAAGTGCATCTTCCGTGAGCACCCAGGGCTGATGTAATGTGATTGTTGTGACTTGATAAGGGGCTCAGATCAAGCAGAGGAAATGTTTTAAACCAAATCATCTTGTATCTGTATTCTTGGCCATCTTGAGATGTATTCCTAGGGGTTTTGTTTTCTTACTGTGGGTAAGCTAAACCTCTGAAGTAGAAGCCCCAAGCAGAGCTGTGATGAGCACATTTTTCTCTATCCCTGGTCCGCAGATATTGTAGGTGACTCCAGGGAAGGGGTCCTCAGAAATCAAACTTTTCCTTGCTATCATTGAGGGTGGGACAAAGGGAGCTCAGGTCTGGTATGGGTCCTTCTCAGGGCCAGACCTCAGCCTAGTTTTTCCCCAGGATTAACTCAAGATCCTGGGGGCTGGCTTCTGTGGTAAGGATCCTGGGCACTTCTGCCATACCAGCCTTCACTTCTCCTTCCTCACCAAACGCTCAGCAGAGGAAAGCAATGTTTTGGCTGGCATAGGAGAAGCAGGGACAGAGTCTGCAGCTGTAAGGAGAGGTCATGGTTACACAACCCAAGCGTGGTAAAACCTCTGGCCAGCAGTTACTGGCAGTGCTGCGGAAGCTGCTGGAGAGCAGAAGGGAGACATCCTTGGCCTTCGTGCAAGATTGCACAGTGGTCAGCAGGGAGAGAGCGTCCCCCTGCAGCCCTGCTTCCCCATTCTGGAGAAGGACCCACTGCTCTGACTCTTCCCCCAGCACACATGAAGGAGTGGGTGCTTGGGTGACCTTCACCTTGCCTTGTCCCGCATTTAGTGTCTCTGCCTTGTCTGTCCTCACTCCACTCGTGTGGTGGTTGTATTGCTGGTGGGAGTCTCTAGTGACAGCCTGAGGGCTTTTTCATCACCCTTCTGGAGAGCACCTACCCAGCGCCTTTTCTGCCATAGCATCTCAGTCATAACTGTAAGCTGGTGACAACAAAGATGAGATGACTCTTGTTTGTTTTATTTACTTTCCTTGTTCTCCTGCTGCGGCCAAGGACAAGTTACAACATGGTCCTTCCCCGAACAAGTTTGAATACAACTCTGAATCAAAGAGTTTGGCTCCCCATGAAATGGTGCCAAAGCCCTGGATGTGGATTGACAGCCAAAGCAGAGAGTAGGTGAGGGAAAAGGATCCAGTGACAAAGAGTTAAAGCAACAGAAATAACAAGCCCCACTAGAAAGCACAGCTTAGCAAAAAGGGAGGAATGTTTTGCCTCAGATATGTGGAAAACTCAGCTTTTTAAATTGTTCTGGGGTATATTTTTCTCCATTCTGGAAGTAAATGAGGCTTCTCCTCTTTCCATAGGAAGATAAAAGCATCAACCCCCCCTCCCCTAAAAACCCCAAACAAACAACACAACAACAACAAACAAAGCAACACAACAGCAACAAAAAACCAGGGAGATAAAATGTCAAATATTCCATGCTCTGAAGATCCTTGTCCTCCGCCTCTCCCCACAGGGCCAGTGAGTTTGATCTAGGCCTTGTCTGAGCTCCCCCATGACAACTGTGTCATTGTTACAACCAGAATGCCCTCCGGGGTCTTGAGTCTCATATTCTCCACCCTTTGTTGCAAGGAGGGAGTCACCAGCCCAAGATGGCATAAAGGCTGCTCTTTGGGCTCTGATGTGTGCTCTGGGTGGCACAGCCCTGAGCACAGCTGGTAGCACAGGACACACAGCTGTACCTTGGGCATCGCCTTCCTCCCCAAAAGAGCTGTGATCAGGGGTGGATGACGGTGAGGGTGTGCTTCTGCTGGCTGCTACAGGGACAGCGTCCATGGCAGGAGGATCACCGCCTGCAGAGCAGTGAATTGATAAATTGCCCAGGTCCCTTATGCTCAGTATTATTTGAATGAGGGTGTGTGTCCCTTTAAGATGTGAGGACGGGTTAGAGACTGGGAAGGAAAGCAGAAGTGGGAGAATAGCCCTGGATAGGGGCTGGAGGGGGGTGCAGAGCCCCTCAAGCACAGATAGCCCTTTGCAATGTGTTTCCTGTCCTCCCTGAGGGCCTGACGTGGGGTGGCTGTACCACTTCTTCCCCAACCCCACAGCACTGATTCATTGTGCACTTCCCCCCACCCTAAATATAGGTGGTGACTCAAAGAACTTGCTGACAGGACAAAATGGGGAAAAAATATTTCCCTCTGACACCAAGGCTGGAGTAGGACCCTGGTTCCCCTTTATTCAGCCAGCAGAGAAGGCATCTTCAAAGTAGAGA
>NW_008236924.1:855006-858799 GCF_000691975.1 Corvus brachyrhynchos | reverse complement strand
CCTGCTGGTTGTGATACCTGTGTCTGCAGGACAGGTGTGTTGTATGAACAACTGCAGCTATGGGCTTTCATCAGCTGTTCAGCTGTTCCATGCCTCAGTTTCCTCTCCCAAATGGAAATAATGCTGATTCACTTCATAATGTTTTGTTGGTGTCTTCCAGGAGAATGCAGTGTGTCACTCCATGATACACATGAGGAGGTGTCCTTCAGAATCCAGTGCTTGGCAACAAAAAGCCAGTCTTCCCAATGGATATGCACTGACCTCCTGCTCTCCAGGAGCTTCCCAAGTCTGTTCTAGCTCATCACAGCACCAATGCAACAGAGAGCCCCATCCACCAAACTTGGCTTAAACTCCACCAAATGGTGCCGTGGGCTAACCCAGTTCATAGAGCAGGTCCCGCTCTGCCACAAAAGGAAAACTATTGTAGGAAGAGGCAAAAAGCAGCAGGAACAATTTCCAAGCTGGCATTTGCCCCAATCAGCTCCAGATGATTGTTTTTCCTGTCCCACTGCTCTAGATGTTCAAATGGCAGGGAAGAGGGAAGTGTGGAGGGTGGTGTTTCTTCCCTGAAATTCTTTCCTTGGAGTATAAGGCTGTAGGGGTCTGGTGGGACAGAGAATGGGTGGAGTGGTGTGAGCCAAAATGCCAGTCTGAATCCCAAGCTCAGCCTTTTCCTGATGCTGAGCTACTCCATTCTCAGCAGTGTGAACTCCAGCAGAGAATCTTTAGGGATCATTTTTGCACTCTCACTCTCTCTTTCTCTTGCAGGCTCAGCATCTCCAGTGATCAGCCCTGACCTCCCTGCTCTGGTTGTCAACACGGGTGATCCAGTCCTCTTGCACTGCTCAGGAGAGTCTGAAGTTGCATGGAATAGCAAAAAGAATACATTCAGCAACCACACCATCAGCACGCTCAGTATCCCCAAGGCCACTTACAGGAATACAGGCACCTATAGCTGTGGTTATGTCAACAGCAGTGACAAGGGCACTGCAGCCATCCACCTGTTTGTGCGAGGTAACCCTGCTTCTCCCTTCCCACATCCACTGGCAGAGCAGCCTCCTTCCAGGGAGCACGGCCACTGCACAGGTCCTTTCTGCTGTGCTGTGCTTGTGTGCGTACTTGGGGAGCAGTGCAGGCTCCTGGTGGGGCAGTGCCTCACCCACAACCACGTGAGTCCACATAAAATGGGGCCCATGACTAAAGCACTGGGCTAAAGTACAGAGCTGCATCTCGTGTATATGTGGATGTCTCCAGGATCTCTCCCTCCTCCCACTGTGGCTTCCCTTCCTGAAAAACCAGGGGTGTAAGTCTGTTCAGTGTTGTAGTGAGCAGTGAGATTTGCAAATCAGAGAACCGTATCGGCAGTACATCAGATAAGGGAGAGAGACACATGAATTATGTCCTCACAACATGACCTGAACCCCAAATATTCTTTTATCCCAGAAGAAGCTATGCTGTGATAGCTCTACCACTTGACTTCACCCTTTCCTTTGTACCAGAGGTGCTGCCCTGAGCAGGGAAGCTGGAGGCCTCATAAGTGAAACGAGCACCATGGTGAAAAGTTTAATTAGACATGTGCATACTTCTCAGCCTCTCTTATCCCTGGACATTTGTGAGCTGGTTGCTGTGATCCCCTCAAATGTCTTAGCTGGAGCTGGGTTTGTCATGTGAGTGTTTGGAGGCTGAGTCAGGCAGGCGCTGAGCAGGGCTGCCCCAGCATCGAACTCCCACTGGGCAGCAATGCTGGAGACTTGCCTTTGCTGGAATGTGTTTCTCAGCTCCAGTGCCTTTTCTGACCCCATTCACAAGCCTATCCTGTCTCCTCCTCAGATCCCAACAACGTGTGGTACACCCCGAATTTCCGGGTCGGGGGGACTGAAGGTGGGAATGTTGATCTTCCCTGTCTCATCACGGCCCCCGAGTATGGATCCAACGTGACTCTGACAATGGATGATGCCTCTCCTCTCCCACCTGGGACCAACTACTCCTTCAGTGCTGAGAAAGGAGTAAGACTGTACAATGTGCAAAGCAAGCATAAAGGTTATTACCGATGCCAAGCACAGATAAATGGAAAAATAAAGAATTCATCAAGAATAAGACTGATTATGGAAGAAGGTAAAGAACTGAGGTTGTTGCTATCCTAAGGGCCACAAATAGCTAAGCTGGCCACAGGAAAAGCTCCTTCCCAGCGGCAGGAAAGACCTTCTGAAGGTTCTGCAGTTTCTAAAGGTTATTTAATGGAGGCCAAATTCCGTCAGCCTCTGGCTAATTGCTTCCTTCAGATGGGTTTCTATGGGTTCAGCCGTCATCAAATCTTTTCTTTCACAGACCAGAGAAAAACGTCCACCAATCTCTCCAATGTTCTGCAAGTCCTCGGGCCCCGATGCTCCATCTGTAATCATGGGCAGAAGCTTCTCCTTCCCTTTCAACCCACAGTCCTGACTGCTGTGTTCTCCCCTTCTGTACTGCTTCCCACAGACACATGCTCAAAAGGGAGTGGAGATCACTAGGGAAGGGGAAGGCCGGGAGGAAAGAGGCTAAAGAGGATGGAAAGGAGAAGGTAGAATCATAGAATAGAGTCACAGAATAGTTTGGGTGGGAAGAGACCTTGAAATTCATCTCGTTCCAAACTCACTGCCATGGGCAGGGATGCCACCTGCTAGATCAGGTTGCTCAGGCCCCACCTAACCTGGCCTTGAACACTTCAGGATGGGGCATCCACAACTTCTCTGGGCAACCTGTGCCTCTGCCCCACCTCCGAAGGTAGCCAGCTCCTGGGGAGTCTCCAAAGCACATGGAATCACTGGACAAGCTGACACTGGATCTTTCCTTGCTTGCCTTTGTGCAGTACTGAAGAAACCTGTGTCAGTGATGATGGACCCTGCAGACCACGTGCGAATTGTGGGCGAACCTTTCAAAGTCACCTGCAGAGTGATTGCTCCTTCCCACAAGTATGACATCAGATGGGTGACAGCAGCAAAAAAAGTAAGTTGGGGTGTGGAGCTTTCCTGGAAACTGGGGGACATAGGGTGGTAAGAATTGCCTAGACCCACAGCAAAGCCTTGAACTACCCAACCAATGAGCTATTCAAGCTGTAGAAATTTGAATATCCTTTCTTTGGGATGACACAGGATTAAGAAACACCTGCCTATTGTCAGAATCGTGCTGTGAGAGAGGACACTATATTATTTCACCTCAGTTTATTGGACAAGAGCCACAGTACCTATTAAAGCAGCATTTCGCCACCCATCCCTGCCAGGGCTTATAAAGCAGCAAATATTTTCAGGACAGAGCTCTCCAGAGAAAAGATATGTATGAAGTAAAGGAATACATCTCAAAATCTCTGTGATGCTGACTTCTAACTGCCAGATGGTTAGATGAGGTTTGCTAGAAGTCCTTATTATAACTGGTGCCTTTATTAAGGAATTGAAACAACACACAAGGTATGTTTGGATCACACAGTGTAAGGTCAAGTTGCAGTCAGAAGGCTGACAATAGCTATAACCTCACTGCTGTGGAATATCTGCCCTGGATACTTGGGTTTAGTATGACTCTGGGTCTCCTCACAGGTTGTTCTCAGTGATGAGCTCTCTAGCCCAGAGCAGGAGAGGTGTGTTTGCTCTGCCCTTTCAATGTGTGCTGTTCCCTCTCTGCCTGACAGGTCACGAGAACTAGAAAGATTGACTTTGAAAATGATAACTACATCATCAATGACACCCTGTTCGTTGAAGCCGTGACCATGGAAGACAGTGGGAAATACATCTGTATAGCCAACAATACAGTAGGATTCAGG
>NW_008236924.1:854442-854986 GCF_000691975.1 Corvus brachyrhynchos | reverse complement strand
AGGAATGCCTCAACAATGCTTCAGGTAGTAGGTGAGTGCTTCCCCAAAAGACCAGGAAGGCTGAATCATGTGTAGCCTTGAGTATTTGCTGCTTCTGCCTCCATTCTCTTCCTAGATTTGTTGTTGAAAACACAATTCTCACTTGTGCCTGAGGGCTCACATGAGAACTATGGAGCTGCTAGAAAAGGAACTGGTTTTCCCTTCATATCTTGAGGGCCCAGAGGACATGTTTTAGAAGGAAGGGCAAGCCACATGAGCAAAGTATGGATCTTCATCTCTTCCAGTCACAGATTCACATAAGGGGCTTCAGGTCTATTACACACTTGTTTGTATCTCAAGATGGAAAATTCATCCTCACAGCTCACAGGCTGGAGTTTGCTGATGATACAAAGCTGCTGCATACCACAGCTCAGAAAGAAGGCTCAGTCTGAGTTGTTTCCAGCTGAGAAGCCAGGATTTTAGCTAAAGCATAACTGTCTTTTATGAACAATTAAGAGATACTGTTTTAGCCTCATCACTTCTTAGGATACAGCATGTAAAACCT
>NW_008236924.1:839580-854339 GCF_000691975.1 Corvus brachyrhynchos | reverse complement strand
TTCCCTGTGAGACTTCACTAAGATTTTCTAGCCCTCCTCAGGCAGTGTAATCCAAGGTGCCATGACAAAGAAGTCATTTAAAAGTATTCCTTTGGCAACATATCTGTGTAATATTTCATTCCCTCCTGCAGTCTCCCAGATGGGGCTGCTCTTTCCAATAATGATCCCTTTATGGAGATGGCATAAGCTTATTCCAGGTCTCTGGACACGCCTGCTGACGGTCATGCTCTCCTCCATCCTGCAGAGAGAGGTTACGTGCACCTGATCCCAGGGCAAGCCACCAGCCAGGAGGTTGCTCTGGGCGAGAGTCTGAAGCTGCAGGTCCACATTAAGGCTTACCCAAAACTTCTCCAGTGGGTCTGGGAACACACGAATCCCTTGAAGAACTCTAAACCCACCATATTCAAGGGCCAAATGATCTCTGGAAACAACTGGTACGTGCTCTTTGTCTTCTATACTGGCTGTGGCATGTTTCCAAGAGAGCTTTCCTTGAGACAGGCAGGCCCCATTCTACAGAAAACTCTCTGGTTTCAAAGAGGGAAACTGTTCTGCATTTCTATCTTCTCTTTCCAGTATTGTTAGCAAACCACAGTATAATCAGATCAAGGGGGACACCACCCTTCTCTAACTTGGCAGCCTTCTCTTTAGACAGCCTTGTGGAAGTTAGTATCACATTTGTGATCTGGTTGTTCAAGTCTGCACTCTCCTTGCCAGAAGAAATTTCAGGAGTGGACGAACAGTACAAAAAACTTAATTCCCTCACTGCTCTGAGGTTGAGAGAGTGTGCACTGAGAGGCACTGAGAGCGCCACACCAAGAGAAGTCACAAACATTGTTATGTGAATATAACCTAACAGAGGGCACAGGTGTGCTCTTCCAAAGCCTACAGCCAGCTGAGACCAAGAGGAGACTGAAAGAAAAACATTCCATTTGTTGGGGTGTTTGGCAATTCCCCTTTCATTTTCTTAGAAACAAAAAACAATCTACAAGAGGAATTGTGCCACTTGGCAAAAATTATGGCTTTAGGGTGAACTTCTTGCACTGGGGGTTGAGAAATGGGCAGGGGGCAGAGGGGAGTGGCTACTAGGGAGCACATCTTCATGGAGTAACTCATTCTGCCAAAGGCAGAAGAACCAGCATCCCCTTATCCTTGAAAGGTAATGATTTACATGTTAAATTATTTCTGAGCATTCACCCACCTGTAGCCTTTCAGAAGTGCTGAAGTGCACTTGGTGGCAAAAGGTGTTTCCTCTAAGGAAGATTGGTCCCTCCCTGCTTCCCCTGAAGAAGCAACTAGCAGGCTCCCTGAGGGGCTGGGATTAGTGCTGGAACTGTTCACTGCTCCAGAGCACAGGAAGCAGCAGAATCTCACTGAGCAAGGCCTGTGTGTTCTTCACAGTGTTTCTCTCTGTGAGCAGGTACAACAGCACACTCTTCCTGAACCGCCTGAAGGAAGGAGAGGGAGGGTTCTACACGTTTCATGCCCTCAACAATGTGACCAATGAATCAGTTACATTCAGTATCTCTCTGAAATGTAAGTGCTTGCCCATTCTTTCACCCTGCTTGCCCCTGGGGCTGCTTCCCAGCTAGCAAAAAAAGTTGGTTGGGGTACCAGGCTGTTTCCAGCTCAGCACCCACAGGACACACAGACCCAGCCTAAACCTGCCTGTGTTTAGCACAGGGGCTCCTTCTGGTTTATTGTTGCACACATGGAAAGTAAACCAGAGCATGGGGGATGTGCTCTTCCTCTGGTCACAGCATTCACTTTTTATGTGACTTCCCCAACAGCTTCTCCAAGGGTCTGCAAAATCAAAGTGCCAGCCAATGACTCCAGCATCCTTCAGTGCATGGCCATCGGGTACCCTGCCCCACGCATCGAGTGGTACCAGTGCCCCGTTCACTCGGACAGGTGAGAACTGCCCTAGAGGTGAGAACTGACTGAGCACCTCCGAGCTGTGCCCCTGCCCTTGCTGTGCTGGCATTCGCTGAGCGTGGGCTCCCGGGCAGGCCATACAGCAGAGCCTGTCCAGTAACAGCAACAGGGATGTTGTTCTGCTGAAAAAGAGGTTCCTGGGGACTGCCTGCGAAGAGGGACCACTTTCTATTCCTAAAGTCCTGAGGTTGAAGAGATCATCCACCTGTGATTCATGTTCTCCCTATGCTTTTCTGAGGAACACGTGGATCCCTTGGAGAAATGCCCTGGTGTATGTTGCTGTAGAGGTATATCCTGGCTGGTCCAGTCATCTTTCTGGGACCTCCACAGGTCTGAGGCTCTGCAGAGCACAGGTTAACTGAGCTACAGTCATGGGAAGCAACTGCAGCTGCCTGGACAGGGCTGTTGTGTCTCAGGATCAGCCCCACTGAAGGGACTGATGGCAGAACACTGCTGAGCCACATAAAGGCAGTCAGGGCTCTGTCTGTGCAGGGCTGTGGTGTTCAGGGAGACATCTTTAACTGGGCAGAGAGTAACACACCTCACAGAGCTGCAACCCTAATTCCCTGTGTCTCCTCTGTAGTGTGACACAGGCACCCACTCAGCTGTGAGCTGCTGTGCTGCAGAGGAGCACTCATTGCCTCCTCTTGCCATCCCTGCAGGTACAGTGAGGACTACAGACTGATACGGAATGACTCCAGACCCCAGGTGGTGAATATGTTGCCCTTCCAAGAGATGGAGGTGGAGAGCACCATCCTCTTCCAGGAGCTGGGTGACAATTTCACCTTCTGCTGCATGGCCATTAACGGGGAAGGGAACACCTCTGACATGTTTCACTCACTCACCATCACCCGTAAGATACAAACTGACAGAGTTGGCAGAGTGGGGGAGAATTTGGGGACTTTGGGGTTGCGTTCTATATATATATCCCCACTGTCTTGCAAGAGAGCTGGAACAGATTCCACAAGCCCTTTATCCTCACAGATGTGAGGCTTTGGCATTCACCAGTCCTAGGAGCCATGTGGGAATTTCTGGCTGGGTTATAGCCTGGGGCCAAAGGCTGAGCCACACCACGAACATCTCATAACTGCAGGGCTCAGCTCCAGGGCACGGTGCATCCAGCAGTTTCTCAGCCCACCAAAGTACAGGGGCTGCATCTTTTGGTGGGCCTGTTCTTGCTGCACAGATCTTGGTCACCAGTTTGTCTGAGCTGCACCTGGTGCTGGTTGTGTCGAAATTGGGGTGCATGAGGGGAACCATTGCAGCCTTGAGTTTGGCATCAAGAACTTCCCTCAGCTCGCAGCAGCTCCCAAAAGGGTGTCCTGAGGGCAGTGTTGCATACAGGGGAAGCTGAAGTGAATAGCTGGGCAAAATGCTCCCAGAGCTGGGATTGAAATAAGGATGTTTACTGATTCTCTGGTTTTTTTTTTTCCGGGATTGAAATAAGGATGTTTACTGATTCTCTGGGTTTTTTTTTTTCCCTCTTCCAGGGAGTGTCATGGCCCTTCCAAACAAGCTCTTCAGCCCTGTTCTGTCCACCTGCATAGGTGCATTGGTGCTGCTGCTCCTCCTACTCCTCCTCCTGCTCTACAAGTACAACCAGGTCAGACTCCCTGTTGCAGGGCAAGGGCTGCAAGGGCTGCCTGGTCTCAGAGGCCACACAGCCTCTGCTGTCAGCCAGGGCAGGGACCATTCAGCTTGGAGGCACCAGGCAAGCTGCCTCCTTCACCTCCCCTGCCTCTCAGCTTCCCCCTGGAGTTTCCTGGGCAGGACAAAGCTCATGCACCCAACCCAGTGTATTAATATCTCTCCTGCCCTGGTCCTTCAGTCTGGTAGCCCAGAGGTCCGTGTGGCTATTGTTTGGTGTCAGACAAAGGTGCTCACTCTGCGCTGTCAATTGCAGCTGGTTTTGCTCTGGTCCCATGAATCTACGGACTGAATTAAGGGAGGAAAAAAAGTGGTTTGCAGTTTGCATCTACTTTTTGTTCTCCTCGCTGCTTTATAATAAACTGGTTTTATGGGGAAACAGGATGATGTTAGAAGAAGTTTGTTTCCAGGAAGACTTGGTCACTATTTTTATATAAGAACTTGCCCCATTTTCTCTGCAAGGCTCATTTCCAGCATTTGGAATCCTTCTCTGTTTTTTCCACAAACTGAACCAATCAGTAGCCACCTCTGCTTCATCAGTGGGTGAAAATCTGGTTTTCATCTCTCCCTTTTGGCACCCTTCCTTTGACAGCCTATCAAGGCTGAAAATTTTGCAGCAAAGTTCTGGTGCTGGTTGTCAGAAGATCCATCAGAGCCCTCTCTCAGACAAGCACCTACAGCTTAGCAGGCAGAGCTGCCTTTGGACAGTGGTCGAGAGACACAGAAAGATAGATCAATGTGTAAGCACAAATGTGAAGCAAATAGCTTTTTGGAAGGGCTTGCAAGCCCCAGAGAAGCAGGACATGGCTATAAATAACATGGTTACCTATCTCAGACAAGTACCAGCCTTCTCTGCTCAAAGACTCCTGCACTGCTTCTCTGCCTTGCCTGGTTACTTCTGCCATGACATTCTTGGAAAAGAGAAATTCTTACTTCTCTTTCTCCTTTTTTATTTTACCCCTGTAAGGGAAGTGGGGCAGGACCAGCTCCACTGTTCTGCTGTGCTCAGCAGCCAGAGGACCGAGGAAGGAGACACAGTGGGGACATCTCCCTCCAGCACCAGCTGGGCACTGTCAGCCGCTGCTCTGGTGGGACGTGCTGCATCTCCCAGCTCTGCCATCCCAAATGATGGCAACAGGCTGCTTCTAGTGGCAAGAGAGCCTCCCTCAGTCATAGGGGATGACTTGGGGGGACTTCATAACTGCAAAGAGACCAGGCTGTCCAGAAAAAGCCTCTCTCACTCAGTCCAGGTTGAAAAGATACTTGATGGGCTGAAGTCTGTATCTTCCCTCTGTGCCTGCAGAGTGAGCTTGAGTGGATGCTGGGGCTGAAGAACCCTCCCAACTTGGGGAACACTGAATAACTGGAGTCTCTTCCTTACAGAAACCCAAGTACCAGGTGCGGTGGAAGATCATTGAGGCCTGTGAAGGCAATAACTACATCTTTATCGATCCCACTCAGCTGCCGTACAATGAAAAATGGGAGTTTCCCAGGAATAACCTCCAGTTTGGTAAGAAACCTTCCCTGCTTCTTGCCTTGGTGGCATGAAGCTCATCACAGAGCTGAAACGCTCCAAGGGTCAGAGCCAAAGCTCTGGGCAATATCCAAAACTACACCCAGACATTCTGGCAGCATCCTAAACCAGGCCTTGCTGCCCCCTTCCACGCAGGGTGGCAAGTGGTAGGGTGTAGGCTCCCTCCCTCCTCCTTTGCTCCAAGGAAGGCTGCAGGGATCATGTCCCTCCTCTTGCATGTGGAGTCATTCCTAAGGCACAGAGCTGGTGAGGCGAAGTTTGGAGATGGCCTCTTACTCACCATCTTTGCTCACAGTAGAGTTCCCCACAGATGTTTGCCGGCTCCTGACTAAGGGATATGTCATCTTGTGTGAGCCCAGCAGGCTCAAGGCTGCATGTAGGACAACTGCTCAGTCTTTTTCTATAACATATCTTAAAAGCCCTTTTTTCTTCTCTCTGCAGGAAAAACTCTTGGAGCAGGAGCCTTTGGAAAAGTGGTAGAAGCCACAGCTTTTGGGCTGGGCAAAGAAGATTCAGTGCTCAAAGTGGCTGTGAAGATGCTAAAGTGTAAGCACAGAGCAACTTGCAAGGGCTGAAATCCTCCATCTGGGCAGGATGTAGTGTGTGTTCAACACATGTTGGTGCTCCCAGGCTGCCACAGCTATGTTTTAAAGATGTTTCTATGCCAAGTACCAGGTGCTGGAATCACATTACTGTCGTTTTTGTGGACAGGGGAGGCCAGAGGCACAGTTAGAGGATGCAGTTTTCACTCGAAGTGTGTCTCCTCCTTTTGTTCCATAACTCTGTCAACATCTTTCTCTGTCCTCTCCCTTAATCTCCTCCTTGTCCCTCCCTCACTCCTTCACACAGTCCTTCTCTCACCTTGCAGCATCAGCAGACACGGACGAGCAGGAGGCTCTCATGTCTGAGCTGAAGATCATGAGTCACTTGGGACACCACGAGAACATTGTTAACCTGCTGGGAGCATGTACCTGTGGAGGTAGGATCCCCCAGCCCTGCTGCCCCCCCAGACCCCTGCCATGGCCCCTCCTCTGAGGCGCAGCGTGAGCTGTGCGGATTCTGCTGCCCTCCCAGGGAAAGCAATCCCAGGACAGGTCACAGTAACATCGCTCCTTAATGAACCCTTTCTGCTGCTCTGCCAGGCCCAATCCTTGTCATCACCGAGTACTGTCGCTATGGAGACCTGCTGAATTTCCTGCGGAAGAAGGCTGAATCCATAATTATCCAGGATTCTGCCCTGGACACCTCTTTAGACAGTGCTGCTGATTACAAAAACATTGAGCTAGAGAAAAAATACATCCGCAGGTAGGAGCAGAGCTCGGGTGGCTGCAGGGCTGAGCAATGCTGGGCCTGGGTACTCGTTGGGAGAAGCATGCAGAGCACTGTGCTGGGGAGAGATCAAGGTCGATGCCAGGATGTAAAAGCCACTGGGGTTGTATGTGTTCAGAGCTGGTTATAGTTGCAAGTTTTTCGAAGACTTTGACAGCAGTCATTGAATATCCCGCAATAAATCCAGGTTTCAGCCCAGTCTGTCCTTCCACAATTCAGAACCAAAACTTTAGCTTCCTGCACTATTGGGCACATGGGTTTTCTAGGATGAAGCTGACTGCTCCCCATCAGCCAAGAACTTAAAAAAAGGGGAGCAGTCCTTGGAGCCCCATAACACAGGGGGCCCAGGTCCCCTTTCTGAATCAGCTTCCACATTACCTTTGCCTTTAAGCCTTTAAGTCACCTTCTGCAGGCAGGGAAGTGGTTTCTCCTCTTGGTGGAGATGGAGCAGGGCAGAAGGTACTGCTGGAGGGTTCTAACAGTCTGCCCCCCTCTCTGGTGCTTCTCACTCAGTGACAGTGGCTTCTCAAGCCAGGGTTTGGAAACATATGTTGAAATGAGGCCTGTGCCATCATCATCATCTTCAGCAGCATCAGATTCTGCGCAAGCCAGGGGTGAGTCAAAGGCTTATTTCTGGGATTTCATGATTTCTTTCTTTTGGCCATCCTGTCTGGTTTAGCTCTGGGAATCACAGCACACCACAGTTTGTGTTACTCGCCAGCTTTGCAGCAAGTCTAAATCTCTGCTTTGAATTTCAGGGAGAAGCTCAGAGGAAGAAGATGAAGCCAGGGAGGATCTCCGTCCCCTCAATCTCTCTGACCTGCTACAGTTCTCCAGCCAGGTGGCCCAGGGCATGGCATTCCTCGCATCAAAGAACGTGAGTGCCAAGAGAACCACTGTCCCCAGCACACCACGTGGGAAACACCAGTCCAGCCAAGCAGGAGCCACCCATCCTGGCTGCAGAAGGCTTGGGATGTCTTTGGATGGGGTAGCCAAGCTCAAGCAAGCTGCTGCTGGAAATGGGCCTCTCTGCTCTGTCTGTTGGGTCCAGACAGGCTGGGCCCTGGTGTCTGGTGTTCCTGTCAGAGCCTTTGTCTTCCACGGCCGTCATGGCAGGGCAGTGTTACAGAGGGAACCCAGGGCTGTGCTTCATGCTGGTCTCAACATTTTCTCCCCTGCTTTTACACGAGGTCAGGAACCTTGTTGTGAAGCTTTCTCGCTTTGGCAGCGTCCCTGCTGCCCCAGGGACAAGGAACTGAAAGTGGCCGTTGAGCTGTCTGCCAGAGCTGGCTCAGGCTGTCAGTCACACTGTGTCTGTTTCAGAGATGAGGACACAGTGTCAACAGCCCAAGCTTCTGAGCCTCCTCCTGTGGGGAAGATGACAGCCCCGTGAGTGATTAAAGGAGGGGGCATGAAATGTCGCAGTGTCTTAACACCACAAATGAAGTGCTTGAAAAAGAGCCCGTGGCTTGTACATGACCTGGTGCCTCAGACAGGGGCTCTTCAAGCAGTACATGTTTCCCTTGCCCCTACAAGCATTGTTTTGGTGGCAGGCCTGGGCTGTAGGGAATTTTTTGGGACTGCTGGGGGCCAGTGGCTGGGTCTCAGTTGTGCTCTCTTCTCCCCAGTGCATCCACCGTGACTTAGCAGCCAGGAACGTGCTCATATCAGATGGACGTGTAGCCAAGATCTGTGACTTTGGCCTGGCCCGGGACATCATGAATGACTCCAATTATGTTGTGAAAGGCAATGTAAGTAATTAAAATGGGCACAAGAGAAGGTACAAGGGTAGGGGGGCTGGAGCATGAAGGACAGACAGGGTGCAGCATAAGCTGCCAGTGTGTCCCAGTCTGCAGGACTCTCTGCTCTTCCAGGCTCGCCTGCCCGTGAAATGGATGGCCCCAGAGAGCATCTTTGACTGCATTTACACAGTGCAGAGTGATGTGTGGTCTTATGGCATCCTGCTCTGGGAGATCTTCTCCCTCGGTAAGAAAGACTCGAGCTTGCAAACCTCTTTTGTTTTCCATGGCTCACTACTGGCCTAATGTGTCTGCAGAAAAAATTTCCAAGAAAGGAGGAAGGCTGACCAAAATCTAGGTTTATCAGGGCTATAAAACACTGTGTTGTGTTTTCAGAGGGAGCATTTAAGACGAAGAATCCCACATCATTTTCTCTAACTCAGCTCCCTGGGTAACAGTGGCTCAGGCAATGCTCCAGGCTGCCTCTTCCCACCCTCAAGGCTGGAGTATTGAACACTGTGGTCTGAGAGCCACCTCTGCTTCTGTTCCTGTCACAGGGAAGAGCCCGTATCCTGGCATGGTGGTGAACAGCAAGTTCTACAGCATGGTGAAGCAGGGGTACCAGATGGCCAGGCCTGACTTCGCTCCCTTGGAAATGTGAGTGGATGTGCTGAGATTCACACAGCAGTGACCGCGTGGCTGGAGCTGCCTCATGGCAACAGGCAGGGACACGACACAGGGACCTTGTCCACAGCTCTGCCTGCTGTTCCCAAGTGTCTGCCTTGAGGTTAAGGCTGGATCCTACCAGGCTGCTCCTTGCTCCTGTAGGAAAACAAGCCCTGGGGCAGTCTATCCACTATCTCCTCTTTATGGGCAGGAGGATGAGAGCGCTCACATTACATGTCTACATTCCTGAACTTGGTGGGGTTTTCTTCTCTATTTCGTTAGCTGCTTTTGGCTCTATGATTATGAGAAGACAAGCCTGAGTAGGCTAGAGGAGGGTAATGAGTGTAAGCCTGAAGTCTTGGTGGCAAGCTCCTTGTTGATTAGTTTGCTCCATCCACTCCAGTGGTCACCACTCCCTGGAGCAGTGCACATGCACTCACCATGGGTTCTACGGAGGAAGACAAGGGACTGCTCAGTACCGTGTCCCTGACATACAGAGTGCTGCAGGGAAGAGCCTGGGGTTGCAGACCCTCCAGCAGCACCATGCAACCAGCTTGTCCCTGTCTGGCCCTGCAGGTACAGCATCATGCAGGCGTGCTGGAGCCTGGAGCCCACACGGAGACCCACCTTCGACCAGATAGGCTGCTTCATCCAGAAAGAGCTGGAGGTGCATAAAGAGCGGGTGAGGACCTCTGGAGAGGAGAAGGGGGAGGACATGAACACAGCTTCTGAACAAGTTTTGTGTCATATCCCTTACCATTAGCTGATGGGAGCAGTGTAGTGTTGGTGCAAAGTGCAGAGAGGCATCCAGCTGAAGGGCTGACTCCCCACCATAACAAGCCTGAGTAGGCTAGAGGAGGGTAATGAGTGTAAGCCTGAAGTCTTGGTGGCAAGCTCCTTGTTGATTAGTTTGCTCCATCCACTCCAGTGGTCACCACTCCCTGGAGCAGTGCACATGCACTCACCATGGGTTCTACGGAGGAAGACAAGGGACTGCTCAGTACCGTGTCCCTGACATACAGAGTGCTGCAGGGAAGAGCCTGGGGTTGCAGACCCTCCAGCAGCACCATGCAACCAGCTTGTCCCTGTCTGGCCCTGCAGGTACAGCATCATGCAGGCGTGCTGGAGCCTGGAGCCCACACGGAGACCCACCTTCGACCAGATAGGCTGCTTCATCCAGAAAGAGCTGGACGTGCATAAAGAGCGGGTGAGGACCTCTGGAGAGGAGAAGGGGGAGGACATGAACACAGCTTCTGAACAAGTTTTGTGTCATATCCCTTACCATTAGCTGATGGGAGCAGTGTAGTGTTGGTGCAAAGTGCAGAGAGGCATCCAGCTGAAGGGCTGACTCCCCACCATAACCAGAGAGGGCTGGACAAAGCAGTGACAGGCAGCGATATACTACCAGCACAGCACCCTGCCCCATGGCCCTGGACTTGCTGCGCATCCCCTCAGGACTAGCTGTCCACCAAAGCATAGGCACGAGCCTGCCCTGCCCGTTAGTCACACCCTGTGGGCACAGCAAAGGGTGGTAATGTGGAGTGAGCACATCCCCATCTGGTCACCTGCACGGCAACAGGGGTCATACACCATCAAAGGGACCAAAACACACTCAGGGTGTTGTGCTTCTTCCTTTTCCTTCAAGGACTACACCAACCTCCCTTCCAGTGCTGAGGAAGACAGTGGCTGCGACACCTCCGGCTGCTGTGAGGAGTCCTGCGAGCAAGAGGAGAGTGGGCAGCCCCTCCTCAAGGGCAACAACTACCAGTTCTGTTAGATGGGACCTTCACCCTGGGGTTGATCCTTGTCCTGGCTCCACAGAGCTCACCCTAGGACACAGACACCTTCTGCTTTGGCCTTCTCTGTGCTTTCTGAAGTGTGAGTGTTGCCAACTCTCTCACCAAAAGGAGAGCAAAGGAGTCACCGTGGGGTCCCTGAAGTCTTATCTCACACATAGCATAGAGCTGTCAGGATAGTAACAGGCTCCATCTCTACAAGGTACACAGAGATCCCCAGCACCTGCCTCCCCATGCCCCAGAGAAGGCTGTGGGAGTTTGGGTTTTGAGTTTTTTAAAAAATACTAGTCACAGCCAAGTAAGACAGTTCCAAGTGTCACTCACATTACATTACATTACTGAACCCTTGTGTTTTATAAGCACATCTTGAAATAGGTCTTGGCACTGGAACTACTCCACACACTCTTTTTCTTGGTGGTCCTGCTCTCTTCCCTTTGTCAGTCTGACCCTGGACATTGCAGTGTGTTTAGATATAGGTAAAGCTTCTACATAGCATTAAATATGCATTAACCCCTACACTTCCTCGTGCAACCCACTTCTCTGCAGCTGATGCACCTGCAGGGAGTGTTTGGGTGAAGTGAGCCACAGAGCCAACCCCAGGGTTATGTGAACTTGTGGCCCAGTAATGGGACAGAGGGACAGTACTTTCTCAGGTAAAATACAGCAGAAACCAGTGCTCTGCCATGAGAACACTGAACACAACCCCAATCCAGGAAAGAATGGCAGCTTAAAGAGGTCTGGAAATGATCAGTATTACACATATCCTACAGAACTTCTGAGTTACTGAACATGTAGCAATCACTGCCTTTGTCACTATTACAGACTTGTACTAAATTTCCTAAATGTACCTTTATTAGTACAACTGAGGTGATTTTTTTCATAAGCTAGGGCCTAATGCCCTTCAACTTATTTCTCAGCTAGCTCTTGCTCAGGTTTACTACTGCCCTGGCCATCCAGTCCTGCGTACCTACCAGAAGTAGCTAAAGAACCTTCTTAGCTTCACCTGACTCGGTGGGTAAAAGATCTCCATTCCAGGTACAGGCAAACTGCAACTGACGGCTCAGGGAAACTACAGCTGCACCACAGGTGGCCTTTGTCACACTCTGAGCAATTACACTGTGGGCCATTTCTGATCCTTTTAAACCTGGTTTTATGCTAACACCAAGTGATTCATTCCTCCTTACTAAATGAGAAGCTAACGTAACTCTTATCTGTCAGCATTATAAAAAATAAAATAAGATGTTTAACAAAATGAGTCTCTTCCAGGGCTCTAAGGACTGTTCTCAGAGGGGAAGAGCTCAGAGCATGGGTGATGCACTGGCCTACCCACTCACCCTGCAACTCTGTTCCTCAGTACCAGCTCTCAAAACCACTCATTGTTGTGAAAAACTTATTAAAAGCAAGGTTTTAAAGCTCTGAAGTAGACCCTGTGCATGGATATAATGGAATGTAATTTCAGTTGTGATGATGGGACACCTGACAAGTCACCATGTGGCACATGGCAGCAGTCTCTGGGGGAAGTGTAATGCCAGGGTAAATGCAGAAGAGATTCAGCAGTGTTTGTGCCCTTTCCCCTGAAGCCATGCAGGTCTTGCACACAAAAAAAACCAAAGAACAAGTCACTTGACCACAGTTTCACCCCAAAAATTGGAGATAATTTATTAAACTTTATCATTGACTGAAAAAAGTCACTAATGTCTCTTATAATAAGTTAATGTTCTTAACAGAAAAACCCCAAGCCATGATTACTGCATTTGCTCAGACTTAATACATTTACTTTAACAGTACGGTACTCAATAGGTTCCCCTTCACAGAAGGGAGTTTTCAACCACACCGCAAGCCTCAGAATCTTCCCCACTGCTCACTCAGACAAAATAAACTCCCAAGATGGCAACTTAGCAGTCTGGCATCCTGCTTCTCTCCTCTGCAGGTCACAGCAAACACCAAACAGCTTCACCACCAGCCATGGCCAAAGGGAGCTGCAGCAATGACAGCACAGCTTTGCACGGGCAGCCCCAGGTGTTCTTCAGGTGTGCTGCAGAGGCAGAGGTCTCATCCTGACTCCTTTCAAGGGGCTGACAAAGCAACCTGGGCAGCAGGAGACTCCTCCAACCCCCCAAGCGCTGTGACAGCAGGGGCAGGGCAGGTGTGACACCTGACAAAGTGATGAGATTGCACACGTGGGTGCAGCTCTCCCAGCACATCCATGAGGGTGGAATATGGAACCCTGCTCACTCTGGTGACACTGCATTCATCATTCCTCCTTGATCCCACAGACAGTGTTTGAGTGTCCTTCCCCTCTCCACAGCCACCCCTTGCACAGCACTCAAACCACCCTCTAACCCCTTGGCTGCCCTGGGGCTCAGTTCTTACCTTACCATACAGAACACACTCCACTCACTGCACCTTTTGGCTTCTAAATTATTAGTGCTCATGTGAAGGGACAAACAATTCTAGAAACTTCCTGCAGCCAAAGCACCCATAATACTGGACCCAGGTGTGCAGCCTCCAGGGAGGCTCCTCAGATACAGCACGTTAAAGCAGCACAGCTCCTGCTCAAGACTCCTTGCAGCCAATGCATATGAGAGCTCTGCAAGATTACCAAGCAGGAGTCAGTATCCTAAATTCACCTATTCAGAATGTTTTGGGGGAAATCTTTGTAGCCATCTACCTTTCATGCCTGGTCCCACACCCCCAGCCCTGCCACCAATAAGCACAAAGAAGTCAGCAAGCAAGATTCAGAATTAAAAAACCTGTGTGTGCTTGACCACACACACTCCCTGCTACCAGCAACTCCTCTTCCCTCTCCAGCTGCAGGGAGAGCAACATCCCACAGCCCTGAACAGCAGGTCCATCACATGCCTTGAAGGCAGTTGCAGCCTTGTGCAAGGGGGTGACAGACCCATGCTCGCAGCAGCTATCACGATGCTATGGAAGCACAGAGCTCTTTGGTCAGTAACAGCAGTCAAAGCCACCAGCATCACATCTCTAACCTGTAAAAATAAACCCTCAAGCCAGACAGCTGCAAAAGCTGGCTCAGCCCACCCATCCACAGGACCAGAGAGAGACACCAACAGGCTGTTTTGTTACTCAGCAACCTCTATCCTCCTCCTGCTTCCCCTCTTCATCCTCTTCTGTTTCTGTTTTGATCTGGGCCACCCCGAGCCGGTAGAGCGCGTCGCGGATCACCACCTCCCCCGGCTGGCAGCTCTGCACGATCTCCTGGATCTGCCTGTTCACGATTTCCCTGCTGGTGAGGAAGTCCATGAGGCGGTTGTAGAGGTAATAGTGCGTGGGGTTCTCGAAGGTGATGGGCCTCTGGCGCACGTTGCTGGTTTTGCTGTCATCGATGGCGGCGATGATGGCGCCGTACGGCTCCAGCTCGCGGCACAGGGAGATGCAGTGGTGCCGAGCTGTGGGATCCCAGGGGCTGCTCTGCTCCGAGCCCGTGTGGACGATTCGGCGCGCCAAGGACTTGGTGATTGGATGCTGAAGGGAGTGCTCAGCCACCGTCATGTCTACGCTGTAGTGCTGGTCCAGCAGTTCAGGGCAGGACACGTACTGGGGGAGAGACACGCACACCAGGTAGAACAACAAGTAACTTCCCCACAGCTGAGAAGACAAAACTATTGGCTGGCCAAACTCCAACCAACACTACGACCCAGTACAGAGGGAGGGCTAAATGACCCAGGCGTCCCCTAAATGCCACAAAGGTGGCCTGTACACTCCCTCCCTCACTTGTGTGCCCTCAGATAACCCCAAGGCACTAGGAACCATCTTCCTGTCCCACTTCTCAAGGAATAGCAGGAGTTTGAAAGTGAGTTGCTGTGTCAAAATCAGTGATGTGCTCCACAGTTCATGACTGGAACCGTTACAATGCACTTCCCAGCACAGCTCCTCCTATTAAGGACAATTAATCAAACACAATGCCCCAGGCAACACACAATACGTTCTGCTATGCTTAGAAGTGATTCACTGGCAGAGCTTAAATCAGGAGACACTTATCAGGTCAAATTCACCCCTGGTGGTGTTCAAGGCCAGGTTGAACAGGGCTCTGAGCAACCTGGTCTAGTGGAAGGTGACCCTGGCCTGTGGAAGGGGGGGGGGCGGGGACGG
>NW_008236924.1:822285-839509 GCF_000691975.1 Corvus brachyrhynchos | reverse complement strand
TGTGGGAGAGGGGCCCCCTGCCTGTGGCAGGGAGGTGAACTGGACGAGTTTCAAGGGCCCTTCCAACCCAAACCATTCTGTGATTCTATGAAATCATCTTGAGGCACAATGCAGGTTACATAGGAGTGGGGGGTTAATTTTAAATCTCCCTTGAAACGTTTCCATACTGGACTGGCGCAGCAGAGAGTAAAGACGTAACTAACCGCTGGAGGCTCCATGGGGTCAGAGAAGCAGCCCTGGTTCTTCCCCCACATCTGGGAAGTCAGGCCAGGCCAGCAGAGGTCTGCACATAGTGCCACTGAAGAGGCTGTATCAACAACATACACTGGAGGCCAGTGACGTGAGGATACCAACAAGTCCACGTGATCCCGGGCATTTTCTCCTCTTACTATGTACTTTGAGCCACACACAACCTGGAAAAAAAGAAAAAAGATTAACATCAGCAGCACAATAAAACCAAAAACTTAGAGAAAAAAGCCCTAATCTTAAAAAAATTCAGCTTCCTTTCAGGTATTCCAGACTATACAGTAACCAGACAGCTACTTTCTCTAAAGATACTCTGTTTCCTCCTCATACACATTCACTTTGTCCTGTTCAGGAAGAGATGGTTTTAAACTGTACCTCAATAGCAACATTAAAACCAGGCTTCAGATCGTGAGATCTCCTGCAGGACCACTCATTTTCCAAGCCCCAAGGAACATGTTTCATTCCCAAGGCTCAGAGAAGCCCATTCCATAGCTTCTATTCAATAAGGAAGTTCCATGCTGGCAAGTCAAATAGTGAATAGCCAGGGAACAAAACAAACATTGTGGCTCCAGCCTTCCTTACCTGATGTGGACACACTTTGTAGATTTTCCCTCCTGTGTGATGAGCAGAAGGTGGTGTGATGCTTGTCCCATTCTGTACAAACTCACAGAGAGCCAGGAGGGAGTAGCAGAGCTCGTCCTAGAAAAGACAGGCCCCAGAGAAAGAAGCTAAAATTAACAGACTCCTGCAGAGCGGGAAAAGGCTGCATGCAAGGTCTCCCAAATCCTAATTTGCACATCATCCAATAACTTCCTAATCCCGCACTCAGCACTGTGAGGATGACAAGCAATTACACAATGCTGAGCCAATGACAAGGTAATTACAGGCTTCCTTTCTTCTAGCCCACAAAGGTTCAATTTATTTCATCATGTGTAAATTATCTTATAACCTGCTGGCACCCATCCCTGCCCTTAGTGCAGTCAGATGAGAAACCAATTGTCTAGGAGGGCAGGAGTGGATGAGAGAAAGACAGTGAAGAACAGCTCCACTCCTGCAGGCTTGTATGTGGGCAAACAAGCCATTACCTTTGTATGTGATGCCTCCCAGGGGATGCCACACTGTGTCAGAAAGCTCTGCACCTCTTCCTCACTGTAAGAGTTTATCAGCTCAGGCCTGAAGACTTCTTCCTGAAGGAGCCTGACCAAGGCACTCCCATTACCTGCAAAGGCAGGAAACAGGTCTCAGCACTCATTTTCAGGAAGGGAAGTTACCAAAATAATTTCTTACGAAGACTACAGAAGCAGAGATTGCACAACCCACAGCCAGAAAGAGAAGGCTGTGAACAGTCCTACTTGCAAAGTGCATCACAGCCCACACTTGTCTCGAGCCCTTCACTGCTGAGGTCACCAGACTGAGCCCAGCAGAGCTGCAGACTCCATAAACACTTATCTATACTGTCATTTGTAACCTTTAAATGACTGATGTAAGGATAACCAAGTGAAGAAGAGCAGAGATAAATGTGACTGCAGCCTTTGGACTGAGCAGCTCCAGGCTGAGCCTTCACATCTCCCTGGTTCTTTCTCTGGAGCTTCACTTCCACAAAAGCCCACGTAGCTCTTCTGCAGAACTGAAGCAGCTGCAGCCCTGTCTGTAAAGCCAACTCACATACTTGTTAAGCTTGCAAAGCCAGTTTTGCTTCTTATACCCAATACCTAAATTCTTAAGGGAACTGGGTGCTAACTGATCTTAGCTCTCAGCTCTGAGATTATTCCTCTCACTGTTTCTTGTTCCAGGCAGTCAATATGCAGTGGATACACTGAACGTTGATGACTCTGATCAGGACTAGCACACCACTCTCCTAGTCTTTTCTCAAGTTCTGTAAAAACTTACCCTTTATTGAGATTGTAACATTGAGACATCAAGCACTACCTGTAACTTTCACACTCCAAGCGTCAGTCTAACATGAAACAAACACCGACTGGCATTCAAGATGTGCACACATCCCTCTGCAATCAGACCCTATCTCATCTGGGGTGCAATGCTCTCATGTCTCCCATGTCTCAAATGTATCAGAGCCCACCAGTGCATCCAAACTTCACAGGAAAAGCCAAGCCTCAAGCAGCAAAGTAGTATGAGAACAGCTGAACTCACTTAATGTTCCTGTCTTTTCTCAACACACAACTTTTGAAGTGTCATGCAATCAGCAATTCTTAATGCTAAACATCACCAAGACTCAAGTCACCAACACATCAAGCTCTCCCTTAATAAGCACAGCCTGAGCCATTACCTGGCACTGGCTGTGCATGCAGGTTCTTGTCCTTCTCTGTATTGATCACCACTGCTCCTCTCATCAGTGGAGGGAAGAACGGAGCAACAATAGAGGCATCAAACTTTGTGATGGGGATGTTAGAAGGAAAAGCCACCTGCTCAATCACCTCCGTCTCCATCGTGGACCAAAAGTCTTCTACATTCACTTCACTTGATGGCAAGTATTCTGGCCAAGTAAACTACAGAGAGAAAGAAACACAGTGGTCAAATACAAATAACCACAGTACATTTGGCAGTTTTGTGTCAGTCTCACACAGGGCAGGAGGACTATACAGGAGAGTGCTCAGCCCAAATATAACAAGATGATTTCAATCTCCTAAAGCTTGCCACAACCACTTTGCATCAAGTAAGACTCAAAATTTGACACAAGTGTCAGACACGCTACATTCTCTTATTAGGGCTTTTTTCCCCATTAGAGAAGACAGCACCTCAGGGAAACTTGAGGAAAAAAAGAATGTGTTCATGTCAAAGGAAGAAGACTACATTCAACAACTTCCATCCAAGGTTCCTACTGCCCGAGGCTGCTGGACAAAAGCTGAGGTCCAGGGACAGAGGATCTTGTTTTCCCTGAACTACACATCAACACCTCTAAGAGGAAGCACAGGCATTGCTGCTCCAGCCACATCCTCCTGTCACACATCAGCAGAAAGCCACTCACAAAGGTCTCACGTATTTATTGTGCATCACGAAGACCAGAGTCAGCAAAAAATCATTATGATTTGCTTTGAACATGAACAGGATGTGGATTGTGGGAAAAACCTACCTCTATATTTTTCAGTGCTAGGACATTTTCCGTATTCCTCTGGGCTATTTCCACCTTGGGGGTTATGCCACAGATTCCACAGATCATATCATTGTAATCCCGGACTGTCAGGCATTCAAAGGCCCAGTAGCCATTGCACAGCAGTTCCTGGAGCTGACCCTGCTCATCAGGGCTCAGGCTTTTTTCTGAAAAGAGAACATGCCACTGTTACAGTTCTCACTTCCTAAAGCCAATGGAGAGTCAGTAAGGCTCTCCTATGCAGGATAAAACCAAACCTGCCCTCCAGAGAATTGGTACAAAGAACTGGTCACAGAGGTATTGTTTGGTTTAGGAAGTGATTTAATAGAAACATACCACACTAAAATAGGTGAGGGTTGCCTTTTTATAGCCTAACAATCATTACCAGGTCACAGTTTGGTGTGTTATGGTAAAAAGCAAGAAGGAAAACCCACCAGTTTGCTCCTGAACAGAGTCAAGGATAGTGCCAACAGCCACTCTGGGGTCCTCTCCAAGTTTAATGTGGTTTCGGATTGCAAACAGAAGATCCAAGCTCACTAACAATTTGTTACCCACATTGAAAAGGCCTGCAGTTAAAACAAGATAGTTATTGTCTGTAGGGTCCCAGATATTCCTCACAAAGAAATATATTCCTTACTGATACACAAAATACTCACATGAGTACAGTTTAGAGGATAATGGAAACACAAACAGTGCTTCTGCACCTCTGAAGTGCAGAGTTCCCTGCTGAAAGATTATCTCCTTTCACAGACTTGTCTTTGAATTAAAAAAGCTACAAGGAACAGCTGCCAATCCATCTCCTCACTAGCCAACACTGAGAAACAGCACTGTCCAGAGATACCTCTGACTATGATCTCAGGGGTTGCCTTGCAGAACTCAGCATTCACACAGATGAGACCTATACCAGTGAATCAAGGCAAGGTCTTCCTCACCAGAACATTCATGTGTTTTCTCTCATAAATACAGATTTACTTGCAGAATAAGCAGAAGCAATTAAAAAATAATTCAAATTTAGTACACTGGGAAGGGAACAAGCTTTTCTGTGCCTGGACAATGGCCTGATACAATCCCAAGGCTTCAGACCATAGTCATGCTGTATGTTGGTACGCTCACATCTTTCCTACCTGTGTAAATGTCAGTGAAGCTATGGAGGGCCAGACACTGCAGGTTCAAGCACACTTTGACCTGAGCTGTAACCACCTGTAACCGATTGGCTGTCAGCAGCCAGCACTCCTGAGGACCAGCAAGGGAACTGCAACACACAACAAAAAAACCACTCCGAGCGAAGCCAATGGGTTTTTTAGTCCAGCCCTGCAGTAACTTTAGACATTCTAGTTAACATGAGTTAATTATTGTGTAAATCTAAGCCAGATCACCACATCATTTCACACCAAGAAAAGAAAAGTTACATTTTAAAGCAGATTTCCCTGGCAGAGTCAGGTCACTGCTCACATTCTTTTAACAGCACTAGAGCATCCCTCCAGCTCCATACACTGGGCACATACTATTGGAGAGGTGGAGAAAACCTGTGGCCCCAGCTGCCCTGGGAGATGTATCTGTCCCATTGCTGTGGTGATCAGTAACACATTCCACCTGACAGCCTGTCCCTGCACACAAAGATTCAGAAAGGTCTGCTCCTCTACAGTGTAACTGTTGAGGGGGAAGTTCAGACAGGAAAGTGCCAGTGGCTGAAATACTGCTGTCCATCTGAGAAAACAGGAATCAAAGCCAAAGTCACCTCCTTCCCACTGGCAGGGCTTCAATTAAAGCCTGTGCAGGAACATGGGAGAGTCCAACATGCAGAGAGCACTGCAAAGCACTCAGGCACAGGCAAGGATTTACAATGCACATGTTGGTAAGTCCCAAGGTGAGGGAGAAGGTGTGGGATTGCTCTGTTCTGAAAAAACTAAAGAGCATAAAAAGTATCTCTTCTGGGAAGATCTCAGTTAGTTCTAGCCTGACCAAAGCAAACATCCATCATTTGTATCAAGAATTTTTTTGTGGAAGAAAGAAACACAATGTTAAACTCCCTGACATTTTGCTGTGGGAAATATTTTAGATCATGCTTTTAGAAACAGGGATGTCTGGCAGACTCAGTGAGGAGATATCCTACAGGCTTTCATACAAATCTAGTTAAGGTAATCTAGCTTATGCACTGGGAGTTTCTGAAAGTCCTTCAGGTTTCAATTTGGATATTTGCTCCAAAAAAGGATTCACTCAAGCACACACTAAGAAATGGAAGGAATGAAAATATCATCAGCAAAAAGATCCACACAGGAAATATTCAGGCCAGGGAGAGAGAGAAAAGGGAAATCATATAATGCACATCTGTAAACCTACAAGTTTTCCTCTCTCAGCCTCAAAGCATCAGAATGGAAAACAAAGAGGGGATGACTAATGAAAATACTCTGTTTCAGTATGACAAAAGTTACATCTAGACTTAGCAGTCACTCTTTGATCCTGCTAAACCCTTTCCACACACATTTAGCTTATTCAGTGTCACTTTCACCAGCTTCATCACCAGCAGCTAAAGCAAGTACTATTTCAGGCAGACTCAGAACAAAGAAAATCAGCATGAGTGTGGAAGAGTCAAAGTCCAAAGCAGAATCTTACTTCTGTCCCCCTTTGAACAAGGGGCTGTTACAGAGGAGGCACTGCACACACGGAGACTCGTAGTAGTTGGACCAGGAGGTTTGCTCGATGGTCACTGTCTCCTCACTCACGTTGGACAGGATGAGCCGGGAGCTGTTGAGCTCATGGATGAGGGTGAATATCTCTGCCAGCTCCGACTCGTTCTCAGGGATCTGCATCACCTTGCGCAGCAGCTGCAGCGTGGACTGACGCTGGATTTCCTTCTGGGATGGTGTTAGCGGCTCACTGGTGTTCAGCACGTCCGACTGACCTGGACTGACCTCCTAGAAAGCAACATATGCAACTAGGCAAGCATGGGGATGAAACATTAAGAAGCCCAAAGAAGTCATAAAAGGCAGAAGAAACACAGTAGTAACCTTTGCACGCAGTAAACTTGACTTCTACTCCACTGCTGAATCAGTGACCCCACACAGGAGCTTCAAGTTCAAATTACTTTAACAAAAACACTTTATTACAGCCCAGCCCTTCAGGAACTCCTGCGCTGCCAGACCATCATGGATTTGCCATTAACTGTTCAGTGCAGGGACTGGGGATCCAGAAGTTAAGGATAACCACCAACAGGTACAGAAACACTTCAATAACCCTCATCACTTGAACCCCCAATCATCACTGTCTTTCTCCATGGGTTTTCAGGCACAGGCTCAGGGCAGCCTGCACAGCTGTCCAAAAGCTGGAGGAGCCAAGTACTAAATGAGAACTGGGGGCTGTGAGATACAGAACACACTAATCAATAACAATTGATCAGCTACAGTCTACCCTTCTCCAGCTCACATGCTATCACAACAAAATGCACAAGCACAGGAGAACCAAACTCCAGGTGGAACACAGAGAACACAAACAGCCTGATCTGTTAAATCCCTGAAAATCTTCTGTCAACATCTCAGCTTAGTTTTCTGACTAGTCTAGCAGTGAGACAAATGATCAGTCAAAAGCCCAGAGACAACAATGAACTGTGTGAGAGGAATGTTAAACACATCCAGAACCAGAAAAAAAAAACCCAACCTAAATGAGGAAGAGACAAGCCACATGCCTCTCAGAACGCAAGCTGAGCTAAGCACACTGCTGTTCCTTACACAGCTGTTCGTGTGTGAGTTTCACACAAGCCATCTCAGTTTGTTTGTGTTTTTAAAGAAAAAAACAAAACCACTAAACAAAGTTATGTTCTTCAAAATAAAAAAAAAGGCAAGTGGATGAGTCATTACTACACAGACTAAAATTCTGTCTATAAGCTGAGTAGGCATTTCAGCTAAGAGCAGGAAAGCTCCTTTTTTTCATTTATTATTTTAAAAACATGACAATTCAGTATGAGAAAAGCTAACTTTGAGACTGCAAAGGCAAAAACCCAAAAAAACCCCAGAATTAATTACATCCACATAGAACAGCAGACAGCTGAAAAAGTATTTGTACATCAGAAAAAAACCCTACAACCAGAAATAAATTCAGGTTGGAAGTAAAGCTGCTCTACAAACCCTTAAAAACAGGAAGCTCAAATACAAGATGTACTGACTTAACTGACACTAGCCCCAAACTGCCCACAAAGCAGAGCATACTTGGGAGTTTCTTGATGAAGTCCAAAGTTCAGCAGAGCTGACACAGCAATACTGTGACTTCAGGGTCAATTTTCCCAGCACGTACTGACACAACAGAAGCATTTTTAAGTTAAGGAGACACCCAGTGGTAGCACTGGGTGTGCTCAGACTTACTCTCAGCCTGAAGCACCACTGCTACAGGAGTTGGACAGTACAAACATCACCACAGGTATTTTAAATAGGAACCATTCTGCTAGACAAGTTTATCATAATGAAAAAAAAAAAGCCCAAATCATGTTCCCACAGGTACTTGCAAACTAAGGTACTTCTCTGCCCAGCTCACAACAGATGTGATAAAACAAGCCAGCCTGAACCTTACCAGGGATTTTGCTGTTTTCTCAGTCCTGTCTTTGGCAAGGTTGTATCCACAGCTTGGACAGATGCGTGGCTTGTGCCTGTTTGTATACACGTAACTGCAGGAGGGGTTCTTGCACTTCCCTCTGCCACGTGATGTTGCTAATCCCAAATCCTGAATGACATAAAAGAGATGTTTGCTGACCTTGACTTTTAATAGTTGGACTCCATGATCTTAAACGTCTTTTCCAGCCTGAATGACTATGATTCTAAGCCAACAAGATCCTAAAAAAGATTATTATGTGCTTTTTCCCCACTTTATAACTTCTTGTTTAAACATCAATAGCAAGCCCTGTCACTTTGCACAGAATCCTTTAACTGGCACTTAAACATTCGGGGGCCAGTTCTCCAGACCAGAAGCACATTACATTCTTTCAGAAACCCCTGATTCTCCCTGCTGAATTCAAGGAGGGGATGGGGATTATGCATGGGGACATGAGTTAAAAATCCATCTCTTAACAAGGTCCCAAACATAACTACAAAACAGAGCACGATCACCCTGGATTAGGTCTAGCGACAACACAAAGTACAGATTATTTCATGCTAAAAGTGAGATGTATTTGTGCAAGTCAGTAAAACAGAAGTCCCAGAACATTCTCATCCCAGAGAGGACGCTCCCCATGGCAGAAGTCACGCTATTAGAAATATTCTCACCAAAGTAACTGTGCAACTGTACTTGTAGGAAGGGAATATGTCTGGTTTGACCTCCACAACTTTAACCTGAGATGCCGTGCTTGTCACAGCACTGTGGAGCTAGAGATTGAAAGCAGAAAAACAACACCCATCAGACACCTACTACTAAATACAAGCATGCATCAATAATCAATATCTATTAGCATTCTTGCCCCCAAGAAATTAATTAATGTTCATTTAATATCCATAATACCACAAGACATTGCACATTACAACAGCTTTGCATGCTAAGACATTACAATTCACACAGATTCATTCCAGCATCTTGGCATACTCAGTCATACTTTACAGGTGAAAATCTCAGTATCCAATATTGCATGTCATTATCAAAGTACCAACAGATCTTCTGGAAGTAGCTGGGAGGTTCTCAAATTGTCCAACAGCATCTCTCAGCTCAGTTCACACACTCAGCCACCAAGCTACCCAGCCATATCATATTTCATTCTGCTACCCAGCCATATCATAAAAACTGCCACTCACAGATCTCATAATCATAAAGCTGCTACATTTTTATGTTCTATTTCTCACTCAGGTCATATCACTCACCTGGGAGCAAAAAAAACCAAAACCCAAAACCACAAACAAAACCCTCCGCTCAAAAAATCCAAGAAAACAATTTGCATTTAAAGAACAACCTTTAGCTCCTCAGCAGTTGGTGGCTGCAGAACTGACTGGCCCAACTGTTTCAGTGTACTGGGCTTCAAGCCTGAGGTTCTCACAGGGGAATGCTTGTCTAGAAGGAAGAAAGAGATGCACCAGGTTAAATGAGAGAAAACAGGCTCTGTTTCTTTCTGACATCTTTGGTAAATGCCACTATAGATAGCCATGTGAGAACTTTCCTCTGAGCTTGACATGACCCAAGCAGGTGTTTCATGGCCCATTTACTGCACTCAGGCAGAGACAAAGTGGTTTTTTTCTAGCACTGGTAACCACCTCCCTTGAAACCTATCTTATTATTGACAGACACCACTTCAGCATGGTGAGGAAAGACAACAGCTCCCAAAGCACACCAGAGAATGCTGCTTTTACCAGTACTTGCAAAGGCCTGCCTGCTGCTTGGCTGCTCCGTGCTGGCTTCTCTCCCCACGCTGGCTGGAGCGGGCAGAATGGCTCGCATGGGTCTGGCTGCAGCCAGCAAGGAGGGTTTGGGTCTTGGTTTACTCTTTACTTCTTGTCCCTTGTGTGTAGCAGCTGTTGCATCAGTTCTGAAAAACAAGAGCTACAAGTGGAAAAATATTCCATTGCTTTCCCCTCAGCTTCAGTTTTCCTCTTTTCCCTGAACTGCACTTTGTTAGCACACTAATCACAGCTATTGCAATAGAAAGACAATGCTAAGGCTGCATCTGCCCTGTGACTACAACTTAATTGTCACTTAAAAAAGTATTAGTTCTGATGGACAAAGACTAAAAGGAACAATCCTGAACTGGCACAAAACAGACAGCAAACACAGTAAGTCTGACAGGATGCACTGCCAACAGCCTTCAACTTCTTGGACTAGTCCCATGAGCACACAATAGACATCATATGCTCCCTTAACACATGGAAAACTGACTCACCCCACCACTGGCTTTTTCACAGAGGCATTTGGACTCAACACCTCAGAAGATGTCGACATTCCCAGCCCTACACTTCCTTTCTCTGCCTGCTCCGAAGAAGCGTCTGCTTGCCGCTGGCTCTCTTGGCCCAGCATCACTCCAACAGTGCTCCTCCTGTCTTCAGCAAGCACATTATTTGGAAGAAAGTGGCCCTCAGAGATGATCACTTCCTCCCACTCCATCTCAGGCATCTGCCCTCCGACAGGCACAGCATTCAGCAGCTGGCTGACAGCTTCAGAGCTCTCCAAGGAGGACTTGGAGGAACTCTCGCTAACGGCCGTGGGTTCTGTGAGGACTGACTGCTGACCTCTTTTAGCTGCTGGAGTTTTAAGAGAGATGCCCGAATTTGGCTCAGATTTGCTTTTTGGTTGCTTTTCCTGGAAACAAGGAGAGAGTCACATTTCAGAGCTTTCAGCTTTCACAGATAAGCAAGTTCCCTGCACATACACCATGTTTCCCATGGCCTATTTAATGCTGGATCAAAACAGCAAAATCCTAAATGTTTAAGCACTGAATTGTATGGGAGTAGACAGACAGCATCTCCTACAACAGCAAAGGCCCTGCTAACATTGTATCTGGCCTTTTGGCCCTTCGTGTATTATTTTTAGACACTGTTTACTTTGAAGAATCAATCTTTCTTAAACTCCCTTAAATATCACCATTAGCACCAACACCACAAAGTCACCCACCACTCTCCGTAGCAAGGACCCACCTCCCACACTCCTCTTTCACGGCTTCAGCTCTCTGATGCTGTCTGTTCTTCCACATTATTGAGGAATCAAAGGGAGTTAAGACAGAGAATTTGCATCTTTTGGATACATGCTTTCAGAAAAGCAAGCATGTGAGTGAGCCAGAAAACAGGATTACTTAGGAAGTTTCTTTGACTTTAAAAAAAAAGTTACTTCCAAGACTAAGGCTACAGAAATCATTGTACTGGAGTCAACAAAGATACAACAAACACTGAACTGGAACACACAAAAATATATCAGACATAGAATCCAGAGTCTTTGCCATGATAAACACATTAATTCTAAGCTCACTGCAGAGTGCATATTCAGAAGAATAATCTAAGTTTTTTAAAAAATATATCTTTTAACCTTTCTAAGGATCAGGAAGGTATATATATATATATTTAGTTTCAGTTCTACTGATACTATTGCCAGTTAAAAAGAAAACTCCTGGTGCATGTTTTTCCCAAGGTATGACACCACACAAACAAATGGAACTGTATCTGCAAACCTGTTCCCAGCAGAGCAGACTAAGTCTGAAAGATAAAAAGGAAAACTCCCTGTAAAACCTTTCAGTTCTAACCAGTGTAGGATTGAACAGGAGCAGACATGCCATGTTCAGGCAGGATCCAGAAATACTCTTTGCATTCAGCCATCTCTCTACCTCAGCAAGTTTACCACACAAAAGCAAAGATGTCACCATCACTATTTGCGCCCTACCACACAGGAAGCTCAGCCTTCAGCTCAGCCACCACAGTTTGTAAGCTGCCCAAAAAAGTTCTCACCCCTGAATGTTTAATGGATCCAGACACAAAACAAAGGAGGTTCAGAACAAATCCATACAAACCCACTGAATGTCAATGCCAATTCTCACACTGAGAACATCCTTTAAATTGTGCCTGTGGAGTCTTGCTTCAGACAGAAACACACAGCTGATCAGAGCTGACTAATTACCAGGATAGTGCCAAGGTTTAAGGATCAAGTGGGTTTTGCTGTACACAGCTAGCAGATATGCCAATATCTTAAGCAGAGTAGGCATGTGGAGAAAGACTCTTCCACTCAGACAAGCTTCACAACTCTACCAACACCTGGAAATTTCCTTCCAGCCAGAGGTCAGAATATTATGAATGATCAGACACATGGCCATGAGACAAAAAATACCCAGCACCACTTCAGCTTCCACTAGATCAACTTTACCAAAAAGCTCCTAAAGGATCATACACCTACTGTAGTTGAGAGTTCCTCCTTTCTGTTAAAATAACAATGTTGAAAGACCACAGAAAACTAAATTTGTAGAAGAACTTCAAATGCAGATATAAATTACCACAAAACAACCTCCTGAGCTTATCTGGGGATGTAGCAGAACAGGCAATGCCTTCCAGTAACACGAACTGTGCAGGCAGAGAGCCAGAAGAATGTGTATCCTCTCAATGAGAGAGTTACCAAATGCAGCCCCATCTATTTTAACAGATGCAAGCAGCATCTCTACCCAAGGTGTGGTGATTTCAGGTTTCACCTTGGCCAAGTGTCCTCTGCAATGGTGACTTGCTCCAGCACAAGCACCGGAACACAAGTGCAGGGATCAGTTCTGGTGTATCTGACCTCCTGTGCTAGATCTACAGGTCTAGAAGTATCACAGGCATTCACAAAAACAGCACTTTTTGTCTCAAAGTCAGGAAAGGAAAAATTTACCTTTGGGATCCATTTCCCTCCCAGGAAGTTCCCGCATGTTGGGCATTTTGGTGGCTTATGCCTGGTGACATAAGTGAAGGAACAGCCAGGATTGGTGCAATTTCCATGTCCCCTGCGAGTATAGGTGGTTGTCTGAAACAAGAATTGTCAAGAATTTGTCTACAGACCTGAAAACCACAAAGCTGTGCTGATCACCTCTCTTTTCCTCATAAGCATTTTAGAAATGTTATTTGGCAAATCACCAGCCTTCCACTATTATTAATTTTATTGAACAACCACCACACAGCTGGGTCAGGGTGAGTCAGCACCATAACTACTCTGAGTCTAAATGCTCAGTCTACACAACAGCCTCTGGTATTACTAGAATTTAGATCAACCTGCAGAGCAGAGCTGAACAATGCACATAACCTCTTGGAGAAGCTAATCTTGCATTTACAGTGATATAACAGTTCTTTTTGAACATGAAAAAGTCATAGTAAGATGGCACAAAAACGATTCAAACAGCAATCCACAGTGAGACAAGATATGATTAACACTCAACACCAGAGCAACAAGCCTTGAAGACAAGCACTCATGATGCAGAAGCAGTTTTGTCAGTAATTTGTGGCTGTATGGGACGGTCAAGTATTCCCTGATCCTTCACTGTAACTTGCTATGAACTACTGAAACACGAGCAGCATCACCAGGCACTATTTATACAAACAACTGAAGTAGAACCTGTCATCTTCACCAGGACAACTGCATCAACACATTGAGTTTTTGTCAGCACAGCACTTCCCAATATCCTGTTCTCAACACTCCTGAGGGAGCTGTTGTACTGTAACTCCCTAACTAGGTACAGATTTTTTCTAGAAGTGCAAGTGCTGCTGTCAAAGGAATGAACCAATTTAAGCCAGATACTTCTCAGGAACAAAAACCTGAGTATTTCCATTCTCCCCGAGACAACTGGAAGAGCATCATGCTATGCACCACTATAAATATCTGCAGTGTTCCACCAGCTGGAAGCATAGAGAACCTGGAAAACAGGATTTGATGCTAGCTTATATAACAGAAGGAGCTGCAGTACTGGCTGTAAATGAAGTCCCAAAATGATTACAAAAACACAGGTGGCTGGAGTGGTTAGATTAGAGAAATAATACTATTTTTCTTCATGCAATAGGCCACACAACCTTTTATATGGCTTCTCAAAACCTTAGGTCATTGCCCCCCTCATGTGGCTCCCCCTGTCATGTGGCCAAAGCAAGAGCTTTGGAGTTCATGTTTTCCTGTCATAAGAGCAGATCCTTGCCCTTAAAGGGATAGGCACTGGCTTTTTATGAAAACAAATATGCGTCCAAGTAGTGGAAGTAGATGGCTACACAGAAATTGCTGTTGGCTGGACGTGTTGCAATAGCTTTATCTACTCCATCTGTTTCCAAGAATTCCCTGAGGGAGAAGGCAGCAAAAACAAGCCCCTGTAAGACACGGTAGGAAGTCAGAGACCCCCTTTGCCTACACAAGACATAACACCAGGGACAAGAAATACATCGACTGATATGATGACTCCAAACTGGATTATCTTCAAGAACTGAACCATGAGCAAATCCTTCCCACTCTAATATCTTTAAGACAAATCTGTGACAATACATCCAAACCTTAACATACCATACAAGACTCTGAATTTCTTACCAGTTTAATTGATGCTGGGTTCTCCACAACAGAATGAGCTGGCAGAGGTAACATAATAAACTGTGTTGCAGGTGTGGAGGAGCTACTCTCTTCAGTATCCTAAAATGAAGTCAAAGGCAAAATACATGCAGAAGACAAAAGACAGGGTGACCCTTATCCCCCCTCTCATGAACATTAATATGTCTTAAGGACTGATGAGACCAGAATACAGGACAGAGCAGCAACCGTTTCAAAAGCAACGGCCTTACCAGATGTACTCTGGAAATTCCCAAACTCTTCACACCTTGAAACTGAAAACAGAGAATCCAACTCTTCACAGACTAAGGTTTTCTATGAGTGATCATTAACACCTCAGCTTGAAAGGACTCCCTTCTACCTCACTGCAAGCAGGAAAACAGCTATCAGGAGCACAGCAGTAGCATTTTTTCCTCACCAAAATCTTGCAGTGCAACTGCAGAACCCAGTTACTGGCACTGTAATACCCCAAATACTGCTATAACAAGCAATTAAAAAAACTCAGTCATGTTAAGACACAATTCATATCAGCACAGGGCTGAGTCAATCTGCAAGCAGAGATGACTCAGTCACGGAGTTACTTTTGTATCATCGATTACAAAAGTTTCTGTTTCTCTCAGCACTGAGCACCAGCAGGTTGGACAATACAGGATCTGCTGCACCCACCGAGGATCTCAAGTAAAATGCAAGAAACAGCACTCACATGTTTCAGGCAAGACACTGGCAGGAGTCTGAGTGTCACTGGAAAAACTTACCCTCCCAGTCACCACGGTCACCACAGACACCCCATCGGGCACCTGGGGACGGGCCACAGCGATGCTCCCGTTGGAGGTGTCTGTGGAGCTGCTAACCAGAGACTCCTCAATAACCACCCGGGCTGTCTGGTATGGCTGTCCTTCTACTTCCAAAGAAGCCTCGTCCAAGAGGATATCTCCAGACACTTTCTCTGTCACAGGCCCAACATAATGAGAGAGAACCTCCGAGGCAACCACTTCTTCCGCAGCCTTGGGCTGGGCAAAGGCTGCCGTGTCCTCTGCCAGCCCCTCAATGGCAATGCACTGCTCTGAGACACCGGCCTGGCCCGAGTCCACGGAAAGGATGTTCTGCACAGTGTCACGGGACACGCTGGTGACATTCCTGGGAGCCGCCAAGCCCTCGGATGCTGCCGGGCTCTGTGTCACACACAGCTCCAGCGACTGCCTGCTCCTGTCTTCTTGAAGAGTGGTTTTGGGAATAATTATATAATCAGAGCGAGGGAGAATCTTACGAAAGCCTGGAATGTCAGGGACTACTGCAGTTCGAGTGGACGCCTTGGAGTTCTGTGGGCAAAACCAGAGGATGGTATAAATGAATATGAGAAAAGGAAGAGATTCAGTTCTCAATCCTGCTATTTTAATCCCTAAGGTTCAAACGGTTTCCTGAAGTAGTTTGCTGGGAATTTCTCCACATGACAGAGCCTACAGAATCCCTCTCAGTCCTGGTTTTATCACCCACTTTACCATCACTCACTCTGATGACAGGACACAAAAATAACTGCTGTGAGCGGGTACCAGACGTATCCATCTTGGATTACAAAACATTCTCCCTCAAACGAACAGAAAGCAAAGGCAAGAGGCAGGGGCCTCACACAGGTTCTTTACAGGCTGCCCTGAGCAGGGATACAAACTGGAATCTGCAGTTAAACAACTCTCCCACACAGTGCTATGTAAGCAGGTAAGTGCCTCTCTCTTCAGCAGCCAAAGAACTTCCAGAAAGGCAACTTACCGGGTCCAGTCCCTCTTTCTCTAGCTTGGCTTTCTCCAAGTAGTAGCTCTTTTCAGCCACACTGAGCAATCTCCAGCTCTCACTGATCTTTTTGTTGATTTCAGATTGAGGGAGGTGTGGAAGCTCTTGTTGTACTTTCAAGTAAATATCATAATAGTAGAGAAGGTAAGCAGATCTGAAACACAACCAGAAATTGAAACATTAAGGTCATTCTACATAAATTCCTTGGGGAAAAATAAATCCACAAGGTTTAGGTTTGTAGCAAGGTCATGTGACAAGAAAGTTACATTTAATTTAATTTGTAAGTGCATTTTTTGACCAAATGAAAACTCTCTCTCTGAGGAGAGCCTCTGAGAAAACCTCTGAGAAAGAGCCTAAGGCAAATTATTCTGGAGCACACAAACTCTAGATTGAGCTACAGTGGCACCTGTAAAGAATGTCTGAGCAGGCCCAAAGTGTCAAGCTGATGTTTCACATACGATGTTTTACTCTATGAAGTGTTCCAAGCGCACGGCAAAGCTCACTCATGTCAGAAACAAGGAAAACTGCTCCCACACCCTACAAAGGAGCTAAATGAAGGCAGAAAGAACTCACCGAGGCTTCTTGGCTTTTTCTCCATGATCGCCAGCACTTTTATGTTTCTTCTTCTTCTTGGATGGCACCGGTGATGCGTAAGTGTAAGTGCTCTCTATCTCCTCCATCACCACAGTTACCTCAGTGCCATCATAGGGAGCCTCCATGGCTAAAACACATGTTCTGCGTTACACTCTTGCCAAGTTATACAACGTTTCTTCCAACGAATAGCACTTTTAATCACTTCAGTAAACTGACAGCACTGTTGCCATATAAGTTTGACTCTAATTAAACCAAGATAACTACGTGTTCTCTATTTATCTACTTTTAGAAGGAAACTTCTGTTCCTATTACATCAATACCATCAGTTCAGTGCAGATACACCGCGTCTGCATTTCCAGACCTGCAATTCTACGGGGAGCTCTCAGGTAACTTTGGTCACCCAGAAGGAGCCGTACACCCAGCCAGCAGCTGTCTGGCTACAAGGTGCCCTATCACAGCCACACTACAAAAGCAAGGCCAGAGGCTGAATAAGCAGGAAGCCCC
>NW_008236924.1:794441-821662 GCF_000691975.1 Corvus brachyrhynchos | reverse complement strand
TGTGCGTTCTGCAGGAACAGCATTGTGCTCTTGGGTTCATCAGTGCTTGCGTCGTTTTCCTGCATTTCTCCCTCGTGCGCGTCTTGGAGCAGTGGTCCAGGCCTGGCCCTTCCTCTGGTGGAACACGGCGCCGCCGGGGCAAAGCGCTGCTCCAGGCTCCGGTGATGCCGTCCCAGCGATCACAGAATCATTTAGGTTGGGTTCATATAACCCAACACCACCATGTCAAACAGACCACGAGTGCACATCCAGTCTTTCCTTTAACACCTCTAGGGATGGTGACTCCACCTCCTTGAGCAGCCCATTCCAATGTCTAATCACCTTTTTTTGTGAAAAAAATTCGTCCAACATGGATTACTAGGGGAATGTGCGTCAGAATATAATACTCTTACTGGTAAAGAAGCCTCATACTAATGAATACAGGCTAGTACAAAATCTCAGGGCTATTAATAAAATAGTTTTCCAGGGACATCAAAAGCAGCAGAACCAGTAAGAATACAGCTGAAACCTGACTGGTAAGGCAGAAACAATACCCTTAAAAATTAGAAGCTAGAAAAGGGTTAGAAGGACTAATTGTTAAATTTGTGAAGAAATTCCTCTTGTTGTTCAACCAAAACCTTCCCTGCGACAGCTTAAGACTGTGTCCTCTTGTGGGGTTGCTGGTTATGTCACTGTAATACATATCTATGTAATTTTAAAAATCAATTAGAAAAGTTAATCAAAACAATTAATTAGGAAAGTTACATCATTTCCAACAGTTACCTGGGAACAGAGGCTGACCCCCTCCTGTCAGAGACTTGTAGAGAGTGATAAGGTCACCCCTGAGCCTCTTTTTCTCTGGACTAAACACCCCCATCCCCCTCAGCCGCTCCTTCCTTATAGGACTTGTGCTCCAGACCCTTCCTCAGCTCTGTTCCCTTCTCCAGACAGACTCCACCCTCTCAATGTCCTCCCCGAACTGAGGAGCCCAGAGTCAGTCCATTGCAGTCAGCAGTGCAGTCAGTCCAGCTTCCCAGTCCCAGTGATGAGGCAGGTGGAGTGACAAGCAGAAATCCAGCTGGAAATCCAGGGAAGCTCAGTGCTGGGTGTAAGGGCCAGTGCTGTGTCACCACTGTCTTAAGAGTTGCCAGACATCTCCCTACTGGGAAATGGCATCACCCCAGCTCCTACAGCCGCTCCCAAGTACTCCCAGGACCTTTGGATCCCAGCACTTTTTTATCAGCATTTCTCTCTGAATTTTGAAGGCTGAAAGTTTCCATACACAACCAAGTAATTGTTTTCTTGGTTTTCATGAACGTTAAAACTTAGTGCTTTGCTCCCCAGGAAACAAACGGCCCCATTAGGCTCTCTACCCATAACCCTCTTCCTCTGAACCTTTTGGGAAGCAGGATATTGCACAGCTATTGCTCTAACATGTTTTTCAAATTACACATTTTGGCTTTTTTCTCTATTCATGTCTATTTCTGCAATTTACATCATGACTTCTAACTTTAGATGAATGTAAACCACATCTGTCTCGTGCCTCCTCTGATTGTGGAGGAGCAGAAAAAAGGCTCCTCGCACCGAGCCAGTCATTAATAAAGCCCACAAAGCAGTGATACAACAGCCAGTATTCAATCTGCAAATGGTTATTTATTCTCCTGAAGTCCTGCAGCCGTTTCTGTGCTCTGTTAGTGTTTGAAGTTAATTGGAGGCAAACTGTCTGTTCTGCATGAAACACTCCATCCAACCCCTCTGATTTTCCAAAGCTCCATACTTTTATTCGGATCAATACACGACCACTAGAATTTTCTTGGAGTTATTAACTAGCCAAATATTTGGAACAAAATGGCTGGTTGACTTTACAGGACTAATGAACAACTGAAAATAATAATTCAAGAGACAAACACTTGAAGGAAAGCAGCCACGTTTCTCTCTGTTCATGGAGGAGTTCTGACGACGTGCATGCTGTCAATGGCATTAGAAACTCAAATTCCTTCCTAAACTGGGCATTTTGACTTTTCCATGGACATTTACATGGCCTTATCTCAGAAAAAAAAATACTAACAGCATGTAAATTATTTTAACTATGCTGTAATAGCATTTTGAGGAGCAGAGGAAGCTGCTGTATCGGGGTGTCTATTGTGAGCCTGAGGAGGGTTTCAAAGGAGTCCCCGCTGTGTCAGGAGGGGAAAGGCGCTCTCTCCCCGCGACACTTTAGGCATCATTACCTTGGGAAATGAAAGGTATTGATGGAGATTACACAGGGATCTCCCTCTTCATTTTCCTGACAAAGTACAAGGGCCTCTTTGAAAGGAGTTCAAAAGACAGGCAGGCACACAGAACTGCAGCAGGTACCAGCCTTTACTTCTGAAGAGTTGACTTCAGAGTCTGCTTAAATAGACGAGAAATTTTAACAGCTATTCTGTAACAGTTCATCCAGCTCCAGCTCCCCCATCTGCAAGCCTTCCAAGGCTCCATCCCGGCTCCAATTCAATCACCACAATGTTGTCGTGTGAGTGCTGTGGGGCAGAGCCATCGTCTCAGAGTGCGATGTGACATCGTCTCTGTGTCAGCCCTTGAACAACACCAGTTTCCAGGAGACTTTCATGACCCCATCCCCTGAAACAAAAGCCATGTGAGATTGAGACAGCATGGCAGCAAGGAGAAAAACACTGCCAAGGGTTTTGGGGGATTGTGTTCCCTGTGGAGGTGGAGAGCTTAAACCCCTGTGGGCCCTGCTGTGGTAAAGGAGTTGTGGGAGGGGATTTAAGAGTAGCCAGGTGGAGTTGCTGCCAGCTGTAGTCACCAGGGACAGTTGCCATTAGTCCTTCTACGCTGCTTTAAACCTCCCTGAGACTTGCTCTGACACTGCACTGGTGACTGTGGGGGTCTTTCTTTCCTCTGAGAGTAAAACCACACTGAGCGTATCCCTCTTGCTCTGCACACATCCGCTAGAACTCCCATGTCACCATGCCATCCGTGGGCTTTGTGCTGACAGTAACACCATGGTGTGAGAGCAGCAGCCAAAGGACTGGAGACACAGAAGGAGTATCTGTCTGGCTGTTGAAGGGTAAGGGAGCCCTTTTCCCTCAGAAGTGTTGCAATAAAGATATTACTATTTTTAAAATGGCACCAGTGGAAAAGCAACAAAGGGATTTGTTATATTTCTGATGAATGCTGGTCTGTTTGGGAGCTCTTTGCAAGAACAAACATTAAGGATCTCAGAAATGTTAACATTTTCAGTGTTTCTGGTTATATGCACAGGTTTTGGGGGGTGGGTGTAACAAAATAAGCCTTGGGCTTTTAAAAATGGCTGTTATTGATGTCACAGCACAAAATCAACAAGAAAAGGGGCCAAAAGTATTTGATTTAGGCAGCAAAACATCTCTTCTCGTTTTATCCGAAACAAAGCATACATTAAACCAAGAGTTATTGCACCAATCTCTCATTTAATCTTCTAGGATCATAAAACTTTCAGTTTCTCTGTGGGGCTGTTCTAGCCACACACAGCACTTGAGATTTCTGTGTTTATAAAACAGAACCCACCTCTCTTCTTTGAAATTGCTTTGGCTCCTTAGTCGCCATCCAAACAATCTTTTCCTCAGCAGGCAAACAAGCACTTATTTTACAGTCAGTGAAATATGTTTCTTTCAAAAAGGATACAAAAAACATTTTCTAGATATTTATTCTTTTTTTTCTTAAGAAATAAAAGAGAAGCAATGGTTCATATGACTTCTATTTTAGTTGTTTAAAAAAATTGTTACAAGGCTCCATATTTTAAATGGAAATTTGATCTTTACAGTTTTCTACTAAATGAGGCATAAAAGTATTATATGTTAGGTGTTGAAAATAATGAAAGCTATCAGAAGTACAGTTTAAAAGCATGTCTGTAGAGACTTTATGAAGAGGAGAAACCTAGTGATACATTTGTGTAAAATAATGAACAGTGCAGAACAGGCCAACCAAGCGTTCCCGTTTCTTCTTTGCTTATGATAAAGGAATGGGGAGAGCTTTTGAAATTGCAAATACTAATTTTCTTCAGATTTGGAAAGTGAAATGGAAATATAACCATTCAAAGCTCAGAGGAAGAAATACCTCCAGCTTTACTGCCAGTTGATCACAGAGCACCACAGGATATCTGCAAGTATCCAAAATCCACTAAAACTTCCCATGGATAATGCACCCATCTAAAAAACTGTGTCAGGATGAAAAAAAAAATAGGAGCTAAACAACTTCCTGTCTAAAGAATAAACTGTCTAAAAGGCTAGGAAAAGTTCCCCAAGGCCCTGTATCACCCTAGGAGTGTATTAGAGAGGATTGAATCCAGTGCTGGTGGCTATTAAAGGCAAAGTCTTGATGAAGTCTGACTCTTCATAGGATCCAGAATATATTTCCTTTAAGTAAACATTTGGGTCCTACTCATTTCTTTCCTTAGGAATATCAGGAATAATGTGTCATTATTCCCAATGTAGCTGGAGCTGTCCCCAGTGAGCCAGAAAAATGGTCTTGCCTCAAGAAAGATTCTGAGTTTTCTCCCACTGTTTGTAAGTTGTCTTCTCTATTTACTTGCACAAACCCCTGTGGAGCCCTGAGTATGGTCTGTCTGTGGCACACTCACGACATCTTCCTGAAATGAATCAGGATAACTCCCTCCTTCCTTTTATGAGCATGTTGATGCTTTTGATCCATGTTGGGTGTTTTTTGCTGTTCCCAACGCAGTGTGTTTGCTCAGATCCCTTCACAACTTGTGAAGTACAGAAATGTGTTTCACTGAATGGTGAAATCATTCATTAATAAGGAGCTGCCCCTTATGAAGGCATCACCAGGTGGAATTAGAGTGTCCTTTGTGCTGAGCCTGTTCACGATGACAAGCCTGACTTGATCTATGTGGTTTGTGAAGGAAAAGCTACCCAAAGCTCTGGCACTTGAGGGTGCAGCTCTGAACTGAGATTTTGCCAGCAGCAGCAGTGAAGCCTCCTCAACAACAGTAATTATGTATGTGATGGGAGGCAGGTAAAGGCTGCTTCTCACTTCCCACCTGAATGATGAAAGAAGTGAGGTATAAAGAGATTAAAAGGAATACCTGAAGATGGGTATCTCCCAAACCCAGCAGAGTCACTCACTGTTCAGTGTTCCTGAAAATTCAGAACAGTCAGGCATGACTTGGGGTGCCCTAAAATATTCTCAACCCAAGACCAGTGAACTGGACTGAGATAAGCATCTGTTCCTGTCTCTCTGAAACTGCATCTTCCAGCACAGCTGCCCCATAGCTGTCACCAAAACAGCAGGACTGCAGGGTGGTCCCATACCATAACTTAATCTTTTTTCAGGAAATTAGACCCAGCAAGGAAAGAGAATCTTCAAGTCAAGGTCTTGGCCCATATTCTCTCGCTGTCCCTGTCTGAAGTCTCTGCCCTACAGTGCGGACAGGAGGCCCACACATCACACACACAGCTGTACATTACCTGGCACAGGCTGGGATTTGGTCACTGTGTAGCTGCAGCAGCAAGGACCTCTGGGAGCGTGGGATAAGGTTCCTTGGGAAAACTGAGCCTCACTATCTCAGCAGTGCTGGTCCTCACCCCTGCCTGATTAAAGTTCCCTCAAAAGGCTGACAGAAGTTATGTGTTGGAGTGAAAGCTCCTCTGGACTCAGGCCCAGAGGGAAGCCAAAGCACAGGGGTTGAATTAAAACCTTTGGACAAGCTGAGATACATGAAGCCACACCAAAGTGAAATAGAAATACAGATTTTTTAACTTTTAGTAGAAATATATGCTACGTGTCTTAAACATTAAAAAGCTGTAGCAGAGACCTTAAACACAGTTCTTACTGCAGCAGAGTTACCTTTTCACAGAACTCTTTAGTTTAGACAAAATATAGATAGAATTATACTGTTCACATTTTTTAGATAGAGTGTTCACATAAACAATAAGAGCTGATAGAAACTGTATACACAAATCTGTGTAATACCTGTGTAACACTAGTGTAAGGCTTACGACTGGTAGAATTAGACCAGGATAGGTTAAGAAAAAGAAAACTAGAATCATGTGTTAATCTTATTGGTTAATTAGCAAATATAATCCACACTTCTGTAAGAAAAGATAGAGAGCATATGGAAGAAGAAGCTGTTTTCTGCCTGCTGTTTGCTGTTACTGCTTGCCTTTATCATGTAACCCCCTTCGAACTCTGCCTTCAAGAAAGCTATGAGACTATGAAATAAAGAACTTAGCAGAACAGCAGCCTCCTCTGCTCTATTGCCCTGGTCTGAGAAGGAAGGGTAACCCATCCAAGCTCAACAGTTATGGACACATTTTTCACTGCAGGAGCAAAGGGCAGCACAGTGCCAGGGGTGAAAGCAAGAGTCAGCAGTTTCTCTCCTGGCACACCACAGCTGGTTGTCTCAATAATGGTAGAGCTTTACTGGGTAGGAGACATCAGAGTCTTCTCAAAGATGATCTCAGAATGCAAAATGAACAGGATCCCAGGACCTGGGATCCATGATAAATTCCACTAATTTCTCCCAAAGCACTGGTTTTTCAATATTGCCTCCTACAAACTAATTAAATACATATTTTTAAGAGATAGCCACCAGAACAAGCCACTCCTTGCACTCATATCTTCCCCTGGAGATGCAATGAGCAACAGGAGAGCTTGTCTGGGAAATACAGAACACATCTGAATCCCTCCAGAGTCTTGCTCATTCTCCTGCTCTGCAGTGTCTGTGAAAACAAGGAGGCTCAGTTGTGCTGTCCAGTGTCATGTCTGAGGGATGTCTGGGATGCTGACAGTGTTGCAGCAGTGCTGTACCATCAGAGCACAGGTAGGGGAGAAATGGGCCAGCTTCCCTTTCAGTGGGAGCTGCTGGCTTACACCACACTGCTGCTCTGGGACAAGTACTGGAATGCCACCCCAGCAAGGAGGCACTTAGCTTGAAAACAATAACCAGCTCCCACTGTCAAGTATAAAAGGTGCAATCCTAGTCTCAGATGTTAATCTGGTTTCAAACAGCAACTGAGTGGAGGATCAAGTACCCTGACACAGCGACATTCAGCACAACTCTATCTCCTGGTGTTTTGAGTCCTCTCTTTCCACTGACGGGGAGAACATCAAAGCTTTAACATCTGCACCTCCTGCCTGGTATCTGTCTACTGTCTCTCTCCACTCCTCTCCCTGTTCCCAGTCCATTTTGAGCTGAAATCCTTGCCTTATCACATTCAGCAGTTGTCTGATGATTGCAGGAATTAAAGGAACTTGGAGCTGTATCTTGGCGTGCATGACCACATTTCTAAATGTCTGCAAGTCTCTGTCAAGCTGAACTCGGTGCCAGGGTCTCTTTTCATATAATACCTTGGAGTGACTTGGCGTATTCATCACTCTGGAGTGTCCCTGAACAGACCCAGAGTAGCACAGTTTGCATGGAGAGACACAGTCAAGCTGCCTCCAGCCTTCAGAGATCCACAGTCCTAGAGAGGTTTTGTGGACTGTGAAGTAGGATGGCAACCAGGAATGAAGTCCCATACCCATGCTTCCTTCCAACAAGCACTGACTTGTTTATACAGTCCTCTCTGATAATATAGTGTTGGAAAGTCCCAGCCAAAATAATTTCCTTGTCACACTGTAGGGCTGCACCTGTTTGTTAATGCCCAAAGGCATCTATCTCATATTTATTAGCACAATGACCCGTGAATGGAAGGAATGAGCCCTGTATAGCATTGTGGTGACCATGAAACTCAAATAGTCTTAGATGTTATAAAAGGGCTACAGAGATCCAAGAGACATTTTATTAACCCAGCAGGTTGAGCTACCCCAATGCCTACAGTACAACAGAGATAAGGATTTTAAAATCAAATAGACTGATAAGAGTGCACGCCCTTGTAACCCTGGCTTTAAAACATCAAATCTGCACTGCGTTACAGTCACTGCAACAACAACGGTATATTAAATTCTGTTTAGGAACCTCATTTTTAACTTGCTTTCATAGATGACCGGTTATCTGAATGCAGAGCTGAAGAATTTTTGCCACAGGATTAGTTTTTAAGTGGGCACAGGGAAAGGTGTGCATGCAAGAAAGAAGATTATTAATTTATTTCTCCTAAAATGGTGCAGGGTACCAGAAATATCAGAATATGTGGGAGTGTGACCAGACCTGATGAGAACAATGTAACAAAGGGGAGATACGTGCTGAGAAACAGAAAGCAGCTGCTCATTCATCCGTGGAATGGCCCCATAAGGATCCAAGGGGAATCTATGACTTGAAAGAGAACTTGAAGAGACAAAACAGTAATGAGTGCACTGGAAGGAACAAGGAGTTTCTGCCCCAGCTCTTCCATTTGACAGAACACCTGTGTAGCTGCTGCCATGACTGTTAGGGCTTGTTAATGAGAAGTCTCAACAAGAGAAAGAAAAGCTGCTGAAAAATTCCAGGCACTGTCACCACTAAAAACCCTCCCACACCTGGATTTACAAACCACTACTTTTTTGAGAGTCTGGAATAAATATTTACCCCTGAGAATTCAAAATTTGCTTTTCTCTGAGTATTTAGCAGCACTTTCCACATAAGGTCTTCCTCCTAGATCCCCAGCTGATGGCAACACAATTATTGTAAGGCAGTGTGTTCAATGACAATGCTTTTTGCTGCTGCAGCACAGATGACAGGTTTTACAAGCCTCTGGGTGCTGTACTTGTCCTGTCTCACAGAAGAGGAAAGCAAGGCTCAGCAGTCTAAGATCAGCTCATCTGGGATTTAACAAAACTGGAAGAGAGAACTAACTGAAAAGAACTGTACTTTATATCCACAAGGAAGTATAATGTAAGTGCTGTTCTTCAAGGAAAAGTGGAAGGTTGCCTGAACAGGAGCTACACAGGACAGTGAGAAGAAAGTGACTGCTGCACTCACAACAGGGATGGGGAGCGCAGAAACGTGAAGGCAGCACAAGAAATAGTCCTGAGGTTGACTCAGAGAATTTGTGAGGCACCAGGTTCCTGAGGAAAGGCAGGTTTGGACATGATCACTGTGGCCTCCTGTCACTTGTGTCCCTCTGTCCTAGAGAACCATGGTCATGCTGTGAACATACCCAGAGCTGCACACACAAGGCAACACCCACAAGGTGAAAAGTGAAAAACTCCACATTGGTGGAAACTTCTGCCTCATAATTATTTTCACCCGTGAGGGCTTGAACAATGCTGCAAATGCTGCTGCTTTTACTGGTGTAGAAACAGCCATGGATGAGTCAGAACATGGAAATAGCTCAGCTGACAGTGAAACAAAGACCCTGGTCTGCCATAGTGTAGAAGTAGTCACTGTGTTTGGAAAGAGTAGTTCCCAGCTGTGCATTCCACTATACAGAGCAACTGTTCAGAGAACCTAACATTTCTGTAGAACCTTGTTACCTCCTTCAGCCCTTTTGTTCCCTGCAAAACTTCCTTCCAAAGACACTTTCTTCCAAACCAGCACATTCCTTTCCCTTTTTCAGTGTACTTGCAGGGCTTTTTCCCCACTCTGCTTAAATTATTTATTTAATCAGCTCATTTTTCTTCTGCTTTTCTACCCAGTACACACAGGGAATGACAAACTTGAATATTACTTGGCACTCTGGACGGGACTTGATGATGGATTTCTTGGACTGCTTGGCACATCTCCGCTGCCAGATGAAGTACATGTGGTTGCAGTTGGAAAGGATCCCAAACGTCCTCTCAGAGGCTGGTGGTTTCTCATACACCACTTCCATACAGATGCTGCACACCTTGGCCTGACTGTCCTGGAAAGCAAAGGCCTTCTCCATGTCGAGCTCAAATGTTGCCATGCACATCATCTTGTGAGCTTTCCTCTCTTCTTGGTTGGAAGGTTGAAGCACTTGCAGCCCACATAGCTCACCCATGACCTTGTGGAGGTACAGGCAGCACTCTCCCAAGTGCCACATTCCCTCCAACATGTACAGACACAGCTGCTCCCTGTCACCACAGGAGCTCCCAGCGACCGGATCTTCCAGTCCACTGCAAAGTGCTTCCAAGTAGTAATGGGGTTTCACTTCCTGATTTTTATTTTGGTCACTGCACCACACCACAACCCTGAGGGCACCACGCCTCTGCTGCTCTTCATTCAAGCCACAGATTTCTGTCCCTGAGCGCCCTCTTCTTCTGCTTGCTCCGTGTGGTGGTGGGCCCACGCTCAGGGGCTGTGGGGGACTGCCAGGGGCAGCACAGTGGCTGTGGCTCCCCCCAGGGCTGTGAGCCTCATGTGATCACACCTGTACCAAGCGCTGTAGGCACACTGTCCCTTCTGGTAGTACTTGAAGACAGTGGAGGATTTGCTTGTAGGCAAATCATGTGAGAACAGACACTTGTTTCCCTCCCAACGTGCTCTCTGCACACAGTACCTGCACATCACCTGCTCCGTGCTCATCGTGGCAGCGCAGTCCCTGGCCCCTGGCTGTTGAATACGGAGTCCAGAGTACAGCAGCAAGAACAACCAGAGGTGCAGCAAATGAGACCTGCAAGGAGGCACAGAAAAAAGTGACTTGATTTAGTCTGGGGGAAGAGGTGCATGATAATACCTTTCATATAGGTAAAACTGCAGTATAAAAGGTAATAAACTATTATCTGTGTCTGCCAGGAGACAAGAAGTGATAGGTTGCAGTAAGGGAGATTTGGTTACAATTAAGAAGGGCTCACATTAGACTGTGTGGGAAGCAGATGAAACCACCATCATATGAGCCTTGGAAGAGGTGAGACACCCTGTGATCAGGAATGGTTTAGCTAAAGAAGTTCCATCTCCCTCACATTTATTTCCTATGATCTTTTCTTATACTATGCACATGATGAAAATACACCAGAACCTCTCCCCACTCTCTGGGAGATGTGTGAGCAGTGCTTTAATAGCTGTGTCTCAGAGAGAAGCTCTTGCTGGGCTGTTCTAGCTGCTTGGGTTGCAGTGACATTAGCACATGTCCTTTTAATGACATAATTAGAAAAACCAGGATTCCAAATGAACTGGAATATTATACTGGGTATTAGCAACTCAGCTCTCACTGATTTTACATGAAGCCAGTTGGAATTTCACACAACAGACTGCAGTGCCAGGCAGACCTTACAAAGACTGTAATAAGACATCTTTGCCACTGTAGCAATCTCATGTTGCTGCACTCCTTGAAGCAACAGACCGTTTCAATCAGTTCTTGCCATGGTAGTTTTGTTACCTTACCTTTACTTAATTGGTTACTGCAGGGTTGTCTTGGAGACCTGAGATCTGCTCTTTGAAACCACTGGATTCTTATATGCAACCTAGGAAATAGAAACGGGATTTCACACAGCAAAGTTGTCAGTAACAAAACTGGACCAAAAATGCTGAACCACTGCATAAGCATTAGCTGGGGTCTGGCAACACAGCCGCCTGCTGAGCTCAGCCGTGGAGATTGGCTCCCAGCAACTGAAGCCCTAAATTATTATTTTAATATATCATGTCTGAATTCTTATCTGAAGTCAGCTGCCACTGCTGAAGGCAAGTCAAACTTTACCCTGGCCTCATTGCCTGGGTTTGCTATTTCTGTATGTACACTCACCAAACCCTCAGGTTTGACTGCCCCCTCCCCAGTTTCCACATGCAGATCTCTTGCTGATTCCTCTTTGAAGGTTTTTGTTTCTGGTGCTCAAATCTTGGCTGACAGGAGTGCAGCCATGCTGTGTGCTGATTGCAGCTGGCAGGTGGATTAGAGCTCATTCAGATGTCTGTGAAATGCCTCTGCGAGACAGAAATGGCAGAACAATGGATTATTTCATCATGAAGAGCCCAGAAACTGATGCAGAGAGTCATGTTGAGGAGACAAACTGAGGAGCATGAAGACATAAAGCACATTTTTACTTCCACAAGCCTCACGAGATCTTTCCAGCTCAAAGTTTTGGGGATCTGCTGCCAGCTCCCTTCCTCCTCACCTAAGCTGGTTGATTTCTCCAAGGTACAGGATGTTCTCAGTTTTTTTCCAAAATGTGTGGGAGCTACAGTTGCCAAGTAACAAAACCTCATCACTCTTATCCTGAAATGCATAATTCCTCGTTTCTCTGTTTCATGGAATGGATGGATGAAGCTGTGATCTATGACACTTGTTCAGTATCAGGGTCATTTAGACTCCAGTCTTGCCCCTGGATAAATCTGTTGGATACAGAGTTCAGGGTGAGGAAGGGATCTGACTGCCCTTTTGTCTCTCACCTTCAAAAACAAAACTGGGGATGCATTTCACGATTCACTGAACTGACTCAGTGACCAGTGTAATGAGATTACATTAAGAATACAGCGATGCTGCAGCCAGAGAGAGGCAGTCTGACACTTTTTTCAAGAGGTGTCCTTCCTCCTCACCTACTGAAAAGCACTCATGTGGTTGATCCCAAGCAAGGTCAGAACAAAGCAGATAGATCCCACTCCTTCACAGGAATTAGGAGCAAAATTCAGCTTATTGTGGTATTTGTGAAACTAAAGGAGGTCCACAGAAGGACAAACAAGATGATGAGGGATGAAGAAGCTTAGGAGACATGACTTGAGGCAGGAGAGAAGAATGCTGGAAAATGAGGACAGCATCAACATTTGTAAAATGAAGAAGGCCCTAGGTAAGCTCTGGTTGAGCTGCTGCTCAGGAAGTTCATAGTCCTGGAACCGGCTGGCATTTGCTGACTCTAATAGGGGGTTGGTTTTAACAGATAAAAGGAAGTGCTTTTTTACACTGTGGAATTGAACTTCTGGAACTGGCTGCCATGGGAAGCAGACAGAACTGTCAGTGTCAGGGAGTAATTAGACAAAATCACAAACAAAAAGTCTAGACATAGACACTAAATGCCCTCGGCAGGGATGTCCACTTTAACACAGCTGATGTGACAATTGTGGCTGCTGTTAGAGATGTGAGGGGAACAGATGACTAAAGTGGCCAAGCAAGTGTGCTTTCCCTAAATAGCTTCTTTTATTGCCTCAATCTACAACAGAGTACTGGACATGATGGATCCAGGCTTGCTGTTATTTCTTACTTGTCTCTAATCTGATAGAGGCTCTGTTCCTCCTGCACCATGGCAGAGTTCACTCCCCTTTGATCCTGCTCCCAACAGAGCCAGCAATCTACCCCAGGTTACATGAAGAACCGTGTAACCTCCAGATTTCATCCAAGGGTTCATCCTCTCCTGAATATCTTGTTCTGTGTCCTAATTTCCTTCTTCCTTCCCTACAACAGCAAGAAGCACCATGTGGCTGAGCTGCTTGTGAATCTTGAAGATGAGCAGTGTCTGAAAGTTGGTGACACATTAGCAGAGTGACACAATGACAACTTCATGCCTGTGCACTTCAATAAGCTAGTTATAAACAAGAGGGTTTCTCCTCTAATGTTCCCAGTCCTTGCTACCACACTGGAGAGGACTGGACTAATGAAGATTTCCTCCTGTGAGCTCCATGAGGCATCTGCACTCTTCCTTCTGAACTCATTACAGTGAACAGAACATAGACCAGAAAAAGCATTCTTTGCTGGCTATAAATCACGAGTGACACTAAGATATTGCTATTAGCAGCAGAAAAATGCTTTCCTCCCCCAACCTCATCCAGCCCCGTGTACATTCAACACTTTGGCAAAGGGTGATGGGGTGTCTGGATGGAAAATTAAATAGAAGTTGTGTTGTCTGAAGATAAACTGGTACCTCCCTCGGTGTGAGTGACTTTGTCTTTTTCTGATTTGTCTTTTAACTTAAAAAACACTGAGACTAGAGATAAGGATGAGCTTTAAAACCCTAGCCTTTGTCCCCTCCCAGGCTCTCCTGAACAAATCCTGTCTCTGAAATGAGCTCAAAAAGATAAATATTCTGGCAGTAATATGCAATATTATTTTTGGCACTCGAAGAATCTCAAGCTAGATAAGGGAAAACTGAAAGGAAGACAAAGCTTTGGTTTTTTCAAATGCAAGGGACCAAATTCTGCTCACCCACATGAACCCAGAATCCTTTCTTTTTTTCCAGATTATTGCAGCAATTCCTGATTTTCACCAGAGTAGCTGATTATGGGGCCTTATTTAAAACCCAGCACATTCAGAGACCCTGGTGGAATCACACAATAACAGAACTGAAAGACAAAGGCATGCGAAGACAGCGCCAACTCCCCAGCTCCTGCCCAAAGGCTAATTTGGTTTCAGACCATGTTAGCTGTTAACAATGATAAGATTAACACCTGATATCAAGGGAAAGGCTGAACTGTCTGCGATCTCCTTCAGCAGAACAGAACTCATTCCAGCCCCTCCGGCATATTAGCATTTGCTAGAGGAACGGCCTCTTTCCTGGACTAGTATATATTTCCCTATAGAGCCTTTGTGCAAAGCTCAGAGCAGTGTTTCTGCTGATACATTTGTGAGTGTGTTGAATAAAACATGTGCCATTTGACATTGTTTGCTTGGGCTTCCATGGAGAATGGGAGAGGGCACCTATTACTGTAAGGCAGAGAGCCATGAGGGGCTGAATTTGGCCTTTCTAGGAGCAGGATGAAGCTCAGACAAATGCAGGAGTGTGTCACGTTTTTGATTCTGAGAGAGCCCTGACCAAAGGACCCAGCTTGCCCTGCATTGATTTAAGTGCCAGCTGTCCATATTGCCTTAAAACAAGGAAAAGTAAAAAGCCCAAACCTTGGCTCTCTGTACGTGCATTACCTCGTTCCAGACATGTATGCTTTGGAAATTAAATGTGAAGGGATTTTCAGAACAAGCTAAGTGTTTTAGAGGCAAAATTTCTAGTGCTCAGAAAGGCTCCTGTGTCCAAAGCACAGCCTGTGCTCTGTGAATTTCAGTGTACTTTGTCAAGGCTGGAAGTTTGATAAGAGACTCTGGTTCTCAAGAGCTTTTAGAGCATCCTGTTCTAGGCAACAACAGTTATTGATGCTGCTGGTTTTAAACTAAGAAGTTGCCACAACTCAGCTGTTCTTGGATTTGACTGGCATGTGAGGAATGGTTGCATGGAATAGCTAGAGGCATTACCATGTGTTGTGTCTATTCAAAGTTAATAATTTTCTAGGCAATTAAGAACTGTTCCGTGGTACATTTTGTAATACAAGATTTGTATGATGTGACCAGAAGGAGTGTCCTAGCATAAGAAATAGGATATTTCTAAGGGAATTCAGAATCTCCTTCCTAAAAGCTGTGAAATATCCTCGGGTCAGTTCAGTGAAGCAGCATATTGAGAAGGATGTCAGCAAGAATCAGGAAGAGCCCTAGAGGAAATTTGCTTGCCCACCAGGAACAACACTGCCTTCCAGATAAGCTTTCATGAAACACTTGTTCATTTTCATTTCTGTCACTGTGTCTCCAGCTCTGTAATGAAATACCTTATCCCTGTCAGCTGTTGTGCCAGTGACAGGAGTCATTCTGTCCCACGTCAGTAACACCAGGGCCAGCACTGCAGAGAGGAGCCCAGCTGGCCAGGAAGTCACAGATGTGCCTTTGACAAGGAGCAAGCATGGGAAGATGACTCCAAGATTATCTGTAACTACTAAAGGATACGCCCTTGACACCCATAGAGCAGGGTCATACCCTGTCCTGAGCTCTAAATAGTTAAAAAGCTTTAAAAGCTGCTGGTCTTTGGTTTCATGGAGCTCATCATGGCAGTAAGGCCATCTTTAGCAGAGTGTTAATATTTGGGGAACCTTCATCTCCAACCAATTTCTGTTTCATGGAAACAAATTAATTCTTGTCTTCTATGCAGTCACAATAGTCAAAACATACTCTTTATCTGCTGTGATCACCCCTTGTTAAGCAGCTTTTCTTCCTTGCTCCCCGCCTTCTCTTGTTCTGTTTGGTACTGGACACTAAGGCCACTTTCCCTCAATAGAGGCGTCGTGGTTTTCCACAGGAATGGGTATGCACAACTAAGAGCTGTTTTCCTTGCCAGCAGTGGGTGTGGAAGGTTGTAACTTTTTCCAATGGCAAGTAAAAAACAGCGAGCTCACTGGCACAAATCTATCAGTGAAGCTGCACAAGTGTATTAAACAGAGCAAACAAGAACTTGCTGTTACCCTTCAAGTAAATAGTTTCTCCTTCTCAGTTTGCTCCAGCATAAAAATTCCTCTGCCCTGTAAATGCCACTGCCAGTATTTATTTTTTAAGAACTTGGATCTGTTTATTTATTTATCCATATTTAGTTTAAAAGTCTGGGCTCAAAATTAAACAGTCATTCATAATGTCATTATCTGCCTTGCTCTGCAGTCAGATACCGTGTGTGGTGTCACAGGACAAAACCTTTGGCAAGGCCTCTAGAAGAGCAATTTAGCTCCTCATCCATCTTGCCTGGCAGCATGATTGGCTTCCAAGCTTGCACTGCTAAATTTGTTATTTTACTCTGACTTATATTATTGAGTGTTAAATCACTTTTTGAAGTGTTTATTGGTAATAGTTGAATTCTTTCCACCCATTTGAGCTACTTTTGAAACATAAACATTTCCTTGTATATTGGAGATTGATGGAAAGGTGGGGAGAGTTCCTCAGGAGGATGGATTGTAGAAATGACCAGCTCATTAAGTAGGGACAGATTGTAGAAATGACCAGCTCATTAAGTAGGGACAGAATTTACCAGGGCTGTGGAGGAGAATATCCTCCCCCTTCCGTCAGGATGAAACAGCAAACTCCCTCTGCCACTCCACAGCACTCACATGAGCAGGGTTAACTTGTGTCTTGGTTCTCCCATCATGTCTTGGCCTGTCAGGAAGCAGAGGACCCGTTTACTAGAGCACCAATGACTTCCTGACAGGATCTTCATAGATCCTGAATTTCCCTGAATAGAAAGCCAGGCTATGATCTGCAGGATCAGGTGCTGAAGAGGTTATTAGGCATCCATTTGCCCATGCTTCCAAGTGTGAAGTGTGGTATTCAGCCCCTGCCTGGCACCGATGTCTCTTGGGAAGGAACCAGAAACAACTTTCTTACACCTATTTAGGAAAATGGAGCAGAGGATCAGAGATCAGAAATAAACAAAGAGCTTAAAATCTAGTGTGGCAGTTGGAAGCTGAGCTGGAGAACAAGGGCCAGAGGCAGGTCAAGCTGGAGAGGAGGCAGAATTTCAAATAAGCCCTTTGGCAATTGATCTCTTGAGGACCCAGATGTGACAGCCCAGCAGCCTGATCCAGGCCAATGTACTCAGTACTGCAGGTCTTCTTACCTCTTGTCCTTGCTTCAGTGAAGACCTACAAATCAAAGTTTTTATTTCCATTTTATTTTTAATGAGGAGGTCTGTTGAGTCTCTTTCCTACATCTGGGAGTTACTTTCCAATCTGATGAACACTGACTTTTAGAGATGACACCAAGATCACAGTAGCAATCAAGGCTCCTTTGATGGCAGAGCTAAAAATACACTCCCCAGCTGACACAAGCCTTCAGGAGGAGAACATACAGTTTGGTTGGAAAGAATATATCTTCCTTAGTCTCCATGCCTTCTGCCAGAGGACACCACATCTGTGACAACCGTGCAAGCAGGTTACATCTGTCTTCTGAAATGAAGCAGCCGTGTACAGACCCATACTACTGCCAGCCTCAGCAGGAGGAAAGCTTTAAACCCTCTGAGTGCCTTGCAGAATGGTTTCGTTGACAGTTTTGCCTCTCTGGTCATGTTGGCATCTGTCAAGTTATTACATGGCAGGAGCCACATCTTAGGGTCTTTAGCAATCCATTAGGTTCAGTTTCAGTCCTGTTAATCAGCTGCTCCAGCTCTTTCCTATCTGTTTCCCTTCCTGCTCTCCTCCCTGCTAATTCCCGGGTGCTGGCACTCAAGTCCTGCCTAATGAGGCATTCCCAAAGCCCTGCTTCTGCACTTGTAAAGGAGACTGTGGTAAGTAGTGCCACTGCCACCTCCTGGGCTTTCTGAGGACTTGAGCACATCCCGTGGGCTGCAAATGCACATTTATGCAAATGCTGGGCAAGAGATCATGGATTGCCCAGCTCAGTCTGTGCCAGCCCACTCCCTCCCCAGGTCAGAGGAGTGATGGCACTAAGAATCAGATGTTTGCAGAACAGAGTGCAGGTCCTCCTCCCCTTGGAGGCATTAGCTAAAGATGGATCATTAAGGTTTTTGTGTGGGAGACGTGCAGATGAACAATCACACACAGTTCCACGTTTGTAATGTGTAATGTGTCGGGGGTAAAAGGTTGTGCAACCCACTTTGGCAAATGGAAATAGCAAGAAGGGTGTGTTATTCTGGCTAAATGAAAGCCTTCTCTGCAGGTTATTTTTTCATGCATAACTTGAACGCAGCAAAAGGAAAATTTCATTTCTTTGGTCAGACAAAAATACACCAGATTTATTGTTTTGAGAGATACAGGGGGTATTTCTACATGGCTGCTGTAGCTATAATTGGCAGCACAATGTTCTGTCAAAAAAAGGCATTCACCCAAGAATGTCTCTGGGCCCAGCCAGCCTCAATCCTGGAGGTGGATGTCCCATCCCTAAACTTCTGTGGGCAGTGATCCATTGCCAGGAGTCTGTTTGATGCTCCCATTTAGGGTGTTGGCCCTGAAGACATATGACCTCCCTCTAACCGAGCCTTCAGTGTGGATGCTTTCTGGCTTGTTCTGGCAGCGGAAAAACATAAGGAAGCCATTCCGGTAGTTCTTGTTCATCCATCCATAGAGCAGGGGGTTGGCAAATGTAGAGCACATGGCCCCAACATGGAAGACAGTGTACAGGAGTTTGTAGTCATGGAAGATAAGAACCAGATCAAGATCGATGGCAAGCTGAAATATGTGGAAGGGGAGCCAACAGACTGCAAATACCACAACTACCATCACTAGCATTTTGGTTGTCTTCCTCCTTCGGCACTGGTTTTCATTCCTGGAAGTGGGACTGACATGGTTTTTCAGCTTGAACCAGATCCTGGTGTAGGCATAACAAATAATTGCAAGTGGAAGAACATACTGCAGGAGGAGCATGGACAGACTGTAGATGGTGGCATCTCTGTTGTTACCAGAGGGCCATTTTTCTGAGCAAACAGCCATTTTGAGGTTAATGGATGGGATTTCCTCATATCGGTACTCCCTGAAGATGGCCAGAGGCCCTGCTAGGACAGCTGCTGCCACCCACATGACAGCTATGATGGTGAAGCTGAGCCTCTTGGAAATCCTGCTGTCCAGGTGGAAAACGATACAGCGGTACCGATCCAGGGCAATCACAGTCAGGGTGAGAGTGGACACATGAACACTCAGAGCTTGAGCATAAGGAACCAGGTGACAAAGGACAGCTCCAAACTTCCACTCGTCCAGCAGGGTGTACACAAGGGTGAAAGGCAGACAGAGTGTGTCCACCATCAGGTCTGCCAGGGCCAGATTAGCTATGAAGAAATTCGTGACAGTCCTCATGGTCTTGTACTTCACTATGATGTAGATGACCAGGGAGTTTCCAATGAAGCCCAGCAGAATGATGAGGGAGTAGGCAGCAATCAAGATGACCTGGACCCCCAGGATCTTGGTGCTGTCCATCATAACACTGCGGGACCCAGAGAGACCCTGGGTAGGAGTGACAAAGTCCTTGGCATGCCAGCCATGTGGCAGCTTCTCATCTAATGCTGTCTTCTCCATGGTGAATGTGCTGTTGGCTCCCTCCAATGGTCCCGTGCCTGGCCTGAGACTTTCCATAAGGAGGAAGGAGAAGGAGGTCTGGAACACAGATATAGCAGAAGTGAGAGTACAGGTGACACTCATCTTTGATGAGATTTACTTGCCTGCAAAAATTCCTGAGTGCTTTAAGAACTAGGAAAGGCAAGAAACAAGGCACTCTCAAAGTCAAGGTATTCTTCTCCACCTCCCCATAACAATTTATTTATTTCCAGATTGTGTACCAGGCTTTTTTCAGTCTCTTATTTCTCACCTCTCCAGGTGAAAATATCTCTCCCCCTGTCTCTGCACAAGTCTCTGCCACTGACCTGCTAGTGATGCTACCACCCAATCCACCCAGTTCTGCCTGCTCTCCCTCCCAGTAATGTGGGTAGCACAACTAATGCCATTTTATGAGCCACTCTCTATGACCAAATGTGCCACATAGTCATTCCCTGGCCCTCATTATCAGCCCCTCAAGGTCCTGTGAACCAACTAGACAAACCAGTTTTCTTCTTCCTTCCCCTGCCAGTCTCAGGGTTCCCAGGCATCAGGCAATTGTTGCCTTCCTTGCTGGCTTTGAAGGTCACAGGCACCCAGCCAGGCAGGTGTTGTTTGTGTCCCCATCACAGAACCGGGAAGTGTTGACAGCACACAGAGCACAGTTACAAGTCCTAAGTAAGGAACTACTGGACAGTGAGACCCATGGACCCTATGGCCAGGGGACACCTCCACCATCCTCTGCTTTCTCCAAAGATTCAGTGAGTAGCTCATATTCTTTTATAAGATTTTTGAGTCTACATTATGATTGTCACAATGATACAACAAATCATGTACTAGGATTTGGCCCAATCTGAAGAGGGTCCAGGTGATTATAAATTATAAGTTGTATTATAAATTCTGTATTACTTAGGTGATTAGAAATCATAAATTATTTATAAATTCTGTATTTTGCTATTTGTAGATTGTACTATGTTGATTCTGCTTGTAGAAATCCTGTGCTGTTTCAATGATAAATTCTGTTCTACACTAATCATAATACCCTGATAAAGAAACAAAGCTTTAACTGTCACCATGATTTAGTGCCACCTTCATTCTGCCAAGGATCCCTGAAAGAATCTCTCTGTCCTGTCAATATTGGAGACACCCAGGCATCCACTGGCTTAGCAGAGGAGGGAGCTCCTGCAGGGACATGCATGTGCAGGGCATAAACCACTGAAGCTGTGAACAAGCCTCCCACGGAGCTGCTGCTGCACATCCAGGCACCGAGAGCCAGAGCCCCAGTGTCCGTCAGCCTCCTGCCACGTGGTGCTCAAATGCCTGTGTGAGACAGCTTTGGGAGCAGGGAGCCCAAGGAGCCAGGACTGATGCAGCCTGGAACCCCTGGCTGGCATTCGGTGCCATTGGAAGAGCAGAGTGCTGTCACAGCAGGGTGTTCATTGAATCCAAACACGGCAGGAGAAAAGCCAGCTCTGTTACTGGCTCCTCCTCAGCCTCCGTGGCTCAGAAGTGCTGTGGGCTACGTGGAGAGGGGTGGACATGGCCCCTCACATATCCCCCTCTCCCCAGCACTGTGAGTGGGGCCCCATTCCCACTGCAGACTTAAACAAAAGTGAGCAAAAGTCGTCACTGTGCCCAGGCAGGGAGGTCTGCAAAGCACTGTGTTTTCTCTGACCTGCAGAGAGCAGGGAAAATGCCCTTTCACTAAGGGAGGGAGGCAAAGGGCTTAAATGAATTGGGAATTGGAGGCAGACTGCTGGGTATCTTCTCAGGCTCATTGAGGAAGGAATTGGGATTTTCCCAGAAAAGATGTGAGCACTGCTGACTGGATGTTAGTGGGCTTCCTGCAAGTCCCATGCAAGCCAAAGGTTTAAGGACAGCCTGTCCTTGGGAAGGGAGAATGCTTTGCAATTACATTGCAACCTAAACTAAAACGGCTGCTTGTCCTGTCAATCCCTCCTCAGAGCAAGGGTTGTGATTCCCCCTCAGGAGCAGCTCCCAGGAATCTGCCTGGCTGGCTGCAGAGGCCCAGCAGAAGAGGCCTGAAGTAAAACCACCCCTGCTGGCACTCTTTCTCCTTCCCTCTCTGTGTGCAACTGCCTGCCTATCATCTCACTCTGCAGACTGATGTATGCCAGTGGTTCCTGTAAATGAGGTTGTTGGGCTCAGACACTGTGAGATAGTGGACACTGTGTAGCTACTGCTAGGAGGGTAGGAAGCAGAGGAAAAAATAGGTGGATCTGCTAGGTCAGGGTTTGTTTAAGGGTGGTCTCAGACCTCCACAACACCGCTGCCCCAGCCTTGGAAAGACCAAGGGGAGGTTCCAACTTTTAAGGCAGGACAGGGCAGCTCAGAGCCATGCCATACAGTGGGTGCAGTGGAAAGCAGAGCAGGGGAACAGCAGGGCACTGGGAAGGTGGCACAGCCACAGCCTGTTTGGCAGAGCCTGACCCCCTGGCAGACACCTGTGCTGCTGCCGCTGGCCCTAAGCAAACCCTACTGCCAAGAGAGCAAGGTCAGCCAAGCAAACAGAGCAAGTGCTGGGGACGCTTGGGGTGGCTGTACTTTCCCTGCTCGCTCTCCATCTGGGATTTATACCTTCTGCATTGTCCAGTGTTACTTTATCACTTGTCATCCCCTTTTCTGTGGCTTGCCTGTTCCATTTATCTTCAGTACCCAAGCCCTGGCACCACATCAGTGGACACTCCCTTCTCTTTTTCTCCATCTCATCCACCAACTGGCTGCCAGCTCCTGCACCCACATCTCAGCCCATTTCCTTTTGCTGGAGACTGGCAGCTACCCACCATCTGAGAGGAGCCAGGAACATCATGGTTACTGGAGCTGTTTCACTTCCTAACAAAATGTCCTTAATGGAGTTACTATTTGATTTTGTTTGTTTTGTTTTTTCTCCAAAGGGGAACTATTACAAATCAATTAAGACATTTTAATTAAGAGACAAAATGGTTATAATAAATGTTCCCACTCCAGGGGCTGCCTGGACATCGCTGGGATGCTGCTAGGAGTGGACTGAGGTCTGTTCCAGCAAGTAATGGAAGTGCTGGCATATGTGTAGGCTGCTGTCAGGCCCTGTGCCTAACTGGTCTGCCAGACTAGATGAAAAAATCCTTGGAGTTGAGAGCCAACTGCTTTTGGGACAATAAAGCAGCAGGAGAGACCAGGAGGAGGTAGAAATACTATCCAGGTCCTTTCTTCTGTGCTGAGTTGTCATGAAGGGATTCAGAAACAGGGCGCTGCCCATACCAAGATAACCTTAACCCTCACCCTCTCCTCCAGCTGAGGTTCAGCCTGAAGCAGGGCTGGAACCCAGGGATGGCTCTCAGTGAGACAGAGAGCTGTTCCCTGTGCCAGCAGGCTTCAGCCTTTGGGAAGTAGGGAAGCACAGAGGAGCCCTTCACTCCGCACACTGCTGTCAATGACTGGGACAGTGACCAAAATGACAGCTCCAAAATCCATTCCTACAGAGGACCTAGACCGGGTGCCCTGGGACTCACCCACCTCTGCTTCCTGGGGACACTCCAGCTCCCTCCATGTCCCTGCTGCAGCCCCAGGCAGTCAGCCAGACTGGAAGAGGCACATTCAGACCTGGAAAAGCCATCCATAAAGCCTGGCATGGTTCAGAAAGCAGGGCTGGCAGGGTGGGCAGAGGGCTGGAGAAAACAGAGCTTGTTAATTAGAATTTCTCTTTTTGTCCAAGCAGTGGGACTGGAGTCCATGGATTCAAAAGGAGGGAATGCAGGGACTTGGGCCAGTCTCTGCTCTTTGGTTAATGACAAACTCTTTCTACAGCAGTGCTGGAGTGTGAGGGCTAAGGCTGATGGATACTTCCATGGCTTGGCTCATTGATTTATTCCATGCTTGTCCTTCCTCCAAAGCAGCTCAACTCCACCAAATCCCTTAATCTCCAGCAGCCCAGTCAGGAGCACTGACTCATCCCATTCCCAGACCCATATCCAGACAGATGTCCGTGACAAGGAAGTCTGAGACCATCCCTCATCACCAGTGGTCACCCTGGGCCAAGCCACCTTCTACCACCTTCATTCCCTTCCAACACTCAAGAGGCAGCAGTGTTCAGTGTCCCTGCACCCCACAGCACACACTTAAGGGAGGAGAACACAATAAATGGAGATATGGAGGCTAACCAGCCCACCAGAGACCACACTGCACATCCACAGCAGGGCTTGGACAGAGCCCAAGTTTTCTAACTCCAGCCACCTGCATTCACCACCAGAGAGGACTCTGCATCTCAGCACAACACCTGAACATAGATCTCAGGAACTGCATGAAAATGCAAACCGTGACTGATGGAGTGGAATGAATTTTGTCTTCTCTGTGGAATGGGCAGGTTTCAGGACAAACAGCAGCTCTGGAGGATTTTCTGAAGCCAAAGAACAGATAGAAATTATCCCAGGTCCTTCCATCTCCAGTGAAGGTGTGACTGCCTTGCTGTGACACTCTGGCAAAAGGGAAGACTCTCTGACCTGCCCACCATCTGCTGCAGCTTTTTAAGTTATCTATCCAGCTCAGGGCCACTGGTGCAGAAACCTCATGGCATCAGATGCTCATTGCCACCCAGAACTGCTCCTGGGGGACCCCAGCATAGAACTGGCACTTGGAGACAAAGTGCAAGGAGGAGGAGATACACCAGGGATTTCTTGTGGTTCCTCACACTAAATATTTTCATGTCCCTGCCTAGGCTGGAGCCATGGAAGACTCTGAAGGGGCCAATGAGGATGCCGTGGTCAGTCAGCTCAGGACAGGATGAAAAAGGAGGTGGTGAGAAGAGATCTGTTTGGCAGGGATACTTGATTTGTCATGGGAATTTATCTTACAGAACGCAGGGGGAGCAGTGCAGGGCCCTCTGCCCTGTGTGACGTGCCATGGGAGCAGAGCAAGGCTGGCTGGGACACAGGGATCAAGGGGTGACACGGCAATGGAGACACACCAGTTTCTGGGGCTGCGGAAAGGAAGAGACAGCGTGGTGGATGGATCCTGGTTAACCTGGGGAATCTGTTACCTCCTGAAATTTATGGAGTCTGGGACAGGTGAGACAGTGAAGCAGAGGGAAATAACAACTCACTAACAGAACAAACAGGGAGAAAACCCAGTATCCTGCTTTGGGACAGACCAGAAACTCTGTAGGTGAAATGCAGCTGCAGCAGGACTATAGGAGGATTTCCCTGTTCAAGGACTAACATACAGTTGGTGCTGAGAGAAGGCAAGCACCGATTTTCCTCCTGTATCCCGTATCCCTCTTTCATCTCCCTCTCTAAGGACACCGATCTGTGGCAGAGAGCCGAGTGCCAGCAGCGTGTGCAGTCCCGGCACGGAGGAGCTGACAGAGGTTTGTACGAAGCCACGAGGAGGCAGACTGCAGGAGAGATCAGGATTTCTCAGACAGCCGTGCACCTCAGCCCCACACCTGCACCTCTGGAGCTGTATGTGGCCAGGTTCTGCAGCACCCTGGAGCAACCTGCTCCCCTGATTACTCTCACTCAGCATCCTGCTTTCCACACTCCCTGCTTCTGCTCAGGGACCTTTCAAAACTCTCCTGCCAGTATTTCTTGTTTGCTTTCTCTATTCCAGCTCTCAGGGCTGTCAGTCCAAATACAGTTTCCCAAAGATGCTCGGACCTTTTTTGCCTGAACCATATGGCATGGACAAGACCTGGCCCCATCTCAGCCCTGCTGCTGAGATGAGCCCTCCCTGACCCACCTGCAAAGGCCAGAGCATCCTCCTCCTCCAGGAACCGAGCTGCTCACCTCCAGTTACTGCCTCATCGCTGGCCAGGACGGAGCGCTTGGTCCTCTCCACTCTCTGGAAGTCAACCTGTGGCAAAGGGGTGAAAAGCACTTTTCTGCAACTGTCCTCGGAGAAGAGAGGAAGTCAGGTGAGGATCTGGGCTGCTGGAGAGTGCTTCATCGCCGGGAGTAGCTTTGGAACCCCTCCCTGAGCACCCGGAGAGCCCCCTCTCGCAGGGTGACTGACAGCCCTGTCTCACGAAGCTGGATGCTGCCTTCGCTTCTGAATGAGAGAAAGGCAGAGAGCGTGTGTTTAACAAACAGCAATGGAAAGGGGGAGGGAGCGTGCTGCTGCTGTTTATACAGTGTTCAGCCACTGAGGGGCTTCTTGCACCGAGCAGAGAGAAGCTTTTCCACCACATCCAGTTTCCCCTCCAGGGAGAAGTGCTGGGAGCTGGAGCTCTGCAGGCTCCTCGTCCATACCACGGACCTGGGCAAGTGTTATCTGCCCTCACTCCACAGCTGTCCCATCCCCTCAGGCTTTAAACTCATTGGGACTGGCACTGTCATGTCCAGAGGGGGATCTCCCCTGCAGCAAGAGGCCTGCAGGTCATGCAGCTCAGCAGAGCTTTCACCGACCAACCTCCACCCTCCTCTGCCTCCGTGTTTGCACAGTGCACAGAGCAATCTTCAGCTGTGGGATGGGACTTCAGGGACTACTGAGATGCAGATAAAAGTAATGCTGAAAAGTTTTAGCCACTTGGCAGGAGCTTGGTCTGCTCCAGAGCCAGATTCCAGAGTCTGATGCATTGTGGATATGGAAACTGAGTGACTCAATTTTAGGATGCTCAGCACTGTGCACACACCTGAAGCAAGAAAGAGGGAAAGACACAAAAGCAGCATCCTCATGTCCTAATCTGCAAAATCCAAGCTCTCTGGAGCCCAGGAAAGCACTCTAAAGGCAACACAGGGAAGCAGAGAAGCACAGATATGTCCTACCTGTTCAAAGATATTGCCTTCAAGGAGAAGTCATGTGTTCTTAGCATAGGATTTCTAACTCGGGCAAGGTGTGAATTTGTAGCTTACTTGGGCTAGGAGATGCTCCCACAGGCTGGGGAGAAGGACAGCTCTCCTTGGCTTCGAGAACCTACAGCTGGAATTTTATCAGGGTCTTGCTCTTTACCCCCACAGTGAACTTTGGTCTCCTTTTCTTTGTGAGAACGGAAACAGGGAGGCTTTTCAACCACCCTTTTGTGCCAAAAAATCACAATACACCAGGAAAAAGAAAACACTCCAATGGCTCAGCAGAAAAAGAGGAATGAGAACATTCCTGAAATCACACGGAAAGTGACACTTGAACCCAAGATTTGGACAAGAGTCCTCACAAGTCCCATCCTTCCTCTCCCTGTGTCCCCTTCAGAAAGGAAAGGACTACGCATTAAATCCACCAGCTGTGCTAACTGGATTTTTGTGGGAGTTTCATGTCTTCTCCCCCTTCATTTTCCCTAAGGCTGTTGATTTAGCTGCTTGGGAAAGCTGGGAGTGGAGGGAAGCAGGACATGACAAAACTGCTCGGAAAGAGCCATTGCTGTCTCCCAGTGGTCTGCAGAGAGAGGCAAAGAGCGGCTAAGAGGAAATCAGTGGTGCTTGTTATTCCCTCTGTTCCTGGTGGATGGACACTCCTCCTCTCCAGGGTCCTTGACAGCAGTGGATGGTTGATTTCTGCTCAAGATTATTTTTTTCCTCCTTTCTCTTCTTTGTAAGATTTTTTTTTTGCTTGTTCGCAGATTCCTTTGCTACCGCTCCCCACTCCTCCCTTCCCAGGCTGAAACAAGATGCCTGGGGAGAAGGCAGTGATTGACAGGAGAGAAATTTGTGCAGCCCTAGGCTGTGAACCTTCA
>NW_008236924.1:784731-794421 GCF_000691975.1 Corvus brachyrhynchos | reverse complement strand
TGGCACGTGGTGTTTGCTGGATGACAGCAAATGCAAACTCTTAAATCATGGATTAGTCAGTGCAAGTCCCCAAGATGTCCTCTCCCACGGTCTAAGGGGTCCAGTGGAGCACCAAAACCTGCTGTGCTCCAAAACATCAGCTCAGCTCTTTGACCAGACAGAGCCGTGCAGAAAGGTACACTTGAGCTCTCAGCACAACTGGGCTGTCACCCCAACTGGCACCCACCGACCTGGAGTTTGGTTCCCGGTCCCTTGGTGCTCCCCAGCCCTGTCCCTGGGAGCCAGGCTCTTCTTACATCACCACACACACAGGCTCCCTGCCAGTCTGCCTAATCTCACCCAGCTACAACAGAATTACAGCCAGCAGCGAGTGCAGCATAGCCTTGGCTCCTCCACAGGGAAGGGACACCCAGGGGCTGCAGTGCCAGACCCCTCACACTCCTGGTGGGTTGAGAGGAGCAATCGTGGCACAAACTGCAGCAGTCTGAACACCAAGGTGCGAAACAACCTCCCCACACAGCTTACAGATCCCAAAGCAGCTGAGGGTCTTCCAAGCCCCAATCAGCAACACTCTAAAGGAGGAGGACGGGAGAATACAAAGATGGTGCCTGACATTGTCCTGGGGTGTGGAAGGCTGTGCAGCCCCGAGCAGAGATGCCAGGGCCCACTGCATGCACTGTTGTAACCTCAAGCCTGGGGTATTTTCACACACAAATGCCTGCACAGGTGTCCCAGGAGCCTCGTGTCCTTCCAGACATGATGGGATCATTCAAAGGATCTTTGCAGCTCAAAAGCCTTTCCCAGTGGCTGGGCTTTGATTAGGCAAAAGCGAGTCTGCTCACCCGTGCTTCTGAGAAATACAACAATGAATTTTGTACTCCAGGGAGCAAAAATGATGTCAAAAGGCTGAGAAATGGGGCAGAGAAGAGGGCTGTCTTTTGGTCTGTAATCTGCTGTGCCTCAGTGAGCAGGCAGGTCCTCAGTCTGACCACCTTGCAGCTGTAAGCCATCTGCTGTAGCTTAACTTCTGTCAGAAAAGGAAGGTGGATTATCTGTTCACTCCCTGGGAGGAATCTTTAAGAAAACTGTTACCAAGGCTTCCAGATGCTCTAGTTCATCTTGCTTCATCTGGAGCAGCAACAGTGACATACTTTAAAAAGCAGCTTTTCATTTTTTAAACATCTGTTTAATTCCACCTGCATATAACCAAAATATTTCCACTGCTCCTTCCTGAGGTGTCATGCCTGTGTTTGCCTCAGCAGCCTCCAATGTATCAGCAAGTTTTGGTAACACAAAAGCCCCTTTTCCATTTGAGCCCCGGAGTTCACGGATGCAGTGGATTTGGGAGTCTGATGCATTTGGGAACTAAATTAGCCACAAAGAGACTCAGGGGTGGGAGGGGAGGGAGAAAGCTGTCTGTACTCTCTCTGAATTTAAAAGCAGATTCTCATTTCGTAACAGTTTTTTGTCCCCATGTGAACATTCCTGGAATTAGTGAAGGAGCAGAGACACCATTGGGGACGAGGTTTGGCTAAAATATCTGAGCTATCTGACACCACAGTGAGAGGCACTGGGGAAGCAGGAGGAGAGACAAACTGTGTGGGTTGGCCTGGGACTGGCCTGGGACTGCCACAGTTCTGCTCTCCTTCAGGGCAGGCAGAAGTCAGGGATGTTGAGTGTGTCTGCAGGATAAGGGTCAGTGAGACAGGAAGGAGATGATCATATGGAAAAAGATTAATGGGGTTTGTCCTGCTGAACACATCACCACACCTCAGCTCCTGCCCCACTAGGGCTCATTTCATTAAGTTAATTAATGCCTAGGAGGGTTTACCCCTTCCATCCCCTTCCCACCCCTGGATCTCACTCTGACACACAAAATCCCCTTGACAATTCTCCCATCAGGACAGAAGGACTCCAGGCAGCTTCTCCAGGCAGACATCAGCACTGCTGAGCCCAGAACTGGCCCCTGTATTTAGATGCCATTTCTGCAAGTCACTGCACTCAAAGCTTTGTTAATTTATTAGAGGGTTGTTGCTTGTTATTTGTGTACTGAGCCAGGTAGAAAACAGCTTCTGCAGAAGAGGGTAATTGCAGTCAGATAAGCTCTTCAGGGCCAGGATTGCAAAAATACGATACGTTGTAGACCAGCAGTTGTCTGGGTAAAATAGAAACATGGATGAGGTTTGGGGTTGGAACATGTTTCCCCGTGTATCACAGACTCCCTGTCTGCCTTTGGGCAAATTATTTGATGTATCTCAGTTCTCTGTACATAAAAATAGTGATAAAAATGCTTCTTTCTGGCAAACTCACCCCTGGAGCAGAGGACCTGGTGCTTGGATGTGCAGCAGTAGCAGCTGCTTTCCCACTTTGCCCCATGGGATTTCTTTCTAAGCTGCCCATCTCATTTAGGCAGCATGTTCTGTCATCAGGTTCTTGTTCTCCCAGACTGGATATTCCTGCTTCACAGTCCCACAAAGAAATTTGTACCCAGTCTGTCACTCCTGAGATGACAAACAGTGCTATAAATGCTGGATTGTGTGATGGGAAACGGCAGAGCTGGATGGGCTGATGGCAGCCCCAGCCTAAACTCTTCCAAAGTGTCAAGAATGAAAGTGATGCAAATGGATGGAAAACTCAGAGCATGGTTTGTCATCTATGAGCTTGGTGTTGCCAAAAGGCACCAGTTTTCCAGGAGTTGGGATCCAGTGCTCAGCACCACCGTAGCAGCAGCAGGATCGTGTTTGCTGCTTCACTGCCTCACTCCCTCTTTGATATGGGGACCCATATCAGCTGTGGGCAGGGAGCAGGTTACCTGTGTCTTGCTCAGCTCAGCAGTACTGGCCTGGCAGCAGTGTCTGAGCACAGGAGGGTCAGATCCACTCCTGATACAAACCCAGGAATTTGGCTGGGAATCCATCTGGCTCCCTGTTCCCCAGAAACATGACTTACAAGCCAGTGTCTGACACTGAGAGATAGGTATGGCACCGAGTGCCCCATGGGGAAGAGCTGTGTCCCCAGGGTATGAGCAGAGCACGCACGAGCTGAGCAGAGACGGTGCTGGAAAGCACAAAGCCTTATAAAGGCAGTGCTCTGGGTTTGTCCTTCTCTCAGCTCTTCCGGGCGATGAAAAGGACGACTCACAGCCCTAATTAACTGGAACATGCTAATACCACTGAGCTTCCCTGGCCAGCAAATTTGGCACAAGGCATATGGGACACTTTCCAAACAACTGCTCAGGGGAGCGCGTGCCTGCAATTTATTATTCGATGAGCAGTTTCCTCTCTGCCTTCGCTGAAGAGCTCACACCAGACACGAGGGAGGTGAGTCTGGAGCCTGCAAATCTACTTTGAAAGCCATTTCATGCGGGAGGGAGAAGAGACTTACTTCTCCCCAGGCATTTAAGATATTTAAGGTATCAGGGGAAATAATGGCTTTGCACAGCATTACCTCTGGGAGCACTCAGTGCCTTCGAATGGTGCAGCTCATAGTGCTCAGCTTCCCATGGGGAAAACCACGCTCCTTCAGGGTGACATTCAATCTGGGCAGAAGATGCAGGACCAGAGAGTGTACATTGTTATTTTGCAGAGTAAAGCAGAGGAGCACAGCCAGCCCAGGTAGCTGGAGAAAGGGGAAAGGGAGAAGAGCCCTGGTGCTGTGTTTTCAGGATGGGTTATTCCCTCTTTTGACAACTGTCCTGGGCAAGGCAGTATCCTGGCTTATTGCCCTGAAAAAGGAGTAGGAAGGAGCCTCCTCATCTCCTGTTACAAATAAATCAGTTTGTGAGCTTTGTATGGGGAACAAATGGCATGACTTTGAAAAATATCAACTCATTCCTGTGCTAAGATTATCACTCTCAGTATTTACTGTACTGCCAAAACCAGAGGAAGGAGCTGCAGCCTCCTGAAGGCCACCACCTTCCCCTGGCCTCGGCTTCAGCCTGGCTCCCATGGCAGCCTTGGCCCCAGGACTGTTCAGGGCAGCTCTGACACAGGGTTTGGGTTGCAGTCAGCTGCCCAACCAAGCACTGCCACAACCTCACCAGTACAGACACTGGGAATAGCTCAGGTTTGTGCAATATTCCCAGGACTGTGCAATATTCCCAGGACTATGCTGGTCTGACCTGCCCCTCATCCTTGGCATCACCTGTGGCCATCGGCTGCGTAGCCGGGCATGGCACTCTGTGCTTACCAAGGGCACATCTCTCCCTGCTCCCTCCCCATTGCATCCTTTGCAAACATTCGTTGTTATGGTGACAGCTCCAGAAGGAAAATCTCTGTGCAGATCTTTCAGATTTTTTAACAAAGGTACAGCCACTTCAATTATTTTCTTTAAGGGAGATGGTTATCTTGCTCAATGGCAACTGAATTTCTTTCATTTTGTTTCTGGTGACCGCTTTGGTGATACTCTGGCTCCAGCTTTCAGTGTGTGGCTGTAAGAAAGTGGAAGGAGGAGAAGTAGAACAGAGGGAGAAGGTTGTAAAGAGCTGCTTTTAAATCCTCTTGGGAGCACAGGAGGTGCCTCCAGGCTAAGGCTGCTGAGCTGCAGGCAGTGTGGAGTCTGAGTTTCTCCAAAATGAATGAGATTTTGGAGCACATCTGCATCTTTCTCAGATAGCAAAGTGCAAAATAAATAGCAAGGGGGGACATTTATGCCCAATAACCTATGCTGCGTGTGAAATGCTGCACTGAGAAATACTGTTCTTGTGGAATCTTCTGCGTCCCTTGGCTTTTGAAGGCTGTGTGATGATAAATTAATTCTCTCTATTTCCACAGAATGGACTAAAGACTTTAATATGTGATATCAGGGAGAGAACTGGGCTCTGTAGATGTCTTTAGTGCAAGTAATGAATATAGTAAACAGCCTCAGCCCAGTCAGGAGAAAGCAATCTGGGTATGTGATGTGATGTGATCACAGGTGTGGATTTCATGGCTACTGTGTTCTGACCCTGGAATGTGGATGCTAATGGAAAAGACTCCAGCAGCCAGAGCAGCCAAGCCAGCCCAGCCTGTTTTTGTAAGATGAGGTCATGAAGAGTTTTCCGACATCCCTCCTATACAGAGCTGAGGTCAGAAACCTAAAAGACCATTAAAAATCAAAACCTGCAAATGCTTCAGGATTTGAAGAGGCAGCTTAGCACATCTGCAAATGCTCAGCACCATGAACCAGAGATCCAAGTGCAGGAGAAGAGCATTCCAGGAATCCTGCACCCAATGAGCAGCAGGTTGGCTGGGGGCTGACACACAACTCATCACAGGGAAGGCTGAGAGGACAAAGCTGTTCTGGCCGAGCCCGTGCTGCGTGTGGAGCACCAGAGAGGTTTCATGCACAGCTCAGAGTAAACAGGCAAACAAGCGGCAGCCAGAAATGTTAATATTTGCAGAAATCTCCTGGTTTTGGCGCCTGAGTGTGAGGAGCTGAAGGATGCTGGTGGAATGCAAACATGATGGATTCTTGGCTGCCTGGAGAGGTGGCATGGGGAATCTCACAGGGCAGGACAGACTGCCTGACAGGCCTGCTTGTGATGGTTCACACGAGGAGTCCTGGGGAGGGACACTGGGCTGAGAAGTTCAGGAGCACATGAAACTGGTCCCCTGGGATTGAGTTATTTGAGCATCCCAGGGGGAAAAAAAAAAGCACCACAATTAGGCCATGTTCATCCTCCTTTGCCTATTCCAGACCTTGTTTCCCTGCCTCCATGTAGTAGGAGATGGATTTGTCCATGCCGATCCCCAACCCTTCTCCTGGATACATGAGGGAAAAAATGACACAAACTTCCAGAGTCCTGCCCTCACTTCACGTGGGTCCTTTCATGGCACGTTTAGGATGGTTTGAACCTACTCAACACCTCTTGCCATCTCTACAGGGCTCTTACCTGGACCGTGGCTGCCATTTCATGGGGGTATTTGGGGCTGGTCAGACATCTTCAGAGGCTCTTAAGCCTTGAAGGCTCTGGCTTTAGCAAAATAGCAATATCATTCATTTGGGACTGGGAAGAAAATATTGGCAAATAATGGCCACCTCTGGTCACCTTCCTCCTGCAGCTATTTATCCAAAGATACCATATCTCAGAGCATTGCTTCATTTCCTGCTCGCCTTTCTAACCGAGGCCTCTAAATCATGTCCCTGCAGCTGAGGTCACGGAGGGAAGTGTAATATCCATTAGCAGTGATGCTGCTATTACCTTGATTTACCTCATCCCTTCTTCTTTGACTCTTTTCTTTCTGTTTACAACAATCCCATTCCACTTCTTCCCCCTCCTGGTCTCAGCACAGGAAAAAGCTGGCAGGAGCCCTCAGAAGCAAAGCTTCCTGGGATGCAGCCTGCTTTTGGGGACATGGGGAGTCTGGGGATCTCTCCTGGACCAGCAGCACCCCACTCCTTCCTGACCAGAGATGCCAAGGGCAGTGGGAAGGGCTGGCTTCAAGCTGCCCCATCCTCACCTCATAGAGTCCTTCCCCTGGGGCCTGTCCAGGTCAGCACATGGAAAAGATCAACCCCAATTCACCCCTCTGCCCCTCCCCTGCCCCAGGGCTGGTCAGTGCTCAGGGAGAGCCACAGGATCCTCCAGGAGAGACTCCAGGAGAGCAGGATCCAGAGGAATCAAAGTCCTCGGGTTGTATTTGCACTCTAACCAAAGCAAAACAGGGAAATCAAAATGCAAAGCTTCTTGTCTCCAGTGGAGCTTCCCTGCCTGCATCTGGAGAGCCGACACAAGGGACTGACACTGGGTCAGCAGCTGCTCCCCCTTCCTCTCGTGTTTCATTGAGACCCCAGGGAAGCTCCCCAGAAGCTGGACCCATTGCACTTCCCACTTCATCCCCCTCAAGGCTCCTGCAAGGCCAAACAGTTCCTCTGACACCCATCTCCAAGAATACATATTTACTGCATGGAACAGAGAACGGTGAAGAGTTTTGGACCCAATCCATGTGCTTTGAGCCAAACTCTTCCCAATCCATGTTATCCTTCATTTCCCCAGTGCATAATCAAATTCTCCAAACACAGCGTTCTCAGGTCCCAGCCCAGATCTTGGAGCCTCCCGAGAGGGATATGCTAAAAAAAGAAAGAAAAACATTACATTGCCAACTGAAGTGAGTGCTGAAAGGAAGGAGATGCCAGGAGCACTTAAACAGGAATCCGAGACCAGGGGACGCTCGGGTATGTGTTTTCAATCCCCAGATGGGAGACGTGTTCATTGGGAAATGACTGCCATTCACTGCTAGTTTTAGACCTTGTAGCTGATGTCCCAGAAAGTGAAATGGCCATGACAAGGACATCCCCATCTGTGTTAGAACTTTCTTCTTGGATTGACGGATTAGTGCAGCTCATGGTAAACTGGTGCCACTCCTCCTTTGGCTCCGAAATCTACATTTGCAGTTCAAACCTGCAAAGATGGAAATAAGCAATTTTGCATAGGCAACAGGTTCTGTTGGCAGCAAGGGGTGTTATTTGGGAAAACCTATACATCAAGGGGTCCAGGACTCTGTTGGGTGCTGAAGGATGTCCTGCAGCTCCACACCCTGGTGCAGAACATCTGTTCCATGAGAGCAGCATCCCACAGCCCTGTGCCAGTCCTGGGCATGGTATCTGCTGGCACTGCCCAGCCTGGTGCCATGCCACGGGGATGCTCCTGCTGTTCACACTGCACAGAGGGACCAGGACTAGGCTCCAGCTGGGGCTAAAAGGGGAGCTGATGGGGATGTTCGACATCAGCTGAGCTATCCCAAATTCTGCTGTTTCAGGGTGAAACTTCAGTTATCCAGCTACAGCCTCTGCAAACAATGGGCCTACAGGTGCCCCGGGGAGGCTGTCACCTCCTGGGCTCCATAATGGGGAGGGATGAGCTCTGACCACAGCGCAGATGCTGATTCACAGGGATATCTCCCAGCACTGTTGGCTTGGGCTGCTGGGGAAACATAACCTTTTGCAGCACATTCCAGATCTCTGCTAAAAAGCAATTATTGATGCTTTTACCTCTCTGCAGAGCCTCACAAATAAAAGATCATGGTGCTGCAACAGGTGAGGGAGAAGCATCCTGGGCTGTATGTCCTGTGCTGGCATCTTGTCTTGATCATCTGTGTGTCTGTGCATAGTTTATAATGTCACCTGAATGAATGGTGGCAAAGCTGGGAGATCAGAGGCTGGACAACGATGACAAAGCCATTTCCCTCTCAAAAGGATGCACCTAAGCAGATGATTCAGCTCCCATCCAAAATCCACAAGTTCAAAGCCAGCTGTTTCTCAGGATTGCTGGCACGTGGCAGGAGGATGGGAGGTAACACCAGCCGCTCTCCCGCTGTGTTGGGCCGGCACTGGCACTGCTCCCAGGGTGAGAGCCAGCCTAGTAGAAGCACAAAGCTCTAAATGTGGGGACTGAGGTTTTGCTGCCTGAAGTCACAGCTAAGAGGAGATTGTTCAGGCATCCCTGGATCCTTGTGTCATCCCTAGGTCCCAGTGTCATCATCCTAGCAATATTCCCAGGGGCACTCTTCTGTGCTGTGCAGTGAAAAGGATAAAAGGGCAGCAATAAGAGCAGGCTCAGCCTGTTGGAAACAATCCCTGCCCAGTGAGTTCTTGTCCCCCAGTGCCCAGTGAGCAGTGAGGGCTGAGCATCCCTGTTCCAGAGCCACCATGGGTACTGGAACAGGAGTGTGCAGCCAACCACTGCCTTGCTCAGCGAGCTGGAGCAGTCCTGAGCCCCCACAATAACTCTGTGGGAGCTGCCAGCCCAGTTGGCCATGGCTTGACCTTGTTGGTGTCCATGGATGTCACTTGCTTGGCCACCCAGAGGCCAAGGGGTGCACCTCACTTGCCCATGGCCAACATTCCCCACGACTGATTGCTCCTCATGCACTCAGTGATGTGCCAAGTCCAAACATCAACATGGGGCTGTGGCTGAGCGTGTGACCATGAGGGGCTGGGGACAAGGCAGAGGCCAATGCCTGCAGGCAGGGCTGCTGTGGCCACATGCCAGTGACCAAGCACGTACAGCGCAAGAAAAAGGCTGGGAAAATCTCTCAGACAAGCAAACGAAGATGGGCAAAAATACTTTCTGCACTAATTGCACTGCTCTAATGAGAAAACAGAGCACCAGGAGGAGGAGGGCAGTAGCCAGACAGTGCCTGGCACATTGCCCTTTTGGGGGCATGCTCTGGTTCTAATGGTGGTTAGGAAGGAGACAGGTGGTCTGTGCAGCTATTGCGAGTCCCTGTGTCCCCTCTCCTTTCAGTTTTACTTGCTTTTACTTCCAGTATTGAAAGTTCTTGTGATTTTTGTCACATGTCCACCAGCGTCCATCACTTCCCACAACACCACAGGGATCATCATCAGGTGGCCACACAAGGATGAAAACCCTTCCTTCTTTCTTTCTTCGGCTAACAAGCTCACAGCCCTCGTGATTTCTGAGGCAACCCAAGGCAGTGACCCCAAAGCGTTGGCCAGAGCTGTGTTCTGAAGGTACCGTGAGCAGGGGAGAGAGAGGGAGGCTTTTGCTCGGAGCTCATTTCTGTGCTCTTTACTGAATGCAGCAGTGGGGCGGGATGTGCGCAGCGCAGGCCGGTGCAGGGGCACGGCGAGACTGTGCAGGACAGCGTAAGGACAGTGTAAGGCCAGTGCAGGGGAGGTGCAGGGGCAGTAAAGGGGCAGTATACGGGCAGTAAAGGGACGGGACAGTCCGGGATAGTCTAGTCTAGT
>NW_008236924.1:780096-784335 GCF_000691975.1 Corvus brachyrhynchos | reverse complement strand
CAGCCCTCGGGCCGGGTGGCCGCTGCCCTGAGGCCCTGTGGGGATACAAGGCCGGGCCCTGTCAGACGCACCGAGCAGGTTTGCTGAAGTGACGGGAAACTGAAAGTTTTTACCCTGCAAAGGGAGTGACCCTCGGCCGGGGCCGCTCCGTAATGCGGGGCTTTCCAGCGGTGCGTACACCCAGTGCAGCGCCTGGGCAAGTTCTGTGCCTCCCGCCCGAGGTTTGGTAACCAAGCCCTGCCCCGGAGCGGAGGAGAGGCAGAAGCCCAGAGGGATGGGGATTTGTGTGTGCTGGTGGCAGGAAACTCAGGGTGGGACCTGTGTGCCGCAGGGATGGCCGGCAGGAGCCAGGACCGGAGCCTGCGGGAGGAGCTGACCTGTGCCATCTGCTGCGAGCTCTTCAGCGAGCCCGTCATGCTGGACTGCATGCACCACTTCTGCAAGGGCTGCATCCAGGAATACTGGGAGAGCTGCGCCCACGTCCCTTCCTGCCCGCAGTGCCGCCGCAAGTTCCCCAGCCGCGCCTTCCGCACGCACTACCTTCTCTCGGGGCTGGTGGAGAAGGTGCGGCGCTGCGGCTCCGAGGAGCACCAGCACAGGATGCAGGTGAGCGGCTTCTGCTAGGCTGGGAAGAAGGGGACAGGTGCCACGTGAGCCCTGTGCAGCCACCAGCCCCTCCTCCCACAGGCAGTTCACCCACTGTGAAGCCTTATCTGACCCAAGTGCAGTGACATATGTGTCTCTTCCTGATAAGTCCCTCTCCCTATTTCCTTACAGCTCTCTGTCTTTTGAACACTTTCTTTTGCATTAGTTTCCCTCACTGCTGTGTCCAATTCCAACCACAGCTTTGTTGTTTCTCACTGAGGGACCGTGTGGCCAGGGGCGAGGGCTGCTTGTGCCAGGTGCTCTGCTTGAGGGGACAGTCCCTGCACAACTCAGTTCATAAATCACAGTGTTTAAAGCTTGTGCAAACAGATATCCCAGGCTGGAGCTCCCAGTCTTCAAAATAAATTGGATTCATTACATGCACACATATATAATTCTCAGGGCTGTGCATCAGGTGCTTGCTTCCCCTTACAGCCTTTATATGAGATCATGTTGCAGTCTCCTGATGCTGACCCTAGGAATTGGGACTGCTCCTGAATCACAGCAGAGTGGTGAAATGGCCTCCTTACCTTCTTTTCCTTGCTCCTGCAGAAGCACCTGGAAGATGCTTTGCAAGCTCGTCAGAAGGAGATGGAGAACTTGCTGCAGAGGAAGCGTGTGACACAGGAGGACATCTGCAGCCTGACGGTAATACCCTGTGGGAGCTGCTCTTCAGGCAGCTTCTGGGGCAGTGTTTACAGAGGATGTGTGTATCACTTCAGCTGAAGTTTAGCTCAGCTTCCTGTAAAAATCTAGTTGAGTAGCTCTGGGGATCCACACAAACTCCCCTGCGTGTAGGCCCAAGTTCATCACTGCTGGATATTCAGCAGAGGTTTTGGGAGGAGCATTAAGCACTCTTTAAGGCAGTGTTTACAAAGTGCGTTGGTGCAGCAGAGCTGAGACATGGTGAGTGGTGAGAGCTGTGGGCAGCCTGCTCTGGCCCTGCAGTGCTGCTTCTTTGGGAGAGCATTAACTCTTGGCAGCTCTGAAATCCTCTCATGTCAGAAGGGATGGCAGCAAAGCTGAAGGAACTGTGTCAGTGGCAGGGTTGGCACTGCAAAAGTGGTGGCCTTGTCACACGGACGGTGTTGGGATTCACTGTGAAGCTCTGAGGTGAATGAGGAGCCCGAGTGCTCTCCATGGGCTTGAGAGGTCCAGGCTGCCCATTTGTACAAATCCATGAAGTGAGAACAGCTACTGCCTGACTGTGCTGCTTTCTTGGGTGTCATAAAAGCATTAAAAGCCAAGGAAGGTGAGTTTAAGGAAAATAGAAGTAGTTCAGGGATGAGATAAAACTGAGAGGGGAAAAGAACCACTGTCTTCTGACGGGAGCCTCTGATCCCACAGCCTGCACCATTTCAAACCTCTATCCTCTTGCCAGGTGTGGAATAGACCTTTGAGATAATGAAGCAGTATTAGCAAATAAGCACATGTTGTCCTGTTGCTGTGCAAGAGCTAAGAGGTGTCTCAAGAGTAGGGGAGCAAATCGCTGATCTGAACAGGGAGGCCCTGTACCTCCTCTGTGGTTCTGGTGTGTCAGCACAAGCACCTGCTAGAGCAAAGGGAGTCTGGTGAAGCTTCACATCTCTGAGGGAGGTGGGTTTCCTGTGGGGAGGAAGGGATGTACGCTTCAGGAAGCGCTCCTTGAGAAAGTAATGAGGGCTAAGGTTGCACTTGGAGATTAAAAGCTTAAAGATTTAAGGAAAATAAGAAGTCATTGGCTGTCTCTTGTAAACAGGCAGGAAGGTAGCGAGAACACAACAAGGTTGGCTGGCGAGTAAACAACTGGAAAAATATGACCTCTGGATAGAGCTGAATAGGATTTTATCAGCCTTAATGACAGAGATTAGTTTATGCAGCTCGCCCGTCAGGCAGCTCTGCTCAGGGTCTGGAACGCTGTGAAATAAATCCAAACTAACCTGAACAGCTGAGTCTGCAGCTCCACAAAATTTAAAGAGCTCCAGTCTTGCCCACAGGCAAATTCCTGGTGGTGTGGGAGAGGGCTGTGGCTGTGTGTGGGGATTCCTAGTTACGGTGACCAAGCCTTTGGTGGATCTGGTTTTTTGGGTTTGTGGGGTTTTTTTTCTTTGGCTCTGCAGCCTCGAAAGTTGTCCCTGTGTCTTGTTCTCCATCCAAAATGTCACGGCTGTGTCTAAAGCTCAGATTTCCAGGGCTCTGTCAGCAGAGTAACAGGCCCAGCCATCTGGTGCACCTACTTGCGTGTTTTAGCTGTTGGACTCACCTTCTGCCTCCTCCCTCTGCTCAGAAAGTGTCTGGGGAGCTGAACTTCAAGATTCGGGCTGAGTTTGCTCGCCTTCATCAGATCCTGGAGGAAGCGGAGAGAGCTGTGCTGGCAGAGCTGGGTGACAAGGAGGAGCAGTCACTGGCACGGCTGCACAGGCACGTTGGCCAGCTGGAGGAGGGGATAGCAGTGCTGCAGAGGGACATCGAGCACGTCAAGCAGACCCTGAGCAAGATGGAAGATGTGTCACTGCTGGAGGTGAGATGCTCGGCTGGCCCTGGCAGGAGGATGAGGGATGTTGCAGGATCTGAAATTGGGATGGGAGAGTCTTAAATGACAGCACTAGGCTGTACCCGAAAGGTGTTCTCACTGCCATCCCTCTGGATTAACTGCCCAATCCCTTGGAGTGTGGAGACTTTTGCCATAAGGGATACAGTGATCTCAGACGTGGTGGGTCTTGGGAGCCTTTACTCCTTCTCTGTCCAAGTGTCCAGTCAGTTTTCCCCAGGATGCAGATCCTGGTAGCTTGGTTTCCTCTCTGTGCTGTGTGGCTGCAGGAGGCAGGACAAGGAGCTTATTTGTGCAGCTGCATGAATTAGAGTGACTGCTAATTCTCTCTGCTTCTCACTGCAGGTGGAGAGCCTGGATATCAGGTATGTGTCTGGCATGAAAGAAGCTGATTCTCTTTTCAGGAGCTTATCTTAGTCCCTGGCTGGGACCACATGTGAGAGGCACTTTATCTCAAGTTTTTAAAGCGTCACAAATTGCTCAGGAAGGTGCTGGTGCAGTGCAAGGTGGAGGCTGGTCCCCAGCATACATTGGATGCTCTTCCCAGGGCGCACCCTACATGTTGAGATGGTGGGACGAGTGGATAGAGGAGACATGGTGGTTTGGGATGGGTGCAGCAGCCATGCATGCTGCAAGAGGGAACAAGGCTGATGACACAAACTTTGGGTGCTTTGTCTTCTCCGTGCTCTTTCTTAGCTTCTTATTACTCATGGGGCTGCAAAACTGACTCTGAGGTGCAGGTTTGTCAGAGGCTGGGAGTAGCTGAGGGCCGGAACTGCCATAGGGAACGTGTCCATGTCCCCTCCCGGATGCAGCCTGACTCCACAGGCCCGGCCTGTTCAGCCATGCAGGAATCCTGTTGGGTGTGCTGGGCGTGGGTTTGCCAGGAGTCCCTGCTGCACGAGTGGTGCTGCTGGCTCTATCTTGGACACCCCTGCCCTGAGCCACTCACTTCACTGCGGGCAGAGCTGCATCAGGCAGAGCGAGCAGCTGCCAGAGGTGTTTGTATCCCATCTTTACCAAATCTGTCACATGCAGCAGTGTCCTGCAGCCCTGCCTGGGCT
>NW_008236924.1:774019-779615 GCF_000691975.1 Corvus brachyrhynchos | reverse complement strand
TGCCTCAGCAGAAGGACTGACCCTGCCTGCCTCTCTCTGCCCCAGGCCCTCGGTGCGTGTTGAGACCCAGCCTGCCCTGGACCTGCAGCACTACAGGGACAGCCACAGCGGCCCCTTGCAGTACATCTTCTGGAGGCAGATGCTGCGCTCCATCTGCCCCGGTGAGCACATTGCCGTGAGGGATGGGTGTGGTGGGCCAGGGATGCTCTGCAGAGGGAATATGCAGCTGGTAAAATGCCATGCTTGATGTCTCCACAGCTCCCGCCCCACTCACCTTTGACCCTGAGTCAGCCCACCCCAACCTGGTCTTCTCCAGAGACCTGACAGCAGTGACAGAGAGGAATCGAGCCCAGCCTGTCCCCATCAGCCCTCGGCGCTTCCGTCAGTGCGTCAATGTCCTGGGCTCGCAGGTCTTTGACAGCGGCCAGCACTACTGGGAGGTCTGGGTGGGCAGCAAAACCAAGTGGGACCTGGGGGTGGCTGCTGACACTGTGGACCGGGCAGCCAAGGTCAAGCTGTGCCCAGAGAATGGCTACTGGACACTTCGCCTGCGGAACAGGATGGAGTACTGGGCCACTGCCACCCCCTGGGTGCGCCTGACTCCCCGCCAGCCCCCACGGAAAGTGGGTGTCTTTCTGGACTGCCAGGAGGGCACTGTCACCTTCTTTGATGCTGGGGACATGTCCCACCTCTTCACCTTCCACCAGGTCTCTGCAAAGAGATACTGCCCCTTCTTCAGCACCTGCTTCAGCGACGGGAGGGACAACATGGAGCCCATGCGGCTCTGCCACCTGGCCCTGTGATGAACCAGGGTGTGCTGGGGGCACCAGCCTGGCTCCGGCCTGGGGCTGCACTGGCAGCCAGTTCTGCACATGCAAACCTTGCTGGGTGTTGGAGGAGCTGTTTTGGTTTCAGTTTTGGGAGGAAGGAAGGGGATGAGTCTCTTCCCAGGTCCTGTCTGCCCTCCCTTCCCTATGCCATGGGTGTAGTTGCCACAAGGCATTCACAGGGGTTCCTGGCACTCCTAGAAGAACAGGTTCCCATTCCTGAGCACAGCACAGTTCAGTAACAGCAGCCACGGGGCTGCAGGGGAGGTGGCTGTGGGGTGCTGGCACCTCCTGCCTCTCTGAGCTCCCACCAATAGCCCCGTGGAGGAGGGCAGCGGTCCTGGGGTACCATCGGTTGCCTCTGAACTCCACATCCCCGACCATGGGCATCGTCTGCTGGAAGAGCTTCCCGGGGCAGGGCAGCAGAGGGAGCCCGGTGCACAGCCCAGGGATGGTGGCGCTGCTCCCTCCCCTCGGTCACTATTAAAGCTCATTAGAAACAAGGTGGTGCCTGCTGGGCCTGCTCGGGGCTTGTGTGCTGGGGGGGATCTGCTGCTCTGGGGTGTGGCACAGCCTGGGGGCACCGAGAAGCCCCCAGGACCCCTGCTCCAGCCCTGGCTCTTCTGTGCCTGCAGCATAGGAGGCTTAAAAGAGCCATTGCTCCCATATAGTTCCTTGAAGCACTCCCTGCACATCTTGCAGTGGCTTTTCATCATCTGCTCTTTGAGAACAAGGGAGAGAGGTCCTCTGAGCCTAGCCCTGTTCTTGGGCTACAGTGTTTTAAGATTTGGCGATCTCTGGCCTGGCTGGGTCTTAAAGATTTTTACATGTGAAAAATGCCAAGTCCTATTTCTTGCCAAATTCAGCAAGAATGTGGCTCTTTTCCTGTCAGCGCCCCTGTGGTCCTGCTGGCAGCACTACCCCTGCAGGAGGGCAGGCAGGGATCCCTGGGGGGGGGCAAGTCAAGGGGGTTTGGCTGCTGTGGTTTGTGCCCAGGATGTGCTGGCAGCATCTCTGCCTCACCAGTCAGCAGAGGTGCTGGGGTGGGTGGGAGGGAGGGTGGTGGTGGCTGAGGTGGGTGGAAATGTCATGTTTATCCCACCCAAATTCATTCTAGGGTCAAAGCAGAGGCCAGAGCTCCCCAGTGCTGTGTAGTCCCTAGTGCTGGCTGGAGCCAGATACCTCTGGCAGGGGCTCAGCTTTCTGTGGTGTGGGAAGGGACAGGTGTGAGGCTTTCCAGCTCCCACAGCTGGGCCCAGGGACACTTAGCAAAGCAAGGCCTTCACTGGCCATCTGGCTGCCCAGCGTGGATGGCACAGGGGCCCTGATCCCCCATGGTGCCACAAGGGACATTGCCCCTCCTGTGCACCACTGCTGCAGTGTGCCAGGGCTGGGGGTGCTGAAGGCCTGTGCCAGGGCAGGAGAAGAAGCCAGAGGTGAGGATGTCCCATGCAGGGTTCAGGCAGATGTGATCTGTGCAGGAGCACTGAGCACAGCCCGGGGCTGCTCCCAGTGGTCGGGAAGCCTCTGCTCTGTGCAGCCTTGCTCGGGTGTGGAGGGGATGCTGGGGGTTTATGCTCCCTCCTGGCCCCCTGTTGGCCTTTAGCCGGTGAATCCTGAGCCCATGACCTGGACTCGGCCTCCTCTCCCAGCTCTCACCTCCTCTCACTGCCCCACAGCCTCAGCTGAAATAAAGTGGAGAAGAAAGAGCTGTTGGCTTGGAAATGGTGCTGCAAGTTGGGCCGTGTTCCCCCCTGCAAGGGCTGGGAGCCTCTGGAAAGGCGAGGCTGGTGTGATCACAGCAGGGAGTTACGTTGGGGAAAGCTGAAACCCATCAGCTCCCGCAGCCTGCCCCAAACTGCAGCCAGGTACGGCTGGGCAGCAGCAGGCAGCGTCCCCGAGGTGAGAGGGGAAGCGGATCTGCCAGGCCCTGGCAGAGGTGAGCACAGCCAGGCTCTGTTGTCCGCCAGCTCCCGCTGCCCAGTGCTGCTGTGTGCCGCTGCCGTGTGCTGCGTGGGCCAGCGTGACAGCACGGGCTGCCAGCGTGTGCCACTGCCATCGCTGCCACCTCCCACACCCTCCCCATGCCGAAGGCAGAGCTGGAGAGCAGCCAAAACCACTTGTCTCAAATGCTCCTGAGGAAGCACGTCCTTCCTTCTCCTGCCGGGCTGTGCGTGGTGGCCATGGCATGCTGCTCCCAGGCAGAGCCACGTTTTGGGGTATAATGTCCTTGCCTGGCCTTGCTGGTGGGGCAGGGCTGGGGAGGCAGAGCAGCTCCTACGTGCAGTGAAAATGCTGCTCTGGGCTGCTGTGTGTGCGGCATTAGCCCAGTGAGGAAATGCAGTCTGCCACTAAATGCTGCCTGAAAAAAACACATTTCTCTGACAAACCAGAGCACCATGGAGTAGGAACCATAGGCATAAATGCAGTGAGCCTGGCCTACGTGAGCCTGGCCTGGGTTCAGGCAGGAGGGGATAGGGATGGGAGACTGGGCACCATGGGGTTAAAGCACTCCTCACCTCAGCATCCAGCTCTGCACCTGCCAGCGCTGGCTCTCACCACCTTCTCCCAGAGGCAAGCTGTATTTTTCTTGTGGGTTACCTCATTGCTTTGTCCCTGGGTGTTCCCAGAGCCACCCCAGTGTCCCTTTCCCATAGTTATGCTAGGGCTGGGCAGTGTCCAGCAGCTCCTGCCTTGGCAGCCTTCTGTGATCTGTGTCCCGCCGGAGCAGCCCCGTCCCCAGCGCACCCGTAGGCGCGGAGTGGGCGGCAAAGCTCTGTTATCCGGAGCTTTGGGGAAGCCTTTGCTTCCTCGGGTCCCCCACGTGCTGGAATGGGGACAAGATTTTAAAATAAGATCCTTTTGTTTCCCAGGGCGGTAACAATGGAAAGGTCCCATCGGTTCCACAGTCGCCCTGCGTTTGTGATGGAAAATTCCCCGCCGGGGCAGGGCGAGCCCTCCCCGGTGTCCTGCCACTACTGCCATTAGATGGCAGCATGGACGGGCTGGTCCTGTCCACCGCCGCCTGCACCGTGCCACGTTTGGACTGCAATGGGTGGAGGATGCCAAAATCCCTTGACTTCTGGGGTGCCGGAAGATGCCTGTCCCCTCAGCCCCGGGTCAGACCCTCTGCTCCTCTCGCACTCAGCTTTTCCAGGCACCCTCTGACCGTGCACTTCACCCAGCAGCTCAGTGGTGCCGTGTGATTCATTCCCCTGTCCACCCCTCACCACCTCACCGCTCACCTCTCAGGGGCACTGGCCCCGATGCTGTCCCCAGCGTGGGTGCACTGCGGGGCTGCGCCGTCTCTGATCGCAGCCCCCGTCACTGGGGAAGGGACTGATCCCTCCTCAGCTCTTCGCTCCTTAGTGCTGGGCAGTGCCACCCCTCTGTGACATTCCAGCTCTCCCTCATCATGGCAAGTTTTGGAAGTCTCTCCTCAAACCTGTAGGGGCTTGGACACCTAGCCGAGCGTTCCCGAGAGGTGAAGGGACACGGCCGCTTTCTGCTCTGCTGAGATCAAGGAGGGAGGTGATCCAATATGAGTGTGCTGAAGAGTGATAGAACTGGCACTCTTTGGGTTTAAAACACACTAATTAGGATGGGGGGAGTCGGGTGAAATAAATTCTGTGACTTAGAGTCCCTCTTAGGGTTCCAGGAGAGGGACAGAGTGATTCCTTCCGCGAGTTTGGCAACGTGAGCAGTTGAGTGCACCAGAAGTTTTGCTGCCTTTTCGAAGCCATGAGCACATGGCTTTCATTGAGGCTCTTTCTTCACTGCCTACAAGTGAGCGTAATTGATAATCCTCTGGGGCGCAGCGCGGGGCCGGGCTATTTATCCGTTCAGCGCTGGTTGGGTGCACAGGCAGCTGGCCAGGGCTGTGCCACCGCGCTCCCAAAGCTCTGCCATCGCCTCCGTCTGTGAGGCATTCGCAGCCAGTTCGCTCCGAGCCAGAGCCGCGGTCGCTGGCAGTGGCAGCGTTGTGGGGGCAGCGCCGCTGGCACCAGTGGGGCGGCACCGCTCGTCTGCCAACGCCACGGGCGTGTGGGGGGGTTTGGCGTGTACATGCCAGAGAGCCGTGTGGGTGCCACACGGAGCGGTGCTGGGGGACAATGTGGCTTTTCCACGCTGCTGGCACTGTGCATGCATGGATGGCATGAGTGGGGGGCCGTACTGCACCCCCAGTGAATGAGGGTGCAAGTGTGAGCACACCCAAGTGCGTGTGTCTTTGTGTGCCCCAGGGAGCGCAGGAGGAGGGAGGTTCAAGGCGCGTGTGCCGGACCGTGTGCTTGGGTGTGTGCGTACAGGTGCGAGGTGTGGAATTGACGGGGTGCACAGGCATGAAGGGGTGTGTGCAGGCAAGTGTGAGATGTGTTCCAGCACATGAGGTGCGTGTGTAGTGTTGTTGAGAGCGCATTTGTGCGCATTCCCTCTGCTCCGAGAGGCCGGGGTGCGCACCCAGGCACAGACAAGAAACAGGCGATGTGCGGGCATTCTCACACAGGTGCAGGGAGATGCACGGGGTGCACACAGGTGTGAAAACACACGCAAGTGTGGGGGGTGCTCACGTGCCCATGGGTCAGGGATGATGCAGACCCACGCACACGCGTGGGGAACACACTTGCCCCCAGCTGCAGGGGACGCAGACCCACACACACAGGTGGAGACACCCAGGTGCGAAGGTATGTGCGCACCCCCTCTGGTGCAGGGATTCCCCGTCAGTGCTCGGAGCCGCAGGTGCGCTCCCCCCAGCCCCCTCTGCCTCCTCG
>NW_008236924.1:771650-773601 GCF_000691975.1 Corvus brachyrhynchos | reverse complement strand
ACCCCGCGCCGGGCGCGCCCCGCCGCAGCCCGTCCTGGGGTGCCTCGTCTCCGACCGGCGCTGCCCTACCCATCCCCAACCGGGACGCGCGCGGCGGTGCCCGCCCGGGTGTCCCCGACGGCGGTGCCAGCGTGCCCGCAGCGACAGGACGGGACGGAGGGGAGGACCCCGCTGCGGTCCCCCCAGCGGCCGGGGCCGCGGGAGCCCACGCCGTTCTCGTGCCGCGGATGTCTCGCTGCGAGCGGGAAGAAACCCCACGGGACCCTCTCGGGAGGGATGTCCCTGCGCGGGGACGCGCCCGGCCGGAGCGCAGGCTGGAGGCCAGTCCGGGCTCTGTTTATTTATTTTTCACGCACAGAGTCATTAATTTGTGTGTGCCGGGGAGGAAGGCGCGAGGAGGCGGGGGTCCATGCGAGGCTGTCCAGCCTGCCTCTCCCAGCTCTGGTCCGCCTCGGAAGTCACCCGAGGCAGATCCCAGTGAAATGCTTTCCCTTCCCACAGTACTTCTGCGGCAAAAGGCTGTCGGGCAGAGCATGCAGAACCATGGCAGAGATGGGGCTGCAATGCCCTTCTACGAAGCAGAGCCCGTGAGAGAGGGCAGAGCTGGGTGGGCACTGCCAGGGCAGTGGGGACAAGACACCCCCAGAGAAGCTTCTTCTTGCACAAGTAAAGCATTTATAGCCCAGATCAGACTGAAAGTTAGTCATGGTGGAAGCTTGCAATGTGGGGAGATGAATTTGGGAGCATAAATAGAATTTTCTGTAGCATTGGCTCAGGGATTCGCTCTCACCAGTGGCATTTGCTGCTACCGTTGAAGTGAGCTCATGGGAGAGCTGCAGGTGTGGCATGAACAGCATCACCAGCAGTGTCACTGTCAACCTGCTCTGCCCAAAAAGCTGCGGATGGCTCTGGTGTCGTGGGGCCAAAGTACACGACGGGTGGCCAGAGCTCAGGGGATGCTCAAGAAGGCTGGGCAGAAAGGAACCTGCTGCTGGCAGCATCACAGCAGGAGCTGCAACTGTTCAAAGCTCTCATGTTAGCAATTTGTAAAGCACGGTGTAGCTGCTCCCGGGTTCTTTCATCTCGTGGAGGTGCAGGAGCAGTGCCTGGGAGGCTCTGGCCAGCACAGCTGTGTGGCCTCCTCGGCGCAGGGCTGAGCAGAGCTTTGAAGCTCTCGGTGCTGCCTGATTAGTGCAGCGATGAAGGGTGATGTGGAGCTCAACTGGGGGATGGTACCAGGGGCATTTGCTTCCTCTCCTTCCATTCTATCAATGAGGACACTTTGTCAGCTCGTAAAGGACCCACAAATTTCTCATTAACCACAATCCCAATGGGGTGCAAATATTTGCTCCCCTTGGAAACAGGGATGTGTGTGTGAGACTGTTCTACCTGTGAAGGATGAAATAATCATCTCAGGATCATGAAAGGTCTGTTCTGGCACCAGGCTGCCTGTTTAAATGGGCCAGTATTGGAGGATGCTGTGTGTAAGAGCACAAAACTCTTACACATTCCAGCTCTGTGGTGCTCCAGGCTGGAGTGGAGCTGGGGGAGCTGCCCTGTGCAGGCAGAGAGATGGGGGGAGCAGGCAGAGGTTCAGCCCCAGCATGGCAGATTTTCTTGGCCTCTCAGGGTAACCCTTTGTGAACGGTGATGAGACCACGTGCTCCCTGAGCCACCGTCCTCTGGGCACAGAGCAGTGCTGAGCACCCCACAGCCAAATAATCCCGTTGGGGACTCTGGTTTGCCGCTTCCAAGGGCGTATGCCCATTGTGTGAGGTAAGGGCCCGTGCTTGCGTAGGACCTGAGCCGACTGAGTTGGCTGCCGCTGCCTGCTCCCCTTTCGGATCACTCAGAATTCCCGGCCGGGCGCTCGGACAGCCCCGCGCTGACCGTGCCAGCAGCAACAGTTGCCTGTGCAGCTGGGATTGGAAGCAGTTGCTTTATTGCAAGT
>NW_008236924.1:766217-771640 GCF_000691975.1 Corvus brachyrhynchos | reverse complement strand
GGTTAACAGCCACCCTGTCATTGAACGCCCCGGACTGCACAGCAAACCCCACCAGGCTCAACCCCACAGCGGTGATCCAGGGCCTCCAAGGGGAGTGGATGTTTGGAGGCACGCAGCCCGTGGTCCCTGGGGGCTGCCAGGGAGGGGACAGCCACAGCTCCTGTGCCCTGCTGTCTGCTTAAGGATGATTTCGGATGAGTGGGCTGCAACTACCGCCCTGGGATTTGGCTTGGGCACGCGAGCCCACGGCTCACTGCCTGCACAAACATCCACCAGGGCGTCGCTGAGCTCAAGTTGACGTCTGGTCAGAGGGACACTCCCCCAGCAGCACAATGTCCCCAGCCGGTGCAGGCAGAGTGGACGAGGCTTCCTCCAGTGTGTCCCATTCCGCTCTGCTGCCTCTCTCCCACGGGCTTGCTCCACGCAGGATCGCTGTCCCCAGGGTTTCTCTTGGCCCCGCGTTGTTGCGGTGTTTTCCGGGGCAGGCGTGGGAAGGGCAGGTGCTCCCGGGCAGCCAGGAGGGAACAGGCTGTTCCCGGCATCCCGAGGCAGTTCCTGGAGAAAGAAGGGGAGAGCGGGATCCCACGGGAACGGCAGCAGGAGGGGACCGTGGCCAGGGAGCAGTTTCTCCAGCGGCACAGGGGTCATCCGCCACACTCAGGATGTTGCCTTGCAGAGCAGGAGGGGGCTCTAGGTGGGTCCCCAGGTCTGTCCAGCTCTCAGCAGCTTCGGTGAGCAAGGTGAGCTCTGGGAATCTCACCCACCTCCTTCTCAGCCACTCCAGCCGGCACACCAGAGGCGACTTTGCATTCAGCCTGCGGGACTGAAACAGCCCCAAAACAATGGTGCAAGGCAGGGGACTCCTCACTCCCAGTTGCGGGGGCTGTGTATTTAAACCAGTGGTGGGGGGTAAGCTGCAATAAGCTGGGGGCAATGGGGAGGTCCTGTAGGTGCAGGGAGAAGCAGAAAGCCCTGTGATGGCCGGACCCCGCAGGCTCCACTGCCCGTGGAAGGTGGGGAGCCAGCAGTGCTGGTGGTTTCCGTGTGAGGAATGACTAAAGCCGCAGAGCTCTTCCGCTGGGAAAGACGGGCCGGGGCGTTGTGACTGAGGGCTGCAAAATCACGGCTCGCCCGAAGAAGGCAGTTCCTGGTGGATTCCCGTGTTGGGAGCATGGCGGGAGGCTGGTGGCTTGTTGCACGCTGCCGAGCAGCAGTGGAGCTCACCTTCACGGGGCGCTGTGGGTGTGAGATGTTTGCCGGGGTCCACGGGCAGTTGTGTATGGAAAAACACATGCGTTTGCAAGGAGAAAATCCACGGGTGGTTACTTCAATCTGAAAGCCCCCTTTCCCACCCTAGACTGTGAGGCAGAGGTGCCCAGTGCCACGTTTCGCCTTGACTTGCCCCAGCTACCCCTACAGCTCCTGTAAATCTCCTGCTGGGTGAGGGGCAGCAGCCAGGTACACGTCCCACTCCTGCTGGGTGCTGTGGGGGGATTGTGACCTCCTGGTGTGTGCCAGGGTCTGTCAGAGAGACCAGAGCTGAGCCTTGCCCTGGGCCCGAGCTGGAATTATCTTTTGTCCTTCATTAGGAAAAGAAATACTGCTGCAGCTGCACTGGCATCTAGTGACTGGTTAAATGAATTCCAGGGGTTTTATTGCCCCTGGCTATCCCAGACCTTTGTTTCTTGTTTCACGTTGTTAAAAGAGGGGGTTAGCCAGGTCCCAGGGGGGCTTTTTCTCTTTGGTCAGAACAGTTCTGATGTTGTCGGCACAGCATTATTGCCCATCTGCGGTGCCTCATTGTTAAGGCAGAATGGTGGAAGCGGAGGTGGCCTGTGGTCAAGTCGGCGAGGAGCCCTCGAGCCCAGTGTGGCTGCTCTTTTTGTGGAGCAAATCGCTCCATCTCTAGGTGCAAGTTCAGCAGAAGGAGGGTGAAAACCTGGCCCTGCAGCAGCCGGTGCTGAAACTCCCACTAAGTTTTATAAGCTGAGGATATTAAGTGGGGAGTCTTGGAGTCTCTCCTGGAGTCGTTTCCCTGCTGAGGTAGCAGAAACAGGTTTCAGCCAGTGACTTGTATTTCACCTTACAACTTCTCCCACGAGTGAATTGTTTTTCTTGCTGTGTTTCTACCCCCTCCTTCCAGGGTGAGGATCCCTCATGCAGCCTTTGCGGCCAAACCTGGAGGTGCTGTGGGACGGACGTCATGTGCTAATGAGGGAGGATCGGTTTAATGGGTCAGGAAAAGACTCTAACTGGGCAAACAGGGATGATGGGGGAAGGAAAGCATAAGTGCTGTGGTCTCCCATTTTCTGAGCACATAATAACCGGACAGCTGCTGCTCCCCTGCTCGGGTTCTATGCAGTGAAAGGCAGCAGGACCCCAGGGCTGTTCACAGGAAGGACCATGAGAAAGGGATGGGTAGATTGCAGGCTGTCCTGGTGCCTGTTACTGATAGGCAGAGCCCTGGAGTGAGCAGAGAGAAGAAGGAGATGAAATTTTACCTGTCTGCAGCAGCAAGCCCAGGGCTGGTTACAACTCCTGGCAGAGCCTGGAAAACCCCAGTTCTTTTTCAGAGGAATTTGTGAAAGCATAAGCTCAACTCTACTCCTGGTGTAGGTGCATGCAAAGAGGGAAGCGATGGAGCAGCTCACTGATGTTTTTGGGACCCGTCGTCTCCATGTGAGGTGTAGCTGCCCACCCACATGCAGGTCTGGAGGTGGCTCCACTCTGGGCTGTGGCTCCACTTGGCTGGGCAAATGCCAGCCACTGCACCAAGTCTGCCCGCCTTAGTCTGCAGTGACAGTGACACAGCGCCCAGGCACTGTCCCAACACGGCCACACCACCCTGCATGGCGAGACCACCTGCCCAGCAGGCTCAGGGGCCAGGGCATCCCCCAGGGAAGGGTTAAGCTAAGAGGAGCAGTGCCGATGCCAGGCTGGGTGTCCAGGTTCTCCCTTGGTGGAGGTCAGTGGTGGTTCATGGGAAAGGAAAAATTGGCAGCTGGGCCGGATGTCCCTGCATTTCCCCTCTTCCTGCAGCCGCCTGAACGATGTTCCTTATTTAGCTTTCCTGACGGACAGGAGGAATCTGATGGCGGAAACTGTCACTGCCTGATAACAGTTCAGGGACCCCTTTATGATGGGCGGCACGGCAGGGAACAGGGCAGCGCTGCCCTGGCTGGGAGGGGACAGCCAGGGCTGCCCTTTGCCCCAGGTTCCCGGGGATGGCTGCGGGTAGAGCACTCACAGCTTTTCCCTTTACACTGCTCCGTGTACAAAGCCCCTCAGTGCTACTTAAAAAACTCTCAAGACCAAGAAGTGATGGTGTGTGTCTATACATCTGTAATATTGGCTTTTTTTCCTTCTTTTTGGTGAGGCATCTGAGTTGGTGGAAAGGGCTGTGGATGGGCAGAGAGGAGGCATGGAGCAAAGCCACACTGCCAAGGTCTGAGACCAGGTGAGGCTTTGTACTCACTGGCAATGAGGATGTGAAGGGCAGCCAGGGCTGGGATGCTCCAGCAGGAGCTGGGAGTGATGACCAGTGCCACGAGTTGAGCACACACATCAGTACTGGGAGCAGCTCCCATACAAGACTGTGCTGCCCAAGCTGATAAACACAACAAAGGAGATGTTCCTCCGTGTTTTATTGTACTCAGTTTCTCTCCATGGAACATGGCATCTTCTTAGTGCCTGAGCTATTCTCTCATATGTGCCCATGGTGACCAGCCTCAAAACCACAAAAAGTCCTGAAACACAGCTTGTATGTCAATGTACCCATTGATTTTTGTCTTGCATCTGTGGGGGCCACCAGGCTGCTGCCATACCAGTAACAGCATCGTTTCCATGGCAATTAATGTACTTTAAAAGGGCAGAATGTACAGCGAGATTGTATTTATACAAGAGCAAGCCCGAGGCAAAGCAGCCCTTGTCACTGGACAGGGCACTGTACCCTCAGTCTGTGGAATGCCCAGGTTGGCATTGCTGTGTTCTGGATTGGGATGCAGGACATAGTGAGCTAGCTCAGCCAGGCTGGGTGGCACAGGGCTCCCACAGACCTGTATAAAGGCTGTGGCACAGCCTTATACCTTGAGACCACCATTCCTCTGCTGCTCAGAGTTCCGTGTTCCCTGGGGTACTTCAAAGTGCGCCTCTGTTTCAGTCTTAGCAAGAAAGGAACATCCTAAATCATCCTAGGAACTCACAGGGGTTGTGTCAATTGTCTCTGAGCCATCCAGTGTCTGACCAGGTCACCCACATGAACATCCATAAGTTGCAGGACTGAGGTTTAGGCCATCAAACCATGGTGGTACCTCAGGACCAGATGCTTCTGACTTCAGCTGAGTTCAAATCCCTTTTGTATTTGCTTTCTGTCATCAAGCAGCATAGGCAGGGAGGCTGGTGCAAAGGGAATTGCTCTATCTGTGTTGTCTCTATGTGTCCATGTGTGTTCCTGTACTGCTCTGCCTGTGTCACAGGTGTGTGCAAGGCTGGTGGACATGGGAAGCAAGCAGGAGCTCCTGCTCCAAACCCCAGTGCACGTTTCACATGGCCATGCTGAGGATGAGGTACCCATGGGGAATGATAGGGATTTGCATCCTCCTGGCTATTTTGAGAGAGAAAAAGCAGCAAAATTCACATTGCAAGTTATTGGTTTAAAGCTATACGTGTTTCTTATGGTGTCACTTTCTAGCATGTGTCACTGCAGTGAGATGAGTTAACTTCCTGCTGTACTTTCCTGGGCAGGAGTCATCTCACCCATTCCCTCACAGAGAAGTTTGGTGTAGAGCCCAAGACATTTGCTCTGTGCTCAGCAGGGGGGGAGAAAGGCTTTTTTGGAGATGCTCCAACCTGTCCCCAAGGAGGTGTTGAAGGAACTGGGGAGGTAATGGCTGAGCCAGCTCCCAGCCCGCACGGCGTCTGCATGCATCCATGTTCTGAAGGCTGGCTCTGTGCCTCTGCCAGGTTGTATTTAACCCCACAATTTCCCCCTCTTCCTTACTGGCCTCCCCAGCTCCCTCCACCTCAGCAGCTTGCAGCTGCATGAGGGGACTGGCATGATCTGGCTGAGGGTAAAATTAAAGAGCAACATCAACCAAAACAACTGACAGCCCCAGCCTCAGGAGACGAGGCCAGGAGGAGGCTGGGAGGTAGTGGGATCATGTGGAGTGAGCAGTAGACAAAGGAAGGAAGTTTTTATTACTGGGCCAAATCCTGAACTCCTTCAGTTGTATTTAGGCCAATGTCTCAGTGACTTCAGTGGAGCTTGGTCTGAGTAAAGAGAGAAGGAAGAGCTTCAGAATCTGGCCCCTGAGTAATTGTGTCACGTGGGAAGTTTATAAAGAATTTGCAAGCTCACGGTGGCTTTGCTGAGCAGCTGGTGGGAGCCAGTGCCCCTGGCAGCCAGGCCTCCCCCTGGGGCCCTC
>NW_008236924.1:760013-766174 GCF_000691975.1 Corvus brachyrhynchos | reverse complement strand
CTGCTGGCAGGGTGAAGTGTGGCTTGGCAGACCTTGCAGGGCACAGCAAGATGCCCTGAGCTGGGCAGTGGCTCCTCAGGTTTATGAAGGTCTGTCTGCACCTTCACGAGACCCAGGAGACCCATGAAGGGTTTTGGGGTCCTCCATCATCCTTCTGAGTTACAGAGGCACTTGGGCTCTCCATGTAGCAGGGAAATCTGTAAAAGGTTTACTGGTTTTATTTATTCCTCAAAAAAAGCACAGGGCTGTGTAGCAGAGACTGGAAATTCCTCCACTAATTTCCAAAATTGATTGGGGGCAGCACATGCAGACAAATTTGTGTGCCGAGAGTGAGGTTCAGCTCCAGGCTTAGCTCTCCATCTGTGACTTGTTTTCTCCATTTCTGAAGTACTGGTGTCCACTGAGATGGATGTCACCTAAAAAAATAAATACTGACATAAGTGCGGGTCAAGGCAGTAGTTTCCATGAATGACAGTAAATCCCGACATTTACAGAGGCAGGAAGGTTGGGTATGAATGGTGGTTTATACTCAGATTTGGAAACTGCCTGCTCAGAGAGATGGCAGCGAGCGAAATCGCACCCAGCAGAGGTGATGGCATCCAGTGCCCACAGAAATCCATCACTCACACCCTGCATCATCCCAGCCAGAGCAGAGTCCCCAGAGGGGCGTAACTGGGTCTGAGTGGCCATCAGTCCCTTCCCCACGCTGCAGCCCCTGGCCCTCGGGAAGCAAAGGGCAGAGGTTTAACAGCGTGTCTCAGAGCGTGGCAGCCAGCTGCAGAGTGGGATGCTCCCAGGGGAGATGCACACATCCACACCAAGGAGATCGCTCACCACTGGGCAGGCAGTGCATGGTCCTTGTGCTGGGATAAAGCACGGGGGAGGAAACCGCCTTGCCTCCAAAAGGAGTTACCTGGCAATGCCTTGTAAAGCAATTTAGTTAACAGAGTGTGCATCTGGGCCTGATGCCTCCTCACAGGGTTTGCTGGCTGTTGCCAAACTGTCAGACTTGGCAGATCCTGGGCTGTAAGTGCTGGCTCTGGCAGTACTGCTGATGCTGAGATGGGATCAGGGCATATTCTGGTCTTTCATCTCCACTCTGTGCCATGACATCCCAGTGTGCAAGCGAAGGGGAGTTGCAGCATACCCCGTAGAGCCCTATTCTGGACAGGCAGGCTCGGACCCAGGATGTGTCCCCTTGGGTGACAGTGTTGAAGTGGGATTTTCCCCACCATGTTTGCTTACTCCTGTGCTACAAGGACTAACAGAGGCACCACTGTTAGTGCTGCACTGGGTGTAGCATGGTGTCCATCCATCTGAGGATGGAGTTTGATGTTCCTCAAAGCCCCTGTTTTGTAGGGTCGCAGGAACCTTTCCAATGACATGGGTCACACCAGGACTGTGTTCAGCCCAAGATGCAATCCCTGCTGCCAAGGTGCCTGCCTCACCCTGTGTTGCCCCTCCACGACATTCAGCATGTCACAATATTTATGGCTGTTCCTCACCCTTGGCTGCTTAGACAAATAAAGCTTGATGCAGCCTAAGGCAGTTAATCCCTGGCTCTCCAGCCTCCCAGCAATAACAAGGTCTGGGTGGCATTTGAAAGAATGCGCTGGGAGAGAGGGGGAGTGCTGGGATCTATTTTTTATATGGAGGGGGAAATCCAAGCCTGCCTTCATTGAAGATAAGCAACGTGGCTGGGCTGAGCTCTGGCTCAGAGGTTTTAGTGGTGATAGAAGGCAGGAGACTCCTCACAGTGTTGGCCCCATGGTAACCTTTGCCAAAAGAAAAACACTTCTTAATACAATAGTGATTTAAAAAAAAAAAAGAAAAGAAAAATAAACAGGACCCCACATGAACTTAGGAAACCTGTTCTGGCATAAAGAGAGATGTGTATGATGAAATGAACCTGAATGGCACTTGGAAGGACTCTGGCCTCCAGACCCACATTTCTGGGAGTGGGAAAGGGCCAGTGTCTGTCCCTGACCCCTTGGTCCAGTATGGTGCCAAAACACCCCCACTCCAAAACGGCTCCTCCTGCATTTGTGAACCAAGCAAACGTGTCTTCCCTTCATCCACACCTTGAATTCCCATGGGGCTGGAGAGGCCATCCCCAACCTTGCCCCAGGGCTCTGAGCATCAAGTACCTACCTGTGGTGACCAAACAGGGAGAGCTGAGGAAGTGGCGTGTTGTTTCTTCAGCACGGTTTCCCTGTTGGTGCTTGTGCTCCTTGGCTGGAAGTCATTAGCATGTGTAAACGCTTCCTTCCCGTTGCGTCCGCTTGCGTGCTCTTCCCACTGCGCTGCGTGGCAAGGGAAGCACCTTGGAGCAGGAAAACAACAGTCAGCCTCTGCGCATTAACAGAGAGTAACTGCGTGTTTATGGAACTTGGTCACTCTGTTGTAAGCTATTTTTAAAAAGCAGAAGAAGGAGGTTTAGCTTATTGGCCTTCAAATAGCACCAGAGTCCGATACTGCCATTTAGGCTGGGCGTTTCATTGTAGGAATTGTGCTATGTTATACAAAGTGTGACATTTCCAACTCAGCCTTTCTTGGAAGGGAATTAAATTAGTTTCATAGCTGCACGAGGGGTGTTATGTGGAGGCGGAGAGAGAAATTTGTGCAGATGTTAAACAGCCAGCTAAACCCAAGTGACGCGAATGCCCCAATACACTTTGGCTCTCAGAGATGATGATTATTATCTCCTGCTGCAGCGGGTCCTGGCTTGTGGTCACAGCTCTGTGCCAAGAGAAACTGAGAGCCTGTGCATCTGTAACTTGCCATCAATGCCCTGGACAGCCCCACAGGGCCAGATTTCCTTCCGATGCCCTGAATCTCTGCATCTTCAAGTCTCTTTGCCCAGCAGGGAGCAGATGGGATCACTGACCCAGGGCTGAGGTGCAGCCCAACAAAGCCCCATGTGGGGGGAAAGCTTTGCTGTGCTTTTTAGAGCCCGTCCCTCCTGGGGTTTCTGCAGAGAACAGAGTAAGATTTCATTAACCACATCAGGGAAGGCTCTGAGTTTGTTTTCAGAAATGGCAAAAAGCCAAGCTGAGCTGTGCAGTGGAGGGATGAAATTTCTTATCTCCTACGTGCTGTAGGTGCATTTACCCCAGGGATCCCACCTCCCGTCCTGCTTGCGCAGAGGGCTCTTAGATCTGCAGCGAGCGCTCAGAACTCCTCCGTCAGCCCTCACTGCTTGTGTCTGACCTCGTACCTGAGCCTTCCTTCCTCTGCCGCTACCTCTGATGACTAATTCTCCTTTGAAGAGTGTGTGCCTGTGATCTTCCTGGCTCCCCTTGTGCCCACCCCGCCCGGGGTCGTGCCGACACTCGTGTGTGCACGTGCAGGTGTGCACGGAGAGGCTGCGCAGGGAGGAGGGCTCATGCTCCCCAGGCAGAAGCTCTATGACCCTGACCACTCTTCCCTTTGCTTTATTATTATTATTTTTAGATTATACTCAGTGCTTGAAGCCCCCTCTTTGATAATCAGGAAGTTTAAATTCCTCCTGCATTTCGCTTGTGCTTCCTACTTTCTGCACCCATCCACATCTAATGTAGCTTTTTCATGTTGCACTGACTCTGGGCTAAATTAATTTTCTTTGTTACCTGTTACCTTTAATTAGAAGGAATAAGGATTCCTCCTTTCTTGCACCAGTATACGTTTTTCCAAGCCAAAGCAGCCCAGTTTTTGTTGCCCTACCCTCTGTGGCTCAGGCAGGGATGGAGGTACATGGAAGCTGCATGACAGACTTCCAGGGAGCCTGGAGCAGATGGGGAGTTGAATGCAGGTTTTCCAAGGCCAAGATAATCATCTAATTGCAAAACTATTTTTTCCCCACTTACCCTGTTTATCAATCAGCTTCTCTTGCACTCCACAGCTGGAGATCAACTTGAGGGTGGGTTGAGCTGCAGAGAACAGGCACTGCCAGCTCCAGGGCAGCTGTTTGGTTTGAGAGCTCTGAGCTGATTTCAGTTCACAGCTAAGTAGCAAACATCTGGATGCAGACTCCAGGCACATGAAGATGGAGGAGCAGGTCTTTTCCACTTGGTACACTGCCCCCCAGCCCAGCTGCAGGGCTTGCAGGCCCCTGAAAAAGCCCAGCACAGTCAGTCTGGCACAGCAGGCTGGGCAGGAGGCAGGCGGGGCACCCCAGGCTTTGCTCACATGGGGGAAACCTGCCCTGAGTGGCGTACAGGGTTTTTTTCAGTGTCCTGCTCAATCTGTCCACAAGCCAACAGTCTTGGGAAGAGTTAAACTTCGAAGGCCAGCAATTAAGCCCACACACATCAAGGAAAAAGCAAACCTGCGACTTGTTTTTTTCTTTCCAAATGTTGCTGCCCTTTTCTCTCCGTGCTCAGTGCCGACCCTTGGGCTCTGTCTGACTTCCCGGTCAGCTGCCTCTGCCTCCTCATCTCCCAGTGAGAGTTGGATGCTGAGGCCTCCCATAGCTTGAACTCCATCTTCCCCCAATAGCACACCTGCAGTTTGCTTCGGCAGGAATTCACCTGAGCTTCTGGAAATGGCTCATGATGGAGCTGTAGTTGATGGTACTGAATCTGAGGGTCTGTCTCTGCTGTTTCTCAAGGCTTTTCCCTTCCTCTGTGTTCATACAGCAAAGTCCGGGTGCTGTGGGTGGAAGCCTCTGCCCAGGTGCTGGAACTGGTCTTGGCTTTGCATGGGCAGTTGGAGCTCTGGGAAAGGGGACGATGCCCTGGCATGGACAGAGGGATCCTGGATGTACCCACTCTGTTATGGCAGTGGGTGTTTTAGAGACTCCGGGACCTGGATGTCTCACCTGGATCACTGTGTGTAAGAGCTGCTAGTGACTTGTCTTCCGGGAGCTTATCTCTCTTTGGGAATCTCTCTGTGGGTATCCCACAGTGGAAAAATCCACAATTTAGCTGAGTTGCATGAAGAGATACTTGCTCATCTGCCTCGTAACTCCATCAGGTACAGCGTAAGAAGCAGTGGATTGTAATTTCATTCCATCATTTCCCTTTAATCACTAATGGGCTGCCATTTCTCCTCAGTGGCCAAAGATGTGTCCGCAGGGTTCCATGGGTTTGTACCCACTGCTGCCAGAGGTACCTCAGCCCAGCAAAGCCCCTGGGGTTACACCTGGATTGTCACAGGGTGGAATTAACCTCTGAATCCTGCAATGGTCAGGCAGCTCCTGAGCAATCCCAAATAGGTGAACTGGAGGGAGAAGCAGTATCAAGACACTTGCCCAGAGATCCCAGGGCCCACGGGGGGATGCCCCTGGTCCATCCTGGCCATCCATTTGTGCTGGTAATGCCTTATGCCAAGTAGTGGACTTGGACCAACATTCATTTCACAAAAGCTGTGGACCATCCTTTGCATCCCTTCAAGTTAGAGATGTAATGAACGGTGTTAATTGCTGTTATCAGCCCCCTAAAGCCATCTGATCCCTCTGCTCCTTCTACGCCATGTTAATCACATCCTGCTGGGGCAGAGAATGTGAGCAGGGCAAGATTTTGAAAGAAGTAAATTAAAACAGGAAGAGAAGCAACCTGACAGTCCTTAAGATGAGGGAGGATAATTTTAATTGAGTTTTGCAAGGGTTTAGCCGTGCAGTTAATAGGGGCCACTGGAAGAGGGGTGGTTATGTATGCTAAGCAGGGCAGCTTGCCCAGGGCTCCTGCAGAGCCACGGCGGGGGCAGAGTAGAGCTGCCACAGGAATTTGGGTAGGTTTGAGGATTTCTGCCCCTTAGGGAGTGAATCCTGTGGACAGAATAGGTCCTGTTCCTGTCTGAAAGCGCTGGGCTCCCCCTCCCCTCCCTGCGCATCCCGCTGAGCCGGAGCTGCCCTCTGAAATGTCAGGGAGAGGAAGCAATCCTTGGCTTGTTAGTTTCTACAAGGAAATAAAACACACAGATGGCTCGAGCATCCTCTATCTCAAAGGCAGGAAAAGGATTCTCCGGGCAGGAGCAGGCAGCCAACAAACGCGGAGCGATCCAGGGAATGGGGGACCAAACAAAGCAGCGTCTGGCCAGCCCTGGCCCGCAGCAGAAAGGGTGGGCCGGCGGCCACCGAGGGGAAACCGGCCCTCTGATGTGCCGGAGCATCCCTCGCTGGAGCGAGGGCAGCAAACAGGCGCTCCCCTGGGGCCCGGGGAGGCTGCCGACAGCCCAGACAC
>NW_008236924.1:732139-759828 GCF_000691975.1 Corvus brachyrhynchos | reverse complement strand
TGCCACAGGCTAACTTTGGCTCAGGACGGAGCCTCTCGGGGAGGATGGAGTAGGGAGCGAGAGCGGGGGGGCACGGGCAGGGAGAGGAAAGACGGCAGGAGACAGAAATGCAAACACGGCCTGACAGCCGTGGGGCAGGGGGAGGGGAGGAGGAAAAAGCAGGGTAAACCTGGCAGGATGGAGCAGGAAACCGGGCTGGAGCGAGCAGGGCGATGGTGAGATAGTGCTTCCTGCCGAGGGAGAACGGCAGACAGATAAACACTCCCAGACAGGCACTCGCTGACCCCTCTTCGGGATGCTTTGGGATGACGTGGTGTCAGGTCTCTGGGGCAGAGCAGAGTCCCAAAAACAGGTGGGAGCATGGTCAGGCACTGGGTGTAGCCGTGCTTCGCTGCCCAGGACAGCTGGCTCGGAAATACCCTGATATAAATCCCTGCCTGAAGGCACCAAGGGACGAGGACTGTAGGATACATGGGTAACTTTGCTCCTCAGGACAGCCCATCTCTCTTGAAAGTGGCTCTGTTTCTCTTCCCTGATGGACTCCCAGCTTGGAAGTCGAGAAGCTGAAGGAGCCCAAAGAGCTTGTGCCTTTTTTTACCTCATTACCCATTAGTGCAGGTGGTTATAAGATGCCAGAAAAGAACCAGTTAAAGTTTATCAGCCATGAGAGGCTAAAGAGACCTGTTGGGGTGCATGCACTGAGGCCAAGCAGCTTTTTAGATTGAGGCCTGTCTGGCCAGAGCCACAGGGGATGGCTGTGCAGCTGTGGAGTGCCAGGGGCTGGGGAAGCAGGGAGGAAAGCCCAGCCTCAGGGTGCTGCTGCTCTGACTGTGGCTTCTGCTTGTGTTGTGACCGTGCTGCTGTTGTGTAATGTGCTGCTTATGTCCCTGCCCAGCCCATCCCACTCCCCACCTGGCTGCCAGGCAGGGGGGTGCTTTGGTTGAGGTCTCCCCTGGTTGCAAGTGCTGAGCTGGAGGAGAGCCCTGTTTCTTCAGTCCCCAAACACCCTGTCTGTTTGGACACATGTCCTTCCTCCTCACCTGGCATTGCTGCAGACCCAGGATGCTTAAGGCATCTCTGAGTCTGGTGCCAAGAAAAAAGCATTTCCACCCACTCTGGTGGTCCTCTGGTGGCCTCTTCCTCAGCCCTCCTATTGGTTCCTGCTCAGGGGGCTCCTGCCTTCACACACCAACTTGCCCACAGGTGTTTTGGGGCAAAGATGATGTCTCATACTTCTGGTGGTGGACCGGAAGGATCAGACACCCAATAGTGATGGTCACCTCTGTGTTTGTATTGACTGAGTTTCTATAATTATTTTTCCTTTCTGTCCCCTGAGAAAGGACATGTGTTCTAGTTGAAGCAAAGGAACATCTCATGCTTTGGGGACGTCCTCACAAATTGGTGAGGATACAAATCTGACACGCTTTGATTTGGTGTCGTTTCAGCACTTTGAGGTGCATGGATGAAAATTTATAGACCAAAGGATCAGTGCCTTGCCATTGGCACTGCCCACCATGAGAAGGAGAAAGGTGCTGCCCCAGGCCTGAGCGAGCTCCTGGTGTGTGGGTTCAGTTGTGTGGCTGGGACTGCAATGCTGCTCTACCACAATACCAAGATTAGAGGGGCTGATCCTGCACTGAGAAGCACAGCCCCCCCGTTTAACCCTTCGGAAGCAGATCTGAACTGAGGGTCAACCCTGAGTTATGGAACAGGGAACATCTTCCATGAACCCATAAAACAAGGGGTCTGCTCTGTTTGTCCTTGTGCACATGCATAGTTCGGGGGTGATTTTCAGTTTTCTATCATTATAATTTTTCATTTGTTCATTGCTTGCTCGTTAGCCTGTTTCCATCTCTGTTTTCCTCCCAGCTTCACTGTGAGCATGGGTGGCTGTCACCCTGCCCTTCAGTTGTGTGGCAGTCCTTGGGCACAGGCTGCTGGGCAGAATCTGCTCCATTTTGGTGTCAGCTCCCACCATGGTTTGGGGCTTTCTCTGCCCGCTATGAAGCTGGAGAGAAGACACCTGGTGTTTCATCCCTACATTGGCTGGAGCCTGACGTTTATTTCTCAGCCTCATGTGATATCTCACCTCTCTGCAAAACAAGCCTTCCTCCCTGCTGGAGAGCATCGGGAGGAGGAAGAGGAGGAGCTGACAGCCCTACTTCAAATTTCCCCTGCTGCTCTGCCAGCTGCCTGCTCCTCGTGTGATGTGACACTCACGCTTTGCTGCTCCAACCCACAGTTGGATGCTTGCCCCGTGCATGAGAACGAGTTGCTCCATGGGGGAACTTCAGCCCTGTAGGTGGGAATTTGGCCTGGCTCTGCCTCCAGCACGTGGACTTTCCACATGTCTGTGGGCAACCACGGGTCCTCCAGCACGAGGGCAGTGAGTTATACCAGCACAGGCAGGTGGGGAGTTGTGACTGGAGCAGGGAAAAAATGGCATCTGAGGTCCTGGAGTTAGTTCCTGTGGGGCACATGCAGTTTCACCAGCAAATGCTGCTAATTCGGACAAGTCCAGCCTGGAAAGCAGGAGGAGAGGTCTGCAGAAAGAGCAGAGTAAAGCTTCTCCCTCTGCCCCAGTGCTAGCTACTGCTGCTCTTTTGCAGAGTCCCTGTTGGCCAGCGAGGTACCAGAATTTTACTGTTGGCCATCTGGGAGCAGAGCTTTGCTCACATAATAACTGGTGCAAACAAAATTTTCCTTTTTAGAAAGTGTCCAAATCTTGAGTTTCTGCCTTGCTTTGTTGGACAGATGCTCATTGACTAGGAATTTTTTATCTGAAAACAGCAAAGTAGAGATGGGGCGATAGGGTCAGGGGAGCTCTGCTGGGGGAAAGGACACTCTTTTTTCCCTTCCGGCCTATCTTTTGTCCCAGTACAGCACTGGGGTGGGCAGGCTGGGCTGGGTACACAAGGTGCAGGGATACAGGCCTCACCTGGACCAGCTTTGCTTTGTGCGTGTTACCTTGTAGCTCTTGTCACAGAACCTCAAGGTGTGGTGGCAGGAGCGTGAGCTGGCCCGGTTAGCTGGGGACATGCGACGTCTGTGGGCAGAGCGATCCAGCCCAGCGCTGGGGAAGGAAGTCAGGGAGAAGGACAGAGTGTGAACAAAATCCCTCTCCGGAAAGGCGCCCTGTTAATCAGTCAGCAGGGCCGACTCAGCAGAGAGGGAGGGAAGGGGAAGCAGAGAGGGGCTGAGGTGGTGTGTGGGGGCTTGGGGGAGGATCCGGTGCAGGGCTTCCTGTGAGTGGAAGCAGGCGGAGAGCAGGAGCTGTGTTGTGCCATACTGTACCATACTGTACCATACCGTGTTATACCTGCACCTTGTCCCACACACAGCCTTTGCTCTGTTCCCAAAGCCATAGCACACTGTGGCAGTGCTGGCTCTGGCACTGGTGCTGCTCTGCAGGGATTCAGCAGCTGCAGCCGTCGCAAGGAAAACCAGGCCCCGTGTGAGGCTTTCCCATAACATGCCCAAGGGCGGAGAGATGAGATCAGGCTGCAAGATGCCCTGGGGTGGCTAGCACTTTCCAGGGTGAGTGTGGCTTCCCCACAAGGCAGGGAGAGCCCTGGATGCAGGATGCAACTGAGAGCAGCACTGGTGTCAGGGTGCAGAAAGAGGTAGAGGGGCCTGAAAATGAAGCAGCTGCCAGTGATAAGGAGAAGGCCCTCAGTGCAGCCTGGCCCCTTCCAGAGCCACGCACTGCAAGATCAAGGCAAGGAAAACTGCTGGGAAACGTGCTTCTCTGGAAATAGACAAGGTGTGAGTGGCTGTGGGCTCCTGCTTCCTCTCACCCCATCCCATCAATCCCCCTCTGTTTATTTTAATATCCTGCTGCCAACTCGCTTGAAAAAAGCTGCAACCATCTTGAAAAAACAAAGCCAGAGCTGCCGCATGCCTTTTTAATTACATTAATGCTCTCCCTGTGCAAGGGCACAACTGGATGTGCGGGAGAAAGCGGGCTCTGCTTGGAGGGCTGAGGAGATAAAGCATCACAGGGGTTGGAGGTGGGGAAGGAGGGACTCAGAGGAGAGGAGACACTCCATGCTCTGGAGACATCTCCCTCGCACCCTGGGATTTGCCAGAGACACAAACCATCTGTGTGTCGGTTAGCAGAGATTTAATGGCCAAACCCAGCACCAAGTTCAGTGCTGGGGAGAGTGAAACGCAAGAGAGAGCCATGGCAGGGCACATGCTCCCGCAGGGAGGGAAAGGGCAAGGCCAGCAATGGGGTGGATCCATCTGGCAAGCACAGAGTGATAGAGAATTTTTGCAGGGAAAGCCGATGGCTTTGAAGATGATTTTGCAGGCTGGGAATGGCTCTGTGCATCCCTTTGCCTGTCCTGGATGCCATGTGTGGCTCTGGGCATTGGCATCCCAAGATGCCAGGCTTAGTGTGGGGCATCAGCATGAGTAGTGGGTCCCCAGCGTGAGCCACTGCAGGGAGTCCCCAGAGTTCCCAGCAGTCTGGGGCCAGTGAAGAGGCTGGATGGCCAGAAGATCTGGCCCAGCAGTGCTGCCAGCAGCAGGAGTGTCCCCAGCCCCACGCCGCGGTGCTTTCGGAGTGAGCAGTGGTTCCTTTCCTGTTGTACTCACGGAGGGCCATAGACAGGATGCATCTGCAGGAATCCCACAGCCCCAACCTGCACAGATCGTACTTTTCCTTTCTTCCCCTCCACCCCCTGGTGTTGTTTGCTAACAGGTCACCAGGCAGCACGTGAAGGGAGGCAGGGGGTTATTTCTGCTGCTGTCCTGCTCCCCCCAGCCCCAGTGGTGGAGCACAGCATTAGCCAAGAGACTTCTGCCACCTTGGCACTTACTTAGTGGTTCAAGCAGAGGGACCACGCCAGTTTTAAGACCTGATTGAGTGCCTGTTGCAGCCAGCAATGGACCTGGCTCTGCCAGGGTTTTGGGGATTACCTTTCTGCTCACTGCCCCAGATCATGCACGGCATGAGAGGTTTTGCTGTCCCCAGCCAGCCCCATGCAAGCCATTATCTTCTGCATTTTGGGCTGAGCACTGTGGGGGTGGCAGGCACCCCCAGCTGCTCCCTGGGGCAATGGACAGACAAACTGTGGCCATCTGGAGAGCAGTGTTTGCACTGGGATAAGTGTGTCCGGCATTAATAGGAAACGCAGCTTAGCAGACAGATTCCTCCCCCCGCCTCCTTTTTTAATAAACCTTGTTACATTTTGAAGGGATTTTACAAAAAATGCGGTCATTTATTTTCACAGCCCCAGGGCACATTTTTTCTGTGTGACATCTGACGTCCCCTCCGTCGGGGAAGGGGAGGTTGGAGGCACAAGGTGGGGTGTCCTCCATGGGGGCTGAGCACCACACAGCCCCAGGGACCACAGTGACACCGATCCGTGTGTTGAGTGACAAGTGATGGCTGCTGTTGTTGCTGTTGTTGCTGTTGTTGTTGAGGGAGAGGTGTCTGTAAGACAGGCCGTGGCAGCGGGACACGCACGCAGGCGGAGGTGGGCCAGGACAGCCCCTGGGCTGACACTGCTTCATGTGGGCAAGTGGAGGGGAGGCGGGAGATGGTGGGGGGGTGGGGGAGATGCCTGTCACCCTGCGGTTGCCATGGGGGCAGCCATGGGGACACCACCTCAGAGCCGTGCGCAGGCGGGAAGGAAGTGGAGAACAATTGGGGAGAACAAGGCCGGCAGCCCGGGCCTGGCAGTGCTGGCGGTGCCGCTCCGCACGTCCCTCAGTGCCGCGTCCTCCTCAGCAGCCTCTCCCGGTGGCGGTGGGCCCTGGGCACTGTGCTTTCTCCCCCAGCCTGGATCCCCATGCCACCCCTGTGTCTGAGAAGCTGGTGGCCATTTGTTGTCTCCTGTGTTAGGGTTCCCCATAGAGAAACATTTCTAGAATCACTGGATCATTAAAGTGGGAAAAGACTTCTAAGATCATCAAGTCCAACCATTAACCCAGCACCACCGTGTTCACCACTAAATCATGTCCCCAGGTGCCATACCCGCATGTCTTCTGAACACTTCCAGGGATGGTGGCTCTACCACTACCCTGGGAAGCCTGTTCCAATGCCTGACCACCTTTCCAGTGTAGAAATTTTTTCTAATATCCAATGTTAACCTCTCCTGGTGCAACCTAAGACCATTTCCTCTTGTCCTGAGGCTCTCATGGCTCTACCACAGCACTTCTGAGATCTGTAGTCCTAAGGTCACAGTTTTGGAAGAGAGGTGTCACAGCTGCTTGTGAAACGTGTGAAAACACCACATCCTTGAGACCTCTCCTGACAGATCTCTCTGATACCTGGCTTTGAATGGTACGAGGGAAGGAAACAGACATACACAGAGCACAGTTGCAAAAAAACTCGTGTTTTTGTAGAAAGTCAAGCTAGCAGCATATTTTTGCATTCTTTTCTTCCTTAGCATTTAGCACCTACCTGACTCACAGCCTCACATTCCATAATGTTTTTTCCCCTCTCTATTTCTGGTTAGTTTGCTTGTTTTTGCAGTCAACGAGATTTCTTTTGAATTATCTCACATCTCCAGAAGCTGGAGTTTTAAGATAAAGATCATGAAGTAATGACAGTCAGCAACATTGTGCTGATGAAAAACAACAGTAGTCTCTGGGGGTAACCGGTACTTCGAGATGTTTTGTCCATGAGGAGCTCACTTAGGGTGCGTGTCTGGCATGCCAGAGGTGCAAACACACAGAAAGTGGGACTCTCTCTGAAAAAAACTGGAAGAAAAGCATGATAATGTTTAACTGCCTGTCCTTGAGCCTGGATAACTTCACTCCTGGAATGCCTGTCCAGTGGTGCAGGGAAGGGGGCTGCTGCGATCCACAAAGGATTGGTCCTGTTCAGGTGACTGTACCTGAGAGTGTGCCACAGGAGAAGGGCATTCTTTGAATGCCTCCTGGCTCTGGAGAGCATCTCTGTACAAACACAATTGTGGTTTTTGGGAATCCCTGATTTGTCCCGCTGATTACAGAAAGCTACATGTGTATGGAAAAATCTCCTGCCAGACTCCCTCTGGTTAGCAGAGGGGATTATTTCAGAGCCCTAGTCCAAGCAAGCTCAGTATCATTCACCTGGTGAGGAATGGCCACAGCTGAATTCTCCAATTTCTGGTCTTCCATTCTTTTTCTAGCCCTCATCTGTGCTAGGCTGTCTATCAGAGCCCAGGGGCTGTCTGGCCCTGGCTCAAGAGCTGAAGATCTGCTCAATGGAGCCAGGAGGGCAAACCTCTGCAGGCAAACCTCTTGTGTCCCTCTGAGCCAGCATTAACTACCTTGTAGGAGCAGACCCCAAGAAGATGTTCCCTGAAGCCATTGCCCCTCTCTGGGCTCGTGGTACCAGGATAGCTGCTGCCCATAGCACTGGGCCCAGGCTGATGGATGTCTGCATCATCCCCTCTCTCCTGTGTCTCCACAGATCTGGTGAGCAGCTATTCTATGACCCCTCCTACTCTGAGCATCACTGAGGAGGAGCACGTCATCAACGCCAAGGACACACTGACCATCACCTGCAGGTAGGCACCAGCAAGTGTGGCTCTGTCTAGACTACTCTTACCTGGCGAGTGTTGGAGGACCAGGCAAGGAGAGCCCACCAGGGACACCTTGGCAAAATTAGCATGTCTGACTAGAAATCTTCCACATCCCCTAAGTGTGAATTCATCTAATTAATTGAAAAAGAAGCCAAAGACGTCTCAGAGGATTCAGTGATAACCTCTGCTGTAGTTTTTCAGAGAAGAAGAAAGATAGAGAAAAATTTTGTGTGATTTGATAGCTTTTTTGTAAGCTCTTCAGGGAAACTGGTCTTCCTGACTCTCCCTGTCTTTCTCTGACGTTGCTTATTCTCACCTCATTGGGGCCACTAGGATTGAAGTTCTGGTTTCTAAATCTGGTGGGGCATTTGGGAGACACTGAGAAATATCCATGGGAGAAGGCAACGCTGCCCTTAGTGGTGGCTATGAGAGGCTTCCAGCTTTTCTAGGAAGATGGGATTTAATGCTCTCCCTTTATATATGTGGGTGAAAAGAAGCCCCAGCCAGGGTCGGGTGAATAACCGTGAGAGGAGCTGGATAATCTCTGGTTGTTTTGGACACTGTGGCTCTGAAAAGGTGGTGTGCCTGAACTGATTTATCCACGCTGGGACACTCAGCTGTGCATGTTTTCTGGACTGCCTCCTGTCTCAGAAAGTAAAAAAAAAAAAACATAAACAAGTGGGAGAATTGCCCAAGGTCAATTTTCCTGGAGTTTCCCTTCAGCAGCTGAAAACAGACCCATGCTTGGGATCTGAATGCTGGGTCCAATGGGGATCTAAATTCAGTGTGGGCCTCAATTGGGTGTTTCTCAGTGTTATATATAACCACAGAGCAATTACTGCAAACACTTGGCTGGCATTGTGTTCATGTCTTGTCACAAACATATTTAACTTTTCCTGGAACAGATGGCATTGCTTTTCCTTTGTGAATCAGTTCATAGCCAAGGGAGAAGGACAGAGGAAAGGTTGTTGATGTTAATTACTGAACTGATTTCACTTGGTCTGGGAAGCTGAGTGGTTGTGGGCTTGTTTTCATCCGGTGACTTGAAGAGCCATGACGTGTGCTGAGATGTAGGAAAAGTGTGAATTGGAGGACTGTCCATGGCTGTCCGTGGGGGACTGTGGTCAGCCGTAGAGCTACTGTGGGAGCATAGAGGAACAGACGGGAGTTTGGGGATTCCAGTGCTCTGCCATGGTACTTTTCTCCACAGAGGGATGTGGGAACTGACACTCTCTGTTAAAACTTTGGAAGAGGGGAGACTCAGTGAGGTTGTTCTGAATGAGCTTAGAATCAGGGCAGACCCTTCCTCAGCGGGGGCCCAGAAAGGGACACAGAAAGCAGTTTCAAGACTGTTGTCTATAGATTGAGCCAAGGTGAAAGGACATACTGAAGTTGGAGGTGTGGTAAAAGAAAGTGTCTTCTGCAGCTGTGAAAGACTGAACTGGACAGCCAAAGAGCACAGGGCCCTCTGCAAACAGCACTAAAACCCACGTACCCTCTGCCCGTATTACTCTTTGGCTGCTCCTTGCTTCTGCATCCCGGTGTCCCAGATGTGCTCCATGGGGCTGTGCAATGTCCTTCACACTATCTGCAGGTAGATAAATCTCAGTATCTCCTGCATGGCCCAGACGGTTCCCCTTTTCCTTCTGAGCTCTCAGTCCTATGTTTGTCTGTCTTGAGGAGAGGACTTTGACTGTGGGACACTGTTACTTCATTTGAATCTTTCCTGGTCCCTGGCTCTCTAATTACACCCAGCTGCTTCTCCAACCTCTTCTCTGGGCCATGGCCCACCCTGGGAAGACCTGGCTAGTGTTAATGGGAGCTGAAGGGATAAACATGCAGACCACCAAGAGAACAGGCAAAGGAGAGAGTGGTGGGGCAGGGTAGGGCAGAAACAAATACAAAATAAAATCCAGAATCGAGGGATTTCTTGCTGAACATCATGTTGGAGGTGACTTCAGTTTGACCCTGGTCTTCTCTTGAGAACAATGTCCTCTGGCTGCTCTTTGAGCTGCCCTGGAGCCAGGAGTATGGGCCTGCTTGAAGCAGTGCTTCAGAAGAAAGACGAGCTCAAAACCCCTGTGTGAGACTCCCTGGAGACCTTTCAAGCTTCACCCACCGAGTGTGAGAGTCCTGCCACCAACTGTGCTCTCAGGCTCCCTCGCAGCAGCCTGGATCTCAAACATCCACAGCTCTGCAGCCCTGCTCCTGCTCCACAGCCCACCAAGCCTCATCGGTGATCAGAGTCCATGCCAGGCCATGGGATAAGCAATGCCTCTGGAGCTGGCCATGCTTAACAAATACCCAAAGGCACAACACACACACAAGGAACCACCAGATGCTGGGGCTCTGCTTTTGCAAATGGCATCATATACAGTCATGTTCCCTTGTCACCCAGCACAAGGCACCCTTGAGAGGCCCAGACAGAGCAGGGCACCAGTGCAGGAACATTCTCCAAAATAGAGATTGTGCCAGGGCTGGCTGAGAGCCCCAGGGATGTTTTGATCCAAGCATGTGGCAGAACAGGGGGAAGGGGATGATGCCCAAATGGACAGTGCAGCTTTTATTAGCTCCCATCTCGAGAAGGAAGGGAAGAATATTGTGAATCTCTTCTTTCATGCCCTTGGCAGCCTGCAGAGGGGGAAAGCAGAGAGCTTTTGCTGTTCCAGCTCGTGGGCATTGGAGTAAACCCCACAGGAGCCAGCTGCACAACAGCAGAAACCTCTGCAGGGATCAACTTTGTCCTGGCTATCCCATCCCATCCCATCCCATCCCATCCCATCCCATCCCGCAGGTGCCAGGCACACAGATGGGGAGCAAAGCAAGAAAAAGAAGGGCAAGGATGCCCTTTGCTGCCCAGTGACCTGTTAACAGAGCTGACTCGCAGATGTGCAAACCCGTCTGTGGCAGAGAGGAAATATTTGACCCCAGGGCCCTCTTGGCTCTCGTGGAGGAAATGAGCACTATGACAGGGCTGAAGGAGCCTGAGGATAATGCAAAGCCCCACAACCACTGCTCCGGAGCGGTGTCCAGGAACACACAACACCTGCTGCTCTCTCCTACAGGTGTGTGGCTGGTGTGAACATCCTCTATGGTGCTGGGGGCAATTTGGTTTGTCTCAGCTAAGCCACAAAGCCACAACCAGCTTTGCCCATCATACCACGCATGGGAGTTTCAAAGACAATTGAAGACGAGGGGTGCCAACATCTCCCTTGAAGAGCATCTATGCTGAAAAGATTGAGGAAAACAGCTGTGAAGAAGCCTACAGTGGATTTTTTTCCAGCTGGCATCAGCAGGCTCCATCACCAAGAGGCACATTATCACCGAGCTGAAAGAAAACAACTTGGGAATAAATCTTGTAAGGTGACAGATAGGAGAGAGGGAACCATCTAGAACTGCTGCTTGGACTCTTCCCCAAATGCAGAGGGTAGATTCAGATCCATGTGAGCCTGGCCTGCCCTCATTCCTGCCTCTTTGTGGTCCTCTTAACACACCAGTGACACTTATTTGGACTCACAGTAATGCCCACACCTTCTGTGTCCCCACCAAGTCTATGGACATTGAAAGGAAATGAAAGCACAGAATGAAAGGAATGCCTGGGTTGAGCTGCCCACGGGCTGGTCGGCACATCTGTGCACTCTGGCCCATCCGTGTTTATATAAATATGTGTCACTCAGCTACTGCAGGCCTTGATGGTTAATGAAACAAGTGGATCTGATAATGTGTGAAAGTCCCAGTAGGTAAACAAACAGAAAGCGGAAACGCTGGAGACCTTTACAATTACCCTGCTCCAAGTGGAGTGCCAAAAATGCCTGGTCTGAAGCTCTCAGCTCTGGGTGAAGAGTGGGGACGAGCCCATGGTCTGTGCCAGTGCAGTGGGACTGTGGACACAGCAACAACAGCCACGGCAGAGGCCACCAGGTGTTCCTGGTTTAGTAATCAGTTTTACTATTATTTTCCCTGTGCATGAATAGGAAGGAAAAAGCTCAAAATTCAGTTCTTATTTTTATTGAAGTGTTCTTGAGACTCTGGTACTTGGGAGAAGCTTGCCTGTGCTTCAAGGACACAAGCTGCCAGAGCTGTACTTACTGTTCTGCCTCAGGCACTGATAGCATTTTTAGTGAAAGCAGAAGTTTGAGTGGGTTAAGAGGGGCTGTGTGGCTGTCCCCAAGGACTCATCACTGCCTCCAGAGCCCTTGTGCCTGGTGACAGGGGAAGAGTGCAGCACACTCTCTCCAAACTCATCTGCAGCGAGCTGGAAGAGAGCAAAGTTTGCAGGAAGATAAATCAGCTGCTGAAGACAAACACAAAGGGGCAGGTCTTTCCCCCATGCTTGGGCAGAAATCCTGTCCTCATTGCGTCTGAGCCATTGTGCCCTCCAATGGCACCTTATCTCACTTCCTCCTCGCTGTCTCTTGCTGTCTGGTGATGGTCACAGCCTGCCTGTGCTTAAAAGCATCTGCCCACAGAGCTGCCCTGGCAGAGCCCTGGCAGAGGACCTGCATGTGCCAACACGTCTATTCCCAGCTTGCATAATAAATGAACCCAGTTTCCCCTCATAGAGCCAATGGTGCTGACAAAAGGCCATTTTTACCCCACAGCTGTCTCTTATGACGGCTTCTTTTTTCCCATTTCTTTTTTTTTTGCACGTACTTAAGTGACTTTCAGCTATATTGGCAAACTTTCAAGTGGGGACTAGGCCTTCCTCTGAAAGGGGCTCTGATTTCACAGAAGGAAACTTCCAGCATGGAATAAAAGCTTGTTTTGTTTGTAGTAAACAAGTGCAGTTATAACAAGCTACGGTGGCACGTGTGTGCACATGCAAGCTCCTGCTCTGGAGATCCTCAGCTATATATAAATACACACATGCACGTTCTCTCTGGGGGTTTCTTGAGTTCCTGGACTTTTCTGTCTGTCTTTGGGCTGCTGGTGTACAGGCTTTGGGGTCATGCCATAAGAGAGGTGTTTGCAGCTCAGTGTCTCTGCAGAGGTGGGAAGGGGCGGCAGCCCCAGGCCCACTGGGGTTTTGAGGGGCTGCAGGGTGCTGTGCAGAGCAAGGGAACCCCCTCCCACAGCAACAGGGAAGGAAACAGCTGGCAGCTGGCCAGAAGGCAGTCAGCTGAGCCTCCCCTTGTTTTCCCCTTGCTGTCTTTTATCCCTGACTCCCTCCTGCTTTTCTCTTTCTCACCTTCTTTCCAGTCTGCTCTCCTTCCCCCATTCTTCTTCCCACTCCATTCATCATACAATGAGCCCCAGCCAGCAGCTACACTGAGCCAAGGGAAATCATCACATCCATGTGTTTCCCTAATAGCTCTGGACCCTTTTAATAATGAGAGGGAATAGAAAATAAATGGAACCTTTCCTTCAGGGCCCTGTGTGTTTCCCTGTCATGGCATTCATACCAGTAGGACAGTGCCATGGGACAGAGGGGCCTGCTTGTGAGCGGGCTGATATCTTACAGCTTAGCATGGCCAGAGAGGTGGCCTGGGGAAGGGGATGAGCCTTTGCTTGCCCAGCACTTAGGGAATCTGGTTGTCTTGTGCCTGTTTTTTCCCTTGGAGGATTGCCATTCCTCCGTGCCTCAGCCCGAGACCGGTGGCTGGCTGGGCCATGCGCAGGTGTGCACAGAGTCACACCAAGCAATGAAGCCACCACCATGTTCACCATGCTCAGCCCAAAGCTAACGCTGCTTTTCGCCCATGTCTAGAGGCCAGCACCCTCTGGAGTGGTCGTGGCCAGGGGGCAAGGTGGATCCTGCTGGGAAGGAGGAGACCGAGTTGGTGGCCTCAGCAGCCCCCAGCAGCGGCCAGGCAATCCAAGAAGAAGACTGCGAGGGGACCGGCACGAAGCCGTACTGCAAAGTGCTGGTGCTGACGGAGGCACAGGCGAACCACACAGGTTACTACCGGTGCTACTACAAGTACATTGATGCCAAAATCGAGGGCACCACAGCAGTCAGCACCTACGTGTTTGTGAGAGGTAAGAGCTGTCGGTGGTGTGCACCTGCAAGGCTGGGAGTGTGGGGCAGCCAATGCACCAACACAGTATCTGAAAGATTAAACATCTCCGTGTGCCTCCCAGGGCAGAACGTGGCTGCTGCAGCCTCGGGGAGGGGGCCAAGGGCTGGTTCCCTGGAAGTGCAGGGGACCAATATCCATCCATGGCAGCAGCGCCTGGGATTCAATTATGTCTCATCCTGGGGGCATTGCTCCAGCCGGGTTGGAATGCAGGAATTCAAGGAGTGAGAGCCTAGCCTCAGAGACACTCCACTACTAAAAAAAGCACAGGAGTTATCTTCTGGGCAGCTGGGGGCTCCTTGAGATGCTGGTGGCCAGGGGTGGTAGTGTTTCATAAAGCTGAGACTGAGAGGGAGAGGATGAGTGGTACAAACACTCCATGTGCAGCCTCCACCTGTTCCCAGACCTGCTGGCCTGAGCTGCTTCACAGTGACAGATCCAGATGCTCCTCTCCATGCTGTGCAGGGGCTGCCCATGCAAGCAGGGTTGTATTTTGGCAGAGGAGGGATGTTACCAGGCTTGGGGCTGGAACCTCAGCTTAGGGAGTGGCTGTGGGGTCAGTACTCAGCGTCTCTGTGTCCCAGGGGTTCCTCCTCTGCCATCTCCCCCACTGCTCACAGCAGGCTCCAGCAAGATAAATTAACTCTGTCCCCTGGAAACAGTTGGCTGAGCTATTTCTCTTTCCACCCCCATTTATTAGTTGGTGCAGTTGTCATGAGCCAGGCAGATCATGACATATAATGCATTTTTCAGAAGTCCCAGGGCAAAGCCAATTTTGCCTCTGCAACTATGCAGAGAAAAATGCAGGGGCAAATCAGAAAAGCTGGGCAGCTGTTGGAGAGGAATTGCAGTCTGTTTGGGCAATTGCTTCCTCTTTCCATGGGCTATGCTGCCCACCCTAAAACAGGACAGAGCCTGCCTGGATTTCAGACATCTGTGAGTTGGACAGTGGTGTTCAGACACTCTAGAGGGTTGTATCAGGATGGAGACAGAGAGCTTCTTAGATATGCTGAAAATCAGTACAACCCCAAAAACTTACGTGCAGGGAGTGCTTTTGCAAGAATTGATTTTCTTTGTGATCCAGCAAATGCCACTTTGCCCCTTGATCCACCTTCTCTCACCTCCAGCCTCCCTGCAGCTCAGGAGCGGCTCTCCTGTTTACCAGAGAGTGCACATGGTGCTGCTTAGGGGCAATAAATCCCACGCTGTCAGGGCCTGTGGGACTCACAGTGCCTGTGGACGGCGTGTGTGCACCAGATCCTGCCAACACCTCGCAGCACTGCTGTGCACACGGCACACCTTCATGCTCAGTCCAATCAGGCTGTCCCCTCTTATGGTTATCAAGCATCTAGGAAACCTCAGAATCTGCCTTTCCAGACAGGACAGGCTTTCAGGCAGGAGAAGGGACATGTCAGGAAAACCCAGGCATATGGTAACCACAGCCATTGCAGAACGTTCAGATAAAGCCTGTTCTTGCTCAACTGGGCTGCAACGTGAGACTGTCCCTGGAGAGCTTGGAAGGGCTGATGTAAGTGTTGGGGATGTTCGGAGACGGGATGATCAGACCACAGGTTTATCCATCAAGCCCATTTCTCATGTTGAGAGCTTGGTGAAATTGCCAGGAACAAAATATCTGTACTTGCCTGGAAAAATAGGTTCTTCTGTATTTTACCTGCAGCTCAGTTCTTAAATGAACTCTCCATGCATGTGTCTCCTTCCCATGTGTCTGGTTAGGTGTGTATTTTATTACAACTAGAGATAGCACTGTAGACACAGAATGCCTCATCAGAGCAGGATAGGCTATGTACAGCCCACATCTCATAAAGCTTAGCATATATTAATGACGAAGATGCTAAATTATTCCCATCCGACCCATTAAGGCAGTCTTAAGGAAATTTGTGATGTTGTCAGAGAGGGGAGTTAATGCATGAATCACAAGCTCACTGGCAGCAAAACTAGCCCAGTAAATCAGTCAGTTCTTGGCTGCCATCTGAGCTTGAAGGGGACTTTGTGGTCTCTCACCTCTGGCAGCTGTGCAGCTCCCCCTTCTCACATGCCCAGGGCTCAGGAGAGGAATGAGGAACATGTTCACACTGGGAAACAAATCTTTGGTTTCAGAAGTCAGCAATCCTGTAGTAGCAAAAACCCCCAGGAAGTAAAGACAAGAACTCTCTGGGCAATCTGTGTTTTTGTAAGAGCTGACCAATTCAGTTTCTTGAGTGTGGGTTGTTTCACCTACACTTTAGAAAAAAGCACTTCACACAGAGGAGAGGCCTTTGCAGCATGACTATCACTCAAGCAGCAGCTTTATAGATCAAAAATTAAAGATTTATGCACTTAACAGTGGGAGCACTGGGTTGGATTGGGTTGGGCCCAATGTGACTTGAACAACAGAATCCACAAGTGAGGATCTTTTCCAAATTCATCTTTGACTTGTCCTTTTAGATGGGTCTCTTTTGGGGTTGGGTATCAGAGGAAAAGAATCTTGAGTTGGACAAACAGAGGTCCTCATGCTACACTCCCTTGAAATCAGTGGTTTAGCTGAAACACAGGTGAATAAAACTAAACGTAGGCCACTGGGATCATTTGGTCTGATTACAGCATGCCAAAAGCTGTAAAATCACCCCTAGCAGGACTCTTAGGCAGCCCAGTGTCTCCCGGATGGAGACCGATCCCCTCCTTATAGACCCCCCTTCACCCAGGGGACAATTTCCATGAATAAAGCCAATCATGACCATGTGCTGGGTGGACATTTACAGAGGAGAGATGCTGGCAACACCATGCCTTCGAGACACTAGGAAGTGTGTCAGATAGCACCCCATGAGGCATAAACCCCTGTGGAAAAGGGCAGGCAGGGGCTGATACTACAGAATAAATCATCTGTCACTGAGGCCACCAAGCAGCCTCACAAATCTTTGTTTCTTCCAATTTTGTCTTCATCCCATTTAGTCAGCCTGGGTCACTGCTGATTCTACACTGGCTCTGCACAGAGTTTAGTGTGACATCCCTGGCCTTGCTAAGTCATTCCATAATGATTATTTTTGGGTGGTTTTGCTCTTCCTGTCAATATTTGTGCTTGCAGCAGTTGGGCGGCAGTGGGGTGGCAGCCCTGGAAAGCTCAGCTCATGTGTTTATCTGCCGGCCGGGATGGCTGCAGGATGACATCTGCATACCATTGCGCTGCGGATCACTTCCTCGCCCGGGAAGGTCGCGCTGCCGGCCGCTGCAGCAGGGCAGCACAGCCCCGGCAGCCCCATGCCAGCCCTGTGCGGGGACACAGCCACCAGCTGGGCAGGCGCCGAGCCCAGGACACGACGCATTGCTTTCACAAAGGGTCACACTCAGGCAGAGACCTTGAGGGCTCCAGGAAAGCGGAGGTCATTTCCCGCACTGCCCAAATGTCATACAAGTGCCGCTGCACTGGTACCGCGTTTGGTGTGGAGGAGCTGGCTGCCTTTGCGTTCCCAAGCTCCAGGTGTCTCCTCTGACTGTCACATGTGGCAGATGGGGCTGAACAGCTCAACACCATTCCCTCTGTGAAGCTTGTGCTGTGTTAAGGAAATTCAGAAAGCCTCCTTTTTTTACTGGTTGTTGCCTTTTCCCAGTTTTTTCTTCTTTTTTAGTAGTTGTTCTCTTTGTATCTTTTCTTCAGATTTTGAACAGCCATTTATCAACAAGCCGGAGACCCTCCTCATCAGCAAGAAGGAGAACACTTGGGTACCATGCCTCGTGTCTGTCCCAGATCTTAACGTCACACTGACCTCGGTGAGAGCTCAGCCGCTGGGAGACTCTGGACCGAGATGTATTGCATTTGTTCTGCATTTGTAATTGCCTGAGTGGAAGCAGGACAGGCACTGCCAGGAAAGGAAAATGCATGGGATACATTTTCCATGGAAAGTACAAGCCACTGGCTTCCTCATTTTATTTGCTGGTTGAGGCTGTGTTGTCCAGTTCCCTTGGGCAGACCCCACGGGTTTCCTGCCAACCTTGCTTCTCTTCCCTGGAGCTCTATAAAACAAAACAAGACTTTGTTTTAAACCCATTTCCCCACAGCATCCCCTGTTTGCCTCGTCTCTGTGATCTACAACCCCTCTAGGTGGTCAGCATCCCCCCAAGGGAGGAGGCTGCAGCCCTGGGGCTCATGACTAAAAACAGGTCTCTTATCAGTTTGCTTTTGCTTTCGCCTTTTTTTTCCCTTTTTTTTTTTTTTTTTTTACAATGCAAATACATCCTTCCAGGATGAGTGTTACTATTGTACAAAGGCCTCCAGGGACACTCTGGGGGCCAGGGGCCTTTCCCTTGCCCAGGAAGGACACTACCCAAGGTCAGCACTCATCCCGGTGGGGCTGATGTTTGGGACATCAGCATCGGTTTCCTTAGCTATCTCTAGAAGTTTCCATTCCTGGAAGTCTCTGGCCCGCTCTGCAAACAAGGAGGCTCATGGTGCAGGATGAGGATGCTCAGGGTAGAGGGGAGGCCACGATTCCTAGATGGCAAACCCTCAGGGGGAGAGTGCAGGAGGCCATCACAGCATGATGCTGCATCGTTTCTTCCCACAAAAGGGATGTGTTAGCCAGCATAAAGCCTGGGAGGTGTGGAGTGGGAATGTTGTTAACCTCTTATTTTAGTTGGCAAAATCTTGATTTTTTCCAGCAAAATTTCTTCATCCACCCTGACGGGAAAAGCACTTTCTGGGACAATAAGAAGGGAATGCAGGTACCCACACACTTGATCAAGGACTTACTGTATGTCCACTGTGAGACTGTAATTGACAAGAAGGTCTTCAAATCCAATTTCTTCATCATCCATATAGCAGGTGAATACTATATTTGGAAAGGTTCAGGGGAGCAGTTTGGGTGGCTCTGAAGTCCATCACTGTGGCTCATGGGAATGTTATGGTCCTCTCTACCTACACAAACTCTGCATGGTGCTTATATCTCTTCTACTGTGTGTCAGACAGAGATACACCATGCAGCAGGAGATCATTCCCAAACCTATAACTGCACAGTCTGAGTCAAAGAGTTACTGGATCATAAATGTCTTTTCCTTACCTCTTCTGCATCAGGGAGTGAGCTCTATGACATCCAGCTGTATCCCAAGAAAGCCATGGAGCTGCTAATGGGAGAGAAGCTGGTCTTGAACTGCACTGTGTGGGCTGAGTTCAACTCTGGCGTCCACTTCCAGTGGACTTACCCTGGCAAACAGGTACCAGCAAACAGAGCAGCTCCCTGTGCACTGAACTCTTACCCATTGAGTCACCCCCTCCTGACCCTTCATTCTTCCTCTTCACATCATTGGCAGGGCTCTGCTTCACAATCCTAACCATGCTGTGCCCTGGACATCTTGGTCAGAGTGTTTTCCCATTTTTTTTCCTTTGTAGCAGAAGGCAGACAGAAGGAAGACCCTTTTCCTGGCAGAAAGCTCCCTTTTTGCCAAGATGTTACTGCTCTGGGGTTCTCAGGAAACCACTGGCTTCACTTTCACCAGTGCAAATCCAGAGCAAACATGATTGGTTTAAAAGGAGCTACTCTAATCATAGAGCCCTTGTTACCAAGAGCCTGTGAGGTGGTCTCTTCCTCACTGTTTTTTCCCTCTTGTATCCTCTGGTTTTTTGAATGGTGAGACAGGGGAGTCCCCTGAGAATATCACTCAGTTCATGGGGCTCCCAGCCTGGTTCCTGGGCTACATACAAGCAAAACATGCTAAGATCTGACCCCAGCCTCCAGGAGTCAGTACACAGAACATGTGCCCTTCCATTCCTGAGGATGGCAGTCAGTTGTGCAAAAACCTGTCCAGGTAGAGGCAAGCACTGAGCATCAGGAATCACAGCTGTGAGGAGTCTATCCACATAGCCCCCTCCTACTGATGTCTTTCATCCCCTTCTCTCTGTCATCTCCCACAGATGCAGCAAGCAGTGATCGAGCCTGAGCGCCGGTCCCTGCAGACATACACGGAGCTCTCCAGTATCCTGACCCTCCACAATGTCAGCCAGCAGGATGTGGGGAAGTACACATGCACTGCCACCAATGGTGCCCAGATGCTGGAGGAGAGCACCGATGTCATCGTGCACGGTACAGCATCTGCCAGTGCCATGCAGAGCCACAGCCAGAGCCCAGCTGCAGCAGAGCCATCCCCAGACTGCTTGGGCAGAGTGGCTCCTGCACCTCCATCCACTCTGCTTTAGTGAAACCCAGCCCTTCTCCAGCCCCTCAGCCTTCCTGCACCTCACCACCATGCTGGGAGCACAGTCACATTCAGCAAGGTCCCAAAACGGAGGGAGAGAGATGCCAACACCAAATTGGCCCAAATACAGTGGGATGGCAGGACACACGTATCCTGCGGACCTGTGGCAAATGCCATGCCCCTGTGGCATGGCTGGCCTGAGGGGCACCAGCTGCGGGTGCACAAGGCACCATCTGCACTGGGTGGCTGTTTCTTGGCAGCAGAAGGTCATGGGGCAGCCCAGCCTTCCTGCATCCCCAGTGGTTCCCAGGAGGGAGACAGAGGCAGCTCTTCAGCTGCCAGGATCTCAGCTGCCCTGTAACGACACACTGCCTGTTCTTGGTCCTTGCTGTTGGGCCCTGTGGAGAGCAGTAGATCTTTGTGACAGCCTGCCCCCTTGAATTCTCCTCCATGGTCCCTTTTTTCCTTGCAGAAAAGCCCTTCATCACCGTGGAGTGGAGGAAGGGCCCAGTGATAGAAGCCACTGCAGGAGACGAAGCCGTGAAGCTGCCAGTGAAAGTCGTGGCTTACCCCCCACCAGACTTCCAGTGGTAACTTACCTTTCTTAGCTTGAGCCACCTTTTCCTCTCCTCCTTTCCCCTGCCAAATGGGGAAGCCTAGCCTGGCTTCCTTGCTAGGTCCCTCTGTGGCCAAGATTGTCACAAATGTCACTTTTTTCCACCCGTGGGGGTCCATTCTCCCACAAGTCCTGGCTCTCAGCTGCACAGCCTGGCTTGGCAGCTCTGCACGGTCTGGAGGGGCCAAGTGGAGTTCCCACAGGAGCTGTCCCTCTTGTCCCTCTGCTGTGGCAATCACAGCCGCCCAGAGGAACCAGGTAGTGGGATGGGTTGTGCACCTCATCATGCTGCACTTCCATCAGAGCTGACTGGAGATGGGAGCTTTGCACCCACTCACTGCTCAGGGCAGAGCTACAACACCCCCAACCCCACACACATCCATATGACACAATGTGCAGACCCATAACTTGGGTCCGGAGAAGGCCCAGGGGTCTCTCCAGAGAGGTCCTCAGTGCTAGCGAGGGGCACCCTGACTGCTTTCTAGTGGGGATGAGCAAACCCCTGCCCAGCTGCCAGTGGGACACTTCCTCCCGATGGCTGCATTTTCTCTCTGCCTCCCCGCAGGTACAAGGATGGAAAGCTAATTCCCAAGCAATCTCAATCTTCAATGCAGATCAAGGATGTGTCGGAGCAGCACGCCGGGACATACACGCTGGTTCTGCGGAACAGGCTGGCGGGGCTGGAGAAGCACATCAGCCTCCAGTTAATCGTCAATGGTAAGAGGGGGCCAGGCCTGGAACTGGGGGGGAAGTGCTGAGCCCATGGCCCCAGTCTTTGGGTTCCTTCAAGACCCAGTCCCCATTGCTGTCCTAAAGCAGTTGGTACCTACATCACCTCTTTCTCCCCCATTGCTGAGGGATGCTATGGCTCCAGTGAGGCTGCTTCCTTCTGGCTTGGGTGACACTAGTTTTGTTCCTGGCTCCCTCACTTTGGACAGGACATGTCCTGGCTCAGGGGCCACTTCCCAATTGCAGTTGGAGATGCTGTTGAGGGTGACCCTGACTGATGCGGACTTGAGAGCAGGGCAGCTGCCACACAGATGAAGTCTTGATCTGGAGGAGTTCCTCTATGTGGGAAGCTCCTCTGGAGTTTTCCCACAGCAGAAACTGGTACCTGTCATGCAGGAAACAGATGCCAGCTAAAACAGTGCTGGAAGGGCACTGCTATCTGAAGATGTGTCTCCAGCAGGCTCTGTGGCCCTGTGCTTTGAGCCCTGCAGCATCCAGACAGTTCCACTCACCAGAGAAAGGAGAAAGGCTGTCACTTGAATCTGCTTAAATATGACCTGCTGTGCCTTGCAGGCCTGAGTTGCCCTGAGATCCAGACAGCTGTAGTGCCCAGGCACTCTGTAAACAGGCCTGGGGAGGGCTGTGCCAGGCCTGGGGATGCAGTGGCTGAGCCTGCAGCTGCTCACAATGTCACTCTGATCCTTGCAGTTCCTCCACACATCCATGAGAAGGAAGCCTCTTCCCCAAGCATCTACTCCAAGAGGAGCCCCCAGGCCCTCACCTGCACTGTCTATGGCATCCCAGCACCGGAGGTGATCCAGTGGCAGTGGAGGCCGTGGATGCCCTGTCGGATGTTCTCCCGACGCAGCCTGTAAGTGCCATTTCTTCCAACACTTGTTTCTTGTCAGGCAACCATTGTGGTGTCATGGGCTTCTTGTGACAGTGGCTGTGTCCCCAACTGTGTCTCGCTTTTGCTCTCCCACCCACAACATGGCATCTTGTGGGGAGGCAGAGTGGAGACACTTGTACTCTGTGTGGGATTTTTTTCCAGGCTGGCTGGTCTCAGACACCAACAGCTTCCACAGCATCCTCTGCATCCTCAGCCACCTGCATCTGTCAGTGGATGTCCATGGCCCAGCCACACCTCACAGCACCTGCAAGGAAACCACTGGTCACTGTGCTAATGGGGAAACTGAGGCAGATTGCAGGAGAAATTGTCACAGCCCCTTGGTGAGACCCCAAGACAGCAGCTGGGGCTCACACCCTTCCTGCCTGGAGGTCCCTGTGGTTTTTCTGTCGTTTGTCTTCTCCTGGGTAATGATGGAAGCAAAAGTGCTCATAGGCAGCTGCTGCTTGTGGGGAAGAACTGCGGAATCCTGGGGAAGTGCCAGATCTCTGCCAGCTGCTGGGATGATTTGCCAGCAGGGTGTTTGTGCCAGCAGCACTAATAGGTAGGCAGGAAGGGTGCATGCCCACTGCCTGTGCCCTGGGAAGCTGAGGCAGCATCAGGCACGGCTGCAGTGGCATTTTTTAATGACAGCCTCAGCTGAAGAAGGAAAAGGGATGCTGGGGCGTTGTAGCCAGAGGAGTCAGGGTGGATGACATCAGGATGCCTGGAGGAAGCTGGGTCCTGCAGCCCTGTGCAGGCTTTTGCCAAGCCAGGGACGCCAGAGAGCTTTCCATTACATGCAAGTGCACTGTGGCCCTGTCAGGAAGCAGAGGGGCCCATGAATTATGAGCACTGTCTCCCAAGGCCACCATATTTCTGCCTAGCACAGCTCCAGAGGATGCAGGAGGCTTCTTTCCAGCTTCCTGTTGTTTACACAGCTCACCAGTGTGTTTGCCCCACCAAATGCTCTGCCCCACGCTGCCAGCATATACCTTTGCCACTGCTCCTGGGCCTTCAGCTCCCCTCTGCTTCCCTGTCACCCTTAGCCTCTCCCTCCCACCCCAACCCACATTTTTGAGCAGATCCTCCCATCTTCCACCCCAACACGCATTTCAAAACACCCTGCAGGCTGCAGCATCCCAGATCCCTGACAGATTTGGGTATTTCTCCCCACACGTCTGTCTAAGCCTGAAGAGGTACCATCATTCCCCTGTGAGACACCAGCAGCACCTCTACTTGGGACGTCTCCCTCCTGGTTTTGTTGAGTCAGAGGCAGCAGGAGCACCCCTGGGTGCTGCACCCTTGGGTGTTGCACCATCTGATCTCTAGGCCATCACCAGCCAGTCAGTGACACCCCTGACTCTCAGTCCCAGCAGGGCTTTAAGGCCTTGGTGCTGAGCAAAATGACATCAAGAGTTGCCCTGGGCACATGTGAATTGACTTCACCCCTGCCTTCCTCCACTCTTAGCAAGGAAAGATGAAGCCCCATGCCTGGGGGTGAAGACACTGCTTGGGACACCTGTATCTGCTCCCTGTCTCAATTTTCACACCTAGAAATTTTTGCCTCACTAGTGGTTGCAAGGCACCTTTATAAAGCACATCAGAACTGTGTAACTGAAAGATCCAGGAAATTCTACAGAGTTATAGGACAGGGCCATCAGTTCTCTGACACAAAGCTGCTTTTGCTGCCTTTTTCCCAGCTGACCTTCTCTGTGTCTCTCTCCTCTTTCCCCTGCTTGTCCCTGGCTGCTGGATTAGCAATAGCAGGCACCGGGCAGCAAGGCGCCATCAGCGGGACCGGATGCCCGAGTGCAAGGACTGGAAAGATGTGTCACAGCAGGACGCCGTGAACCCCATCGAGAGCATTGACACCTGGGTGGAGTTCGTGGAGGGGCGGAACAAGGTGAGGCTCTATTCCAAGCCCATCCTGGGACAGGGAGCTGGAGACGGGCACGGGCACGGAACTCCTTTGCAATCAGCCAGGACAAGTGGCCTGGAAAAGAGCCTGGCAGAGACAGATTTGGGGAGGGCTTCACACCTCTGCTTCTAAAGTAAACCATCAGCGGCCATTCCCAGCCCTGGGGCTCCGCAGTACCAGGCAGCCCCAGGGCGAGGGAGAGCTGTCATCTTTGAGAAATTACCCCGTGTCCAGAGAGACTCCCACTGGGGCTGGCTGCACAGGAGGGATTTCATGGATTGCTATTGAACACAGGGCATCCAGCTAGGGAAAGCATGGGGGATAGGTGCTGTGGGGGCTCCCATGGCCATTTCTGAGCATTTTGTATGAGCTGTTCTGCAAGAACTAAACCCTGCTCATCCTGGTCAGGAGAGCAAGAGTCACAAACTGGCCAGGAAATCTCTGGCCTTGGGAAGGTGTATGTGTCTGGTGGGGCATTTCATCTGGCTGTCCCCATCCTGCTGGGGTGAGGGTGGTTTGGACAAGCTGGCATCCATCTGCCTCAGCTTTGTGAGTGGGAGCAATGTGTGCCCCACAAAGCCACTTCTCCATCACAGCATTTCCTCTCTGGAAGGAACATCTCTCCCTCACTGCAGTGTGTGACCTGCTTGCTGCTTGTTTCTTTCCGTGTCCCTGGTAGCCATGAGTGTCAGGTCTGCGCCGTGACGGGGTTCCTGTCCCCACTGGTGTCGGGCACCAGGCGCTCACAGAGGGATGCAGAACAAACAAATGGGCCCCTGTTTCCGAAAGTCACTTCCTGTTTTCCTACACACCTCTAAAGGCACTTCCCGTCCCCTGGCCTGGCCGGGAGTTCATCACTCTGCCAAAAGGGTGGCAAGGGCAGATGCTTCTCCTCCCAGAGCAGCTAAAGGGAGAATGAGGGATTGATGTTCCTCAGGGACGCAAGCAGGGGTGGTGAGAGCTCCTGGGTGAGAACCCCTTGTGTCCTACTATGGATGTGATACTTGTATTGGTCCTTTTTGATCCTTCCCTATTTTCCTCATTTTCTTCCTCCTATTCCTCAGCTGCGTCCTTCTCATTCCATTTGTTTGGTTGTAACTCTCCTGGAGCTTCAACTTAGGTTGTGCATCCCACAGGTGTGCAAGAGCTCTGGGAGAAAAGAGCTCTTCCAGTTACAGTGGGATGCTACATCCTCAAATCTGCTTTCTCTCTCTCTCTCCTTGTCCTTTCTGCCTGTCTTCTCTTACCATCCTCCTGTTTTTAATTCCATCTGTAAAGGCCAGAATGAGCCACAGGATGTGCAGTGCACAGCCATGCACTGCAGGCAGCGGGATGATGTCAGATCAAGAAACCCCAACTCAAACATAACACTGCAGATCAGAAGGAAAATCCCCAAGAAACAGGAAAGACACCAACAAAAGTGCCAGCAATAGGGTCACTTTGGCTGTGTGAATAACCCCGAGAAACGGAAAAGGCAATGCACAAAAGTACCAGTAATAAAGTCACTTCAGCTGTGTTGAGTATGCACTGAATGAATGACTGTTCCTTCTGGTTAACATAACCTAATACATTGCCCCTCAGAACGGAAATGCTTCCCAAAGTCTATGGGATGAATAGTAAAGGCAAAGAAGTTTCCCTGTAGGAACACGTTAATTTTTCATTTTAAACACAGTCTCATTAGAGAGATTTCTGCATGTGCTTAACTTGTTGTTTAAGCTGGAGCCTCAAACTGCAAGTCTCCTCTAAGGGGAGTGCTTGTAACACATTTGGTAGCTCACACATGTGCAGTGTGAGCCAAGAGGAGGAGGAGAGCAGCCTTATTCCCCAGCTGCTTTTTCTGGCTTATTTGGAGGCAGCATGCCCTGGGTCCATGCTCCCAGGATGGCAGCTTGGCTGTTTGCCCAGTCTTAGTCATGTCTTGCTGGAAGGAGAGACAAGGAAGCTTTTAGGACCGTGTCTATGTACACTTGGAATTCAAAGGGAGAAGATGAAAGCTCTTCCTGAAGGGATGAGAGCTGGGATATTTTCACAGGTTTGATTTCTCCTTATGGGTAAAAGGAGTGCTTTAAGGTCTGTAAGTACCTGTAAATTCCACTGAACCCTGTGGGACACTAAGTAGTCACTTAACTGCAGAGGGCTCAGGGAATCAAAGCCCTGGTGTCCTTTCCCTTTCTCCCCACTGTTATAAATAAAGCTTAGCAAGAGCTTAGCCATCCCCTCAGCCCTGCATCATGTTACTGTCCCCCTTGCTGAGCACTGTCCCCTTTGTGACCTGAGGGGCTTTGCAAGAAGTTTGCTCCCATGGAGAGGCATCTATGCTGACTGGGCTTCATAAAAAGAAGCAGAGATTGGGAATAAAATCATGTTGTTGTTGCTCAAGCCAACAGATAAAGCTTGATATGCACAAAGGGCTGTAGAATAAGGGGATATTTTTGCATAACCCTTTCCCAGGTACAGCTGTTGGGGGCTTTGCTATCTGCCAGACAGCAGCAGCGATCCTACTTCTCTTCCCTGTTGCTCTTCCTAACTCCTCCATATGTTCTCTTCCCCCATCAGACAGTCAGCAAACTGGCCATCCAAGAGGCCAATGTCTCAGCCATGTACAAGTGTATTGCCTCTAATAAAGTGGGTCGAGATGAGCGGCTGATCTACTTCTATGTGACCAGTGAGTACTGCAAAATCCTCCTCCCACCTGCATCAGCCAAGCTCTCTGCTTGAAACAGGCAGGTCCCTAGAGCTGCCAGATCCTGCCATTCACAGGATCTTCAACAGAGACTGCTGGAAAAGTAAGCAGGAAAGCAGGGCTAACCCAGAGCTCTGCTGGGTGGCAAATGCCTGAAGCCCTGGCAGCAGATAGCACAGGGACAGTTGGGCAGGCAGACCAGGGAATGAGCCAGCACTGCCTGTGCCTAGGTCCTGAAGCAGCCCTGGCAGGTCCTGGGCAGGTGTTGGGCTGGGGACATCCCGCTGGCTCACGCCCAGGCAGCTCCCTGGGCTGGGGATGTGTCTGGTCCAAGAGCATCCTCTAGTGGCACCGCCCGACCCTATCCCAGGCCAGGTCCCGCTGGCCCCAGGCCCCGGCAATGATCCCACGGGATTTTGGTGGTGAGAGGAAGCTGAGAAACCAGAGCCCAGTGGTGTGGGCTGGAGTCATGGCCCATAGGCAGCTGTATGAGCCTCCTGCCAGAGGTTCCCCGTCCTGGCGGGAGCCTGTCCCTGTCTGCTGGGACAGGGAGCCCAGCAAGGGCACAGCAAAAGCTTATCTTACGGAATGAGAATTCCATAATAAAATTCCCAGCCCAGAAGGCTGGGCTCATGGCCCTTGTTGTAGTACCTGTGCTGTCAGAGCCACCAGCTGTTGTGAAGCCAGATGAACATCTTCAGTCACTGCTTCAGTAATGCTCTCCGTGCTGTTGTCCAGGCTGCTGTGTCACTGCCTGCACATGTAAAAGTGGGCATGGATGCAAACCAGAATGCTGCAGCTGAGTTGGGAGCAGTAACAGCCTAATTCAGATCTCCCTGGCTTGTTTCATTTTTGGCTCCATCTTAATCTGGCCCTGGGACTTGAGCATATCCCGTAGCATTCACTGGGCTTAAGCTGTGGTTGCCAGCAGTTTGCATGTCACAGTTCTGGTCTACAGTGGTTACCTTTACCCTGGCTGAGGACAGGCAGACCTCAGAGAGCTGAGCCCAAGGAGACAATTTCATTGTGTTTGGCAGCTCAGCCATGAAAACTCATTCACATGTTCATTTCCTTCCTGAAAGCCATTCCAGACGGGTTTGAGATTGAGTCCCAGCCCTCGGAAGCGCCCATAGA
>NW_008236924.1:724129-732121 GCF_000691975.1 Corvus brachyrhynchos | reverse complement strand
AATGCGGACAACTACACCTATGAGAACCTGCAGTGGTATCGGCTGAACCTCTCCAAGCTCCACGATGAGGAGGGCAACCCCCTCGTGCTGGACTGTAAGAACGTCCACCACTATGCCACCAAGATGCAGGGGGAGCTGCGCTTCCAGCCTGACTCCAACGATGCGACCTTGCTGCTCACCATCCCCAACATCTCCCTGGATGAGGAGGGAGATTACGTGTGTGAGGTGCAGAACAGGAAGACCCGGGAGAAACACTGCCACAAGAAATACATCTCTGTGCAGGGTGAGGGTCCACAGGGCTGGTGGGAGTGACAGAGGAGAGCTGGTGCTCTTGCTGCCATCAGCTTCCCAGTCCGTCCCCAGGGGAAGCCACACAAGCAAGCTAAACTCAAGGTGGCAAAGGCAGGGCACCTGGGTTCTCAAGACACCCTTCATCAGGGGTCAGAGACCCAAAGCCCCCCAGGAACACAGATATTCTTTTGATCAATCAGTTTCCCGTTTTCCCCTCCTCCTCTCTGTGCTGCTCCTCCAGCCCTGGAGATCCCCCGCCTCAAGCAGAACCTGACAGACATTTGGGTGAACGTCAGCGACTCCATAGAGATGCGCTGTAAGGTGGACGGCAACCATGTTCCTGAAATCAGCTGGTACAAAGATGAGAAACTGGTGGAAGAAGTGTCAGGTACAATGGGCTGGGGGTGGATCACAGGCAGGGCATTATGTCCAGCAGCTGGAGAGCTGAAAACTGCTGGGTTCCAGGAGTTGTTATGCCCAGATAAAGATACCCGTTCTCTGAATCAGCCAAACCCTGGTTTTAATCACATTCTGTCCTAGTTTGATGCAGTCTCGCTGGCTAAGTCTATGCCCCAGGGCCTGGCTCAACACTGTCTGTGCTTGTGCACATTCAGCTGGACGGCAGGGAGAGAGAAATCATTCATGTTCTTACTCTCAGCTCAGTGCCTGGCATCTCTGATTACGCAGGGACCAACCCAGATCTCATGGAAGGAACATGCGAAGGATCCAGGCACATTGCAGAGGGAAAGCAACAGGTTCTGAAGATAAAGCAGAACTTGACACGCCAGCTAGACTGCCTGGGCACTGTCCCTATTCAGCATGATCAGTGGGGGATTTGTACTCTCCATACATTGCCTGGGGAAGGCCCCTCCAGGGTGTTTCTGGGGCCATCAAGAGAAAAGCCTTTACCAGCTGGTGCGATGTCATTCTACCATCTAAAATGAATCAGCCAAAAAATGCAAGCCTTATTTTGAGCCTGAGTCCAGTGTACTAATCTTCCCTCCCTGTGAGTGCCCACCACAACCCTCTGTGCCTTACAGGGATTGACCTTGCGGACTTCAACCAGAGGCTGAGCATTCAGAGGGTGAGGGAGGAGGATGCTGGGCTCTACCTGTGCAGCGTCTGCAATGCTAAGGGCTGTGTGAACTCCTCGGCCAGCGTCTCTGTGGAAGGTACCAGCAGCCACGATACCTCTGGGGATGTGAAGGGGTGGAGGAGGAGTTGTGACCAAGCCCATGCCTCTTCCCTGTGGCAGTGGGAGGCAGTGAAAGCCCCTTGGCCTTGCTGGTGGCATGGTGCTCTCACAGGAGGATCTATAGTCCAGAGCATGTTTAGCTCAGGCAAACATGCCTCCAGTCACCCCACATCCTGATGCAGGCCATAAGGAATGGCTGAGTTGGGGCATGGAATGCAAATCCCTGAAGCTATGATTTCCCTCCCATCCCGCAGGCTCTGATGATAGGACCAATGTGGAGATTGTCATCCTGATTGGGACTGGAGTTATTGCTGTTTTCTTCTGGATCCTACTTATTCTCATCTTCTGCAACATCAAAAGGGTAGGTGACTGTCTGTGCCCCAGGCAGGGCGTGTGGCATATCAGGGCTTGGGGCAGCACCAGTGCTGTGATGTGGGGCTGCATGACAGCACCTGCTAAAAGGAGGTCATAAAAGGCTCTCACTGTCAAGGACAGGGTGCATAAGGGCTGTGGTAAAGGAGGTGACTGGAAATGGCCTTTGCTTGAGGGGGTAGCAGGTCAAGGCAGGCAAAGATTCCAAATCCCGTTTGGGAGTCAGCACCCAGGGCAGGGAGGGCACCTCCTCACCCTTTGTGTTGGCTGGTTCCTGCAGCCAGCCCACGCAGACATCAAGACAGGCTACCTCTCCATCATCATGGACCCCGGCGAGGTGCCTTTGGAGGAGCAGTGCGAGTACCTGCCCTATGATTCCAGCAAGTGGGAGTTCCCACGAGACCGCCTGCGCTTAGGTGAGCCAGACCCCCTCCCTCCCACTGCACACTGCAGCCAGGGCTTCCCACCAGCCCTACAAACTCACTCTCCAGGTTTCTTAACACACCTCTGTGTGTATTTAATGCTTTCTCTCTGCCTCAGGCTTCCCATCTTCTTCCCCAGGCTGTCCCTAAAGCCCAGCTGTGCCTGGGAAATCTCTTTAGGTCTGACTGTAGACAGGTCTGAGCCAACTGTAAGCCCAAACCTCCTCAGTGTATCCACACAGGTATTACTGAAAACAGAAGACCCCTTGGCATGCTTTAAAACACATCCCCCTATTTTCCAAGTGGGAGTCTGGACGGAACAGCCCAGTTCACAGCAGGTACCCCAAGTTCAGGACCAGGATTGCATCCATTATTGTCCTCATGCTGAGACACCTACCTGCAGCCTCTTCCCTCTGTCTGCCAGAGTTTAAAGGGCAGCAGACTACCTTTGAGGCACAGAGCAGTGACATTAGTCCTGGCTGCTGTGCTGCAAGGGGTCGTTTACCTTTCCCACACACATCAACTTCTTGCTCGAGGGCAACAAACAGCCCCTCACTTCTTCATGGCCATTTCCTTCCTCTGCTTTGTCCATGCCAGCTCTGTCTCAGTTCCTCTCATCGTCCTTTCTCCTATTCTCACTGACACAGTAAGCAGCCACCTGAAAGGGCACATGTTCCATTCCTTCCTTTTCCTTTATGAAGTTTTTTCTTTCTTCTTCCCATGGTTTCCTGTTGGGATTTTTGTTTTCCTTCATTCTATTCTTCCTGTTCTGCACCTGCCTTTCTTCACACTGACTCTCCTTGTCCATAGGTAAAGTCCTGGGTCATGGTGCCTTTGGGAAGGTGGTGGAAGCATCAGCATTTGGGATCAATAAAAGTAACAGCTGTGAGACTGTAGCAGTCAAAATGCTGAAAGGTACGTGAACAGTGAAGCAAAACATGCAATGTGTGTAGACAGCAATTAATGAGGCACCTGCCAGGGAGCATCCACCCTGTAAATGCCTGTCTTTTAATCAATGGCTTCTTGGCCTCAACACAGTTGATCCTGTTTGGCCCCATTCAGCTGCACTGGGAGGCTGAAGTGGCAGAACAGACAGCAGGGATTTGGGGAACTCCGCTTTCAAGGAAATTTAGCTGTCTGCAAAGGCAAAGAATGAAATCTGTCTCAAAGGACAAAGAGGAATCCAGAGCCCCTCTTTGGCAGGTCACTGAAGGAAGTGTTGCTCCCAACTGCCTTCTTCCAAATGTACCTGTATTTTGTGTTTATGGGCCAGATCCAGAGCTGGGTAAGGAAGCAGGTTGCAGCTCTTATCCAGCTCTGAGGGCTAAATTGGCTTTGCACCCAAAACCTGGTCTATCCAGAGTGAGATTTTAAGCTTTTATAGCCTTGCTTTCAAACAGGCACCCAAAACATTATTCTGTAATTTGGCACCAAACAAAACACTGAAGCAGTCTGTGGCCAGAAGTAGCCTGTACATGGAAATCAAGTCATGGCTCATCTGAGCAGTATTTACTGCTGCAAATGTACAGCTCATCTGCACAGCAGAAGGAAGCCTGGTGTGCAAGGTTGCTTTACAGTCCTTTGAGGCAAGGCTCTCATCTGGCCCTTCAGCTGCAGCTCAAGAGGATGCTTCTGTCTCTCAGGCTAAATTTACAAACTCTCAAGTAAGACAAAATGCATATGGGGAAGCGGAAAAGTATGAAAAAGGCACACAAAACCAGAAAACATGCTCTGGGGGTAAAACAGAGGGTCAAGAATTGATACGAATTGGACAATTGAGAGACGATGCAGTACAGAGATCTGGCAGGAGCATGACACTGTGTTTGCTATTGAAGAGGAATCATCAAAAGATATCTGGGTTTGAGACAGATCCTATCTTCAATTGTGATAAAAAGAATCAGATGTCTTTTGTTCCTAATTTTCTTTCAAATTGTTTCATGGCTTGTTATCTTTGTTTGGAGGCCAAAAGGGCAGAGATTCAAACAGGTGCATCCCTATGAAAGTCTCAAGTGATCTTTTTCACTGCACAACTATCATAAAGAAAAATATGTTGGGCACAGATTGTGTTGTCTTTTGTTCTGGGTCCCTGCACTTGCAGATAGCACCCTATGTGTTACAGCAGGGATCCTGGGATCTCCAGACAAGGCTCAACATTTCATGTTGGAACATGCAATAACAAAATGTACCAAGGCTTTGAGGTCACAGCCTCCTCAGCAAGACACATTAACATGCTGCTAGAGAAAGGTGGTGAGGGGGAGTGAAAAGCTGTGAGGAGGTGTCGTGACATGGTCTCTGTGTTTCTAGAGGGAGCTACTGCAAGCGAGCACAAGGCACTGATGTCAGAGCTGAAGATCCTCATTCACATCGGGAATCACCTCAACGTGGTGAATTTGCTGGGTGCCTGTACCAAACCCAATGGTAAATATCCCAGGGCAGCAGGCTATGCCTGCTCCCAAAGAGCAGAGCTTGTCCCGTGTCTTTTTGCTGTCCACATGTGTGATCACAGGGACGTGTGGGGAAGTTATTAGTGTGTTTGTGTGTACTTAGAGCAGATGTCACAGCTGACCAGGGCTGCACATAACACAAGTTGTGGCAAATTCTGACCAACTCAAGCTGTTACCTCTTGCCCCAACCTTTGTTCTCTTCTCACCAGGTCCACTCATGGTTATTGTTGAGTTCTGCAAGTATGGAAACCTCTCCAACTACCTGCGGACCAAGCGGGAAGGATTCAGTCCTTACAGGGTGAGTAGCTTCCTTTGCTCCTAGGGGCCTGTCCCATATCTAGGGAAGGAAGACATGCAGCCTAATACATGATCTGACAATGTGACAAAGATACCCTCTGTCCTTCTTTCTGCAAAGGTAGATGCTTGCAGGCCAGAATTACAGTTTAAGAACAGGAAGAGACTGTGCAGCTCGTGGGTGCAGGGGTTACAGTGTGTGTTGCCTGCTGAGGGTTTTGGGTTGTTCCCTTGCCAGGAAAAGTCTCCCAGGCTGCGTATTCAGGTGCAGTCCATCGTGGAGGCAGTGAGAGCAGACAGGAGGAGCCGCTCCGGGACCAGCGACAGCGCCATCTTCCACCGCTTCCTCATGCACAAGAGCCGCACAGCGCAGCCCATCCAGGAAGGTAACACTCAGCCTTGGCAGCAGCTCCTCACCTGCAGCACCAAAACTATGCTAGACTTGGCTAGCTTGGGGAATGTGTAGAGAATATCAGTGAGGAGCTAGGAGCCAGCCTTGGAGCTGATCACTGTTGTATGTCAATTCCCTAAACAAGGCTATTATACCATCTGTTGTCTCTTGTAATAGACACCAGAAACTCAGAAGGGAGGATTAAGTCCCTTTGGGTATTTTAGCCTGAAGAAAGGAGAACTGAGGGGAATCTCGGTGAGTCCTCCCTAGGACAGAAATTATGAGCTGACCTTCAAAGCCCCTTCTAGTCCTGTTCCCCACAACTCTCTGACTGATGTGCTGGAGGCTGGACTCATTATTCCAATTAGGACTGAGGACTAACTGTATTTCACTGAGGAACTGGCTGTATCCTGCAGTCCCAGAGAGAAGCAAAGAGGACAACAGATCTCCAATTGTCTAATCATTTTCTTTTACTTCTGGACAGTGGATGACTTGTGGCAAAGTCCCTTGACAATGGAAGACCTCATCTGCTACAGCTTCCAGGTAGCACGTGGCATGGAATTCCTGGCATCCCGAAAGGTGAGTTCAGCTTTCCTTTGCTCACCTGATCTTTTGTGCGTGCCTGATGAGAGAGACCTGACTACAGCCACCTTTCAGGTGACACACAGCGATCTGTCTCACACTTCTCACTTCTCAGGAAATATGAGATAGTCATGTGTACACAAAGCTGGGAAATTAGTTCTCTTGCATTTCAACCTCTCCTTAACCATCCCTTTTTGAAATGTTTATCTTTAGCTTCTTCCCATTTCTACCATTCCCCCATTACAGCTCAGGTTTATGGGGGAAGGGAGGTGCTGTACACTTTCTGATTGTGGTTCCTGTCTGTCTTATTTTGCCCCTTCCTCTTTGTGTGCCCTCAGTGCATCCATAGAGACCTGGCAGCCCGCAATATCCTGCTGTCAGAAAACAACGTGGTAAAGATCTGTGACTTCGGCCTTGCCCGGGACATCTACAAAGACCCCGACTATGTCAGGAAAGGCAGTGTGAGTGCCATTTTCTCAAACCCTTTACAGACTAGGCCCCCTTGATGAAAAGATGAAAAAGCAGGAGTGGAGTTACTTGCATGGCTGGGACCAAAAGCCACTGGACCAATGACACATGTCCTGTCCTCCTCCACCAGCAGATCTCTGTCTCCTTCCTTCTGCCCCTCAGCCTGTCATTAACTTACTCTTCCTTATACTCTTTCATCCTCCTTTCAGTGTCTCCATCCCTCTCTCTGATGTAATCAAACCTCCATTCCTCCATGGAGAGAGGAGCAGGGTTATTGGCTCTGATTTCCTTTCATCCATTTCATCCTTTTGCTACAAGAAGGGCTGTCTTGGGACATATTCCCACCTGAACATTTGTGTCTTGCCTCTCACTCCTGCAGGCCCGTCTTCCACTGAAGTGGATGGCTCCAGAAAGCATCTTCGACAAGGTCTACACTACCCAGAGTGATGTGTGGTCTTTTGGGGTCCTTCTCTGGGAAATCTTCTCACTAGGTGAGTGTTAATGAGGGTCTCATGCTGCTGAGGGAGACACCTCTACCAACGTAGCAGTTTGTGGGTGAGTCTGTGCAGAACAGACATTCTGAAGCACATCTAAGGACTGATGGGAAGCGACATCAATGTAGGCAAAAAAAATGGAGGCCATATCCACCCATGAACAGAGTGATGGGGACACAGGCATGCAGAGCTGGCCTCCAGCTCACTGAGGCAGAGAAGCCTGACTCAGGCAGCACTAAGGATTGGGTTGTGTATGAGAAGTGACCACATCTCTCAGTGTTCTGGGAGGAAGGGCAGTCACAAAAGGGCAGTCTCAAAATGACTGGTTTCTGATGGCACATTTCATGTTCCCACCCTTCTCTGAACCTTCTTTAGGGGCATCTCCATATCCTGGAGTCCAGATCAATGAGGAGTTCTGCCAAAGGCTCAAAGACGGTACCAGAATGAGAGCACCAGAGTATGCCACAGCAGAAATGTGAGTCAGAAACCTCAAGGATTCCAGCACTGGTCAAAGCAGAGGCTTCTGTGGCAGGGCAGAAACCTACCAGATCCCAGCATAGAGCAGGACAGGCCCCTCTGTGGGATGCAGACCTTTCAGCCAAGATAGGGGATGAGCCAACACATCCTTCATTCTAAGCTGCTCTCTAGGTATCCTTGCATGCCCGTGCTGGGATGGGTCTGTAAGTGAGCACTGTGCTTTCCTGCTCTGAAGGGTATCAGAGGGGTCTGAATTAGCTCCTTGTGCCTGTTATAATAAGTGCAAAACAAAGCAACCCCCTGCCAGTAAGTCCACCTGGCCATTGTGCTGGGGGTGCCAAGCTTTCCTTCCCAGTGCAGGAACTGGTTGTCCCAGTGGGCACCATGTGGGTGGGAGCTGTGGAGTGGGGCAGGAGGGAGTTTCTGTGGCATAAAACCAGCATCTCTTCTTGGCAGCTACCGTATAATGCTGAGCTGCTGGCATGGTGATCCCAAGGAGAGACCGACTTTCTCCGACCTTGTGGAGATACTGGGGAACCTTCTTCAGGAAAATGTTCAGCAG
>NW_008236924.1:712901-724079 GCF_000691975.1 Corvus brachyrhynchos | reverse complement strand
TCAGCAGGTGAAAACCTCTCTGTGTCCCTGCTCTGCTCCAGAAAGCTCTTTCTTCTGTCATCACCAGCTCCTTCACTGTGCTCTCAGCTGTCTCCATGATCAATGCAATACCTTTGTGTAGGCCAACCAATAACACAGAGATTCCTGGGTCAGAGGTCTATTTCCCAGAGCTGTTGGAGAACTCATTTATGCAACAGCCTTTTAGCTGCATCCTCATAAAACTCTGCTCCTTGCAGGGCAGAAGCCCTCTCAGTCGTCATTCTAGTACTTGCAGCCTAATCCCCAGATGATTATTTGAAATTCTTCAGCTGAGTCAAGGCCCTGGTACTTCTGCCTCCCACATGCCTGCATAATGAAAACCAGGACTTGGCCAGGGTTTCTGAAACTCTGTCCTCAGATTGAAATGTCAGGGCCATGTGAAGCAAACAACTGTTACATTACAGCAGTCAGTAATACGATTTCTTTGAATGTATTACTGATCACTTCCATGTGGAAACTCACCAGGACATTTAACTGTGATGAGCGTGCAGCTCTGATTTTAACTTTTTCTTGATGTTCCCTTTCAGAAAATGATAGCTAAATGCTTGAGTACTATCTCATCCTGACGTTCCTGACTTTAACCTTGCAGCAGTGGTTCCCAGCACAGGCATGACTAAGCCACAACGACATTGCCCTGGAGCACAGTACTCTGTCCATGTAAACTGGAGAACTATGGGATTAGGTTGTTTTCCTGCTCACACACACCTCCATACATCACTCACAGCTACTTAATGCAAAGGTCACAGAAATCTCCAACCAGATATTTTGTCCCAGAGAAATAAAATTCATAAACCAGACATTTTCCTTCCCAGCTCTGACAGCTTCTGCCTGTGGAGCCTTTTCTCATGAGAAAGTCCTCCCCTTCTTGTAAGGCCATTTACTGTTCTTCCTACCAGGAAGGGAAAGATTACATCCCACTGAACGACTCTCACAGCTCAGAAGATGATGGTTTCTCCCAGGTGCCTTCCTCTGCCCAGCAAAACTCAGATGAAGAGGACTTTGACATGAGGATACGCTGCCACAGCCTAGCAGCAAGGTGAATCCCCTCTGAAAAGGGCAGAGAGAGCCCAGCAGGCAGCCAGCAGCCTGACCTCTAAGGGAGCCTGAGGGATATGGGGAGAACCCAGATGTTTGAAAAATCCCAGGTGATAAGGTGTGATCCAAGCACTTAAGCCGTAGCATCTTGCTTATAAGAGCAAAATTACTTTATTTTGCTGATAAGGAAATGCTGATTTGTAAGCCTATGACATTCCTTCTTCTCCTCCAGCTATGCTGCCAGCATATCTGCTCCTAACTGACCCAACAATTAGTCCCAGGCCTCTCCTCCCTGGCAAGCTATGATAATGTGATGCCTGGGATCTATATCTGCTTATCCCTAGTGGAGAGGTCACTGGGGCCTGATTCAGTCAGGAAGTCTGGGTGTTCCCCACTGCAGAAGTAGTATGGGGTTATGAGGCCTAAGGTGACCCCATTACCCTCCCCAAATCCACCATTTGGGTCATCCTCCTCCCTGCATACTTCAGTTGCACAGTGAGGAGGTTGGGTTCAGGTCCTGTTCATTCAGGACATTGACTCTTGCCATTACTGAAGGCACTATGCTCTGTTGGCAGATACTACAACTGTGTCTCATTCCCTGGTTGTTTGACGGGAGGAAATCAGATCAGGTGTCCATCCAGGATAAAGACATTTGAAGAGTTTCCCATGACACACACAATGTACAAGGCACACCCGGTGAGTAGCATCTGAGTGGATTTGAGTGGGGGGCAGCTCTTTTCTGACACCTTTACTGTTAAGACTGTGGAAGGAAGATCACTCCTATCTTATGTCAGCCTGTCTGTGTCATTCCTGTTAAGTCTATTCAGTCCTATGCACATTCATTTCTTCCTCTGGCACACAGGGGTTTCTCTCCACCACAGTTCACACTGCCTTAGTGGGAAACAGGGAGGTTAGATATACAAAGGGGGGGGTACTAAAAAGGACCACAGAGAAGACCCTGCTCTTCACCCTTCTCAAATCTGTGAACACAGCCTGGTTAAGCACACTGAAATCCTGCCAGGACTTCTCTGGGTAAACCCAGAGTGCTTATCTGCAGCCCCTGTATCTTGACCCACACGGCAGTGTGCAGTAGGGACCCTCCTGGTCTCGCTGAACTGGACTGGTACTGATATCTCCTCTAGTGGCAAAACTGAAACCATACCTTTTGTCTCGGAGGAAAATATCACCTCTCACAGATTTGATGGTAATATATCTTCCAGCCAAGGGACACTCTTTTTTCATTCCCCAGAAGTGGCACTGAACTAAGCACACAAATCTTACCTTTTTATGTGCTTCTTTTAAGCAGGTACCTAAGAAAATCAGATTCAGCAAAACTATGGAGCATGCTGGTAAAGTGCTCCTACCTCTTCTTCCCCATCACACATACACATGATCTCATCTCCTGAATGATTTCTCCTCCCTTCCCACTCTGATCAGTTGACAGAGATGTTACTGATAACTCCTGTTGCTTCCTTTCAGGACAATCAGACAGACAGTGGGATGGTTCTGGCATCTGAGGAATTTGAGAGGATAGAAAACCGACACAGAAAAGAAGGTGGATTCAGGTACTCCTTAAGCCTAGCCACTGAGGCTGCCCTGCTGCCAAATGCAGTGAGACCAGGAGACAGCTCCTGGTATCTCCCCATATGCTGCACTGCTTGGAGCTCTCAGCTGTGGGCCCTGAGCCAGATAAGTCCACATACTCCTTATCGAGAGGCAAAACACAGGAAGAACAGACAAGCCTGCTGTTTTCTAGGGTTTGAAAATATAAACTGTGCCCATCAATGAGAATGTGCCTGTTAAGATAATGAGGCACAGTGGAGTGGTGGTGTTAATGAGACTGGTAAGGCTTACTGACATTTTCTGGTGAAATATATCAGGGCTCGTTTAAGCGGTGGCAGATGGGATGGACAGAAACTATGTGGCTGCCACCTTCTTCCCTCAGCCCTGACCCACAGGGTACAGGGCCCTGATGTGGTGGTGCAAGGATGGGACAGGCCTTAGGAATTCCCACATGCTGACATGGAGTCTGGCAGGTTGAGCTGGCACTCTCAGAGCTGAGGATGTTATGGATGGTTATGTCCTTGCCCCAGGCTTTGAAACTGGGTGAGAACCTGTGCAGCTCATCTCTGCCAGAGCAGGCTGAGACCTTGTCTCTGTGACAGTGTGTTGAGCAAGCCATGTCACCTCATATGTAGACAAGGCCAGTCCCAAGCCTCTTCCACATCTCCTCTGCCTCCCAACATCAGATTGGACTGGTCATTGTCTTTTCTCTTAGCCACAGCCCTGTGACCTTTCTGCTCTTGTATCATACTGTCTTCTGCTTCTTGTCCTCTTTTCCCTAAGGCATGTTCCTGTTGTCTCCTACACCTGGTGTCCCGTCTCCTGGAAAATACTACTCTTAAACCTCTCCTTGAATGAGCAAATCCTTGCTCTTGCGATTTCTGGTATTGGCATGCACTGAGATGGGCCAGATGATTTCCTCCCACATCTTCTTCATCATCTTCCTTTGTTCCCTTTCCCCCATCCTGGCAGTTGGTTTGTATTAATTGCTGTTATTCCTGCCAGGTCTAGAAACAATTAAGGCAATGTCTCTTGTCTCTCCCTATTCATTGGGGTCCCAACCCTTCCCTGTATCTAGAAGGTATTCCAAAGGTATCTAGAAGAGCTGAACTAAGCATACCAGGTTATGTGTAGATTTGTCACAAAACATACAGGCTGTGCTTAGATTTAGAGCAAGGCCTGGTTTTGTGCTTTGAAATGGAGATGCAAGTCCATTCCTGACCCTGTCTCTGCCCCGTGCATTAGAAGATGAGACTTTCTGAAGCTGGGATCTCTCTAAGCAGGACAGAGGCTTTCTAGGAGTGCCAAGGTTAATTCTCTGTGTCTCTCTCCCTCACAGCAGTAAAGGGCCCAGTCGAACCGTGGAGCTGTCGGGGGAACAGTCAGACCTGCGGGGCAGATGTCGGCCGTTGTATGCATCCCAAGTCGGAGGCCAGACTTTTTACAACAGTGAATACGGGGAGCTGTCGGAACACTCTGAGGATGGCAGCTGCACCCCGCCTGGAGAGGGGGCCAGGACCCCCACTCTCCACGCTTCCTTCTTCTCCGAGCAGTACTAATGGCACCACGCCCTGGAGGCAACAGCCAAGGCATCCCCCCTCACCCTCCAGGCACGTCATCGGGGTCAGTCAGAGCTTCTCCTTCAACCTATGCCCAAACCCAACAGGGAACCTATCCCAAATGGATGGGGAACACTGATGTCCTTGGAACCACAGCATGAACCACGCAGCACCTCCAGCTGCAGCTTCCCCGTGCCGCGACTGGAGAGAGCACCTCACTGATTCCTCATGTTTCTTTTATTCCTGCACTTCAGACAGATGCATTCTGCCGGAGAGCGGGTGCCAGTGTTCAGCACTACGGCACCTTCTGCCTAACATCCAGCCTCCGCTCAGATCAGCTTCCCATTCAGAAAACCCATTTCAGGTCAGATATAAATAGATCTGTCTTAGTCTCAAGTTTCTTCCTGGTGTGCAGCCTGAATGTTTTTCCTTGGATTGCTTCCTCCTCCCCTCATCATGATGTCAGCCGCTGAGCTGTGGAGCAGAATCAAAGGGAAAAAATCCCTAGTGGTATTAGCAGCAAGAGCAGGACATTTTAAAGAGGTGTACAGAGAGATCCCAAGGGATCTTTGTAAATGCTCATGCATGCTGCTCATCCTGAGCAGGTGCCAGCCTCTCCATCTCCTCTGCAAGCAACATCCACACCCCTCTCATCTCTGCTGGGAGGAAACCTGCCAATCTGCCTTATCACTAGGATTATTTTAGCCATCTCAACACAGCTAGTGCTGAGTAGGTCATCAGCTGATGGCTAAAGTGCTCCTGGTGAGATAAACAGCAACTCTTTTTGCAGTCCCTGTGCAAAACAGGTTATTTTATGATCTCTGCTGGGAGCAGGTTACTCACAGGTCTGCTGCTCTCACCTTCCCCTTCTCCCAGAATGGTGCTGAGATCATTTGTTGCTCAAGTGAGAAATTAAAGCAAAGCTGGGTCAATTTGAGCTGGCTTCTAAACATAGAGTTTGCTGGGAGGAAAAAGATCAAAAGGGCAGGGAGTGAAATGTTTATTTTCAAGCTGCTGCAAAGCATTTTGGAAACAATGGAAGGAACAGTGCTTCAGCAGTAAGGTGCTCTGGGTTGCATCCCCTTGTGTGTTGACATCACTGAACACATGGAGCACAGCACCTGGCCAGGAATCAAGCCCTGATTCTCCTGGATGGACAGTTCTGCACCATGACCTTTCCTGTCTCCCAAGTTCCCTGACTCAAAGGAGGCACTCTCTGCCCAGCAGGTTCCTCTCCAGTTTCTTTTGTAGAGCTTCCAGCAGAGCATACTTGTCTCTGGAGGATTAAGAAACAGTTATTTGTGGAGGAAACATCTCACTTTGGTCTTTTGTTTCTAAGAGATACCACGTGAATTTAGAGCTCTGGGGAACCTCCGCAGCCCCTCTCTATAGATTTCTGTACTGCTGCCTCACCACTTCCCACCTACTTCTTTCCATCCTGCTCCCAGTCCAAGAGCTCAGCCACAGAGCACAGTTACATCACTGCCTCAGGAGTCTGCGTGAAAAGGCTCATTTGAACTGCTTGTCATCATCTCTTCTCCCACATGCCCATGGCTGGCAGAGCTCTTTGCACCAGGGCATCTCAGCACCAGGGAATTTCTGCTTGTGGGCCACACCTCTGTCACACAGCCAAGGATTTGGACTTGTAAAACTGTGTTTCCTGTCAGATGTACAGCTTTCCCAAACTGTATTTCTTTTCCAGCAGAGGGTTTTACGCGTTTCCCGACGTAAGCCTGTGAGTCCTTATGGATGATGTTGCCAAGTCTTAATTATAGTTCTCCACACAAGTGTAATGGGGAGATTTATTTAGCACATGGGAAAAGCACGCCTGTCATTCAAATTCTCTAAGCCTGTGCAGCTTGCTCAATGTTCCCCTCCCTTTTTGTGTCAGCAGCATGACATGGCTGCAATTTCCATGGCAAAAAAGAGGCACAAAACCAGATCAGCTTGAGCCAAACTGGCTCAGAATGTGGAACTGGAAACCATGTATGACAATGAATTCCCTGACTTCTACTGGTGTCCCCTGAAGTTGCCAGGAATTTGAGCATCTTTAAGTAATTGTTACGACTCAGTAAGAATCCTCTGGCAGGAGCTGCTGGAGAGCCAGGACAAGGAAGTAGGACAGCCAACAGCGTGTAGGCCAGATCAAATTCTCCTGCCCTCATCTTGCCCTGCTTTTTGAACTGGTGGTTCCCTTGGCAGAAGGATGGCTGCATGTGCCTCATGCTGCTAGAGGTTTCCACTGGCATTGACATGGGTAGAAGGTGACCAGCTGAGCTAAATTCAGGCTGCTCGCTGGGTGATGTGCATCCATAGGACTCAGACTCTCTTGTTTCCAGTGCTCCACAAAGAGTTCTCTGCCTGGAAATAGCCCCATCTGAGAGAGGGCCCAAGAAAGAGGACTACAGACAAAATAGTAGTTAAAAACCAGAATTTCTAAGTAGCTGCAAGTCCCCGTCCATATGTGAGGGATAGATATGTGCCAACAAAGCATGACATTTGCAGGGCAGTGGCAGGATTCCTCAGCAGAAAGGGGACAGAGGAATTTTAGTGCCCAGGCTGGTTGTCAGCGTGGACATCCAGCCAGTACAGCAGCACTTTTTCTCTAAGTTTAGCTGTAAATTGCTCACAAGCATCCCTGTGGAGAAGGGTTATGTTGTTAAAACCATTGTTAACAATCCCCTGCTTCACCCCGGGGAAGGCACTTCTGTGTCATCTGATTTTTGAACATTCAGCTCCACAGAAGTTTATTTTCTCTCTCTTGCACCATCTTGATGGGGGGTGGAATCAGATCCTATTGTATCTGTGTCAACAGCATTGCATGAACAATGCAGCATGATAGGAGCAAAAGCTGCTCCGCTTCAGACACTCCTGCTGATGAAGAACAACTGTAGTGTGGGATACTGAAGAGTTGTTGAGACAATTGTACTTTTGCTCTCTAAAGGTATACTAAAATTAGATGTGCAAACCTGATAACCCTTCCCACTCTCTTGAATTATTTCTGGCTTTTTATTTTTACAGTCTCCAGATAAGCATGACGTGAAGTTGGTCTGTTTTGGGCTTAAGACGTGAGACAGGAGTGTTGTCTGTCTTTCCACAGCAGCAAGGGAGTATTTCAATGTTTAAAACCCAGGGTTCGATAATTGTGCCTGCTCTGTTCACAATGCACTCTCTGTTTTGTTTTGTTTTGTTTGGGCTTCTTACTGGAACTCAACACTGAAGCTAAGCTATTTATCATCATCACCTTCCTTTAAAATGGCTGCTTCCACTCTATGCGCAGTCTCACTTTTCCTTACAAAGTGTTGGTGTTGAGAGGACATTCCTCCCTCCTGAAAACAAAGTGTTGGGTCCCCTACTTGCAAATACGCGTGTGTCTCTGAAGAAAATCCTGTGTATCAAGTAACACTACATTTATATTGCAATATTTTAACCTGGTACCCGTTGTTGCTCTAGCAGCATTCAATGTTTCAGTGGGCTGCCTTTGAAGCAAGTAGGCTAAAACAGGGGTTAAGTGTGAGTACAAAGCATGGTCTGTGTGAGTGTGTGTGAGTGTGCTGTGGGTGAGTGTGTGGGTATTTGCACGTGAGTTTTCCTACCAGTGAGCATATGTGAGTGATTGTAACTCACGTTGAGTGTTGTCTCTGGAAGTTCACAGTTATATATCAAACCAGTTAGAACACTGCTTCCTTTCCTCTCTTCCTATAGTACTTGTTATCCTTTGTCATTAAGAGTTTTGTTGTAATATCTAAATGTGAAAATGAATAAAGTCGTAACTGGCAGCTGCTCTCTGGTTCCTGGGGCCACCTCTGCCCCTGGGGCAGCCCAGCCCCAGCCCAAGCCATCAGCACATTTTGGGTTTATTATTTTTACTTTTGTGTCTGTTTGCATTTCCCCACATCCTCTTGGAAACAGCTGGACCTTGTGGCATTTCCATCCAGGATGAAACTCTGTCTTTTGTCATGGCGAGGTCGGATTCTCTTCAGCTAAGCCCTCTGGCAGGAGCAAGCACAGCACCCAGCCCTGTGCCCCGCATCCACCGTCTTTACCCACTACCTCGGCCCTGGGGGTCTCGGCCCTGGAGGTCTGCAGCCCTCCTGTCCTCTTTCACCACGCCAGGGGAACCAGAGACCCCCGGGCCCCGCTTCTCCTCAGGGAATCAAACCCCTCTCGGACCCCCTTTCTCGGAGCAACACCCCCCAGACTGCTCTTCTCCTCATGGTACCAAACCCCCACAGACCCCTCTTCTCCAGGGCATCAACCGCCCCAGGACCCCTCTCCTTCTCAGGGCACCCAACCCCGCCTCGGACGCCCGTTCTCCTCAGGGCACTGACCCCCCGGCCCCGGTCCCCCTTGTCATTATGGCACCAAATTCCGTCCCAGTTCCCCTTCTCCCCACAGCACCGAACCCGCGGCCCCCGCGCCCGGGTTTTGTGCGTCCGCGCCCGTCGGGGGGCCCCCCCCCCCCGGCGCCGCGGGTCCCGGCGGGAAGATGGCGGCGCGTCTGTGGCCGTGTCACAGCGCAGTGAAGGGCGGGAGCGGAGCAGGGCCGGAACCGCGGCTGAACGAGGTGTTCTCTGTGAAATGGGACATAAGAGCATTAATGAGTATTTCCCTAAAAAAAAATCGCCAGGAGTTGAAGGAACGCTCAGGCACAGCCCCCTCGTTACCCCTGGGTTGGCCTGTGAAGGCATGAGCACCATTTGTCTGACTACAATAATGTCCCCTGAGGAGCCGTCAGTGGCAGAGGCACAGCTGAGGGGACAGAAGGAGGACATCTCCGCTCCTCTCCACCGCCATCCCTTCATCCAGCTCCACCATGGGGTGAAAGCGTCCAAAAGGACCTTTTAATTCTCCTGTCCCCATCCAGGGACCTGCCCATCTGGGGAATGAGGAGATTGAAGCTGTTCTGCTCATGAAGTATTCCATTTTGGTGCATCCTGGAGCAGTGCTTGGCTGCTTCTCTCCTGGGGCCATGAGCAGTCCCCTTTGGCTGCTCCTCGCCTGCCTTCCAGCCCATCCATAGGGCATCCATAGGACAGGCTGGGAGGCGGGTGAGGAGCAGCCTCCCAACTGTGTGAGGAGGGATGGGGATCAGGATGGGGATTGAGGTGGGGATAGAACCAAGGAGGCAGCCCTCACACAGGCATTGGAGCGCCTCTCTGCAGCAGAAACAGCCCACAGGGAACCAGACAGGGCAAAATAAAAACCAGCCATTTCATGCCGTTAGCAAAGAATTGGCGAAGCTCTGGCCCCTTGTTTTGCTTTTAACATAGCCAGTGAATGCTTCCTCAATGCTTTTCAGAAGTGCTTTGAGATCCTTCTCCGAAGGTCAGCGCAGTGATAGCGAAGAATCCTTCAGGCTCCCAGGACTTCTTGGTCCCTTCTGAGGACATTTCGGCAATAAAGCACATGACTTTGCATCAGAATGATGCAGAGCTCTTAGTGCTGAGAAATCAAAGCGAGAACAGCTCCAAAACATGTTCTGCACACTGCAGTATCAGTGTGTCAGCCACAGCTCTCATCCTCCGGCTGGGATGAACGTTTGGGTGAAATGAGGAGGCAATCAATAGCATGTGCTTCCTCAGCCAGCATTTACCAAGAAGAGCAAAATTAAATTTAAAAAAATGTAAGCAGAACATTCAGTTTCTGCTTCAAAGTCATTTCCTGGATTGTAATGACATTTCTACAGAGCTTTGCAGAAACAGCTTCTCAGAGGATTTCACAGAACCACACATGCCTTTAGCAGAGTCCGTAGGTCCTTTCTGCTCCAAGACGCAGGTTTGCAAGCATGCTGCTTTCCTCGGAAATGGAAGAGGTCTCTCCAAGGACAGGATTAAACTACTTACATCTCAATGAAATAAACAGACTCTGCTTCGACAGTGTAATCTTATGTGCGTGTCTGACCACGTGCATCGCAAGTGAATAAAATACAAAAGCTTCCAGAAGAAAACAGGTTAATAAGATGCGTAGGTTAAACGCCAGGCTTATCTGAGGGCCTTCCCATGCAGCTGGGGAAGTCACTAAGGAGACCGTATCTCAAAAGAACAGCTCCACAGCCTTTTTTTTCAGAAACTTAGAAAATATCCTAACTCACAGTCCTGCAGTAATTGTTCTCTTTGTTGTAACTAATTTTCAGTTAGTTTGCCTTTCAAAATCCAAGGAGGCCATTATACTATTTTGTTACATCTCCCAAGAGACTGAAATCCTTAAAACTGTGTTAGTTGATCATTCATCAAACCCTGTTTTACAGTATTTCCTGGAATTAATATTTATTAAGAATATTTGAGTGTACAATTTCCCTCCCATTTTAGTATGTCAGAAGTGAGTAACACCAAATTGGGTAGGGATGACTGAATCCTTACACAGAGGCTGTGCTGTTCCTGCCCCAAAGCTCTTTCAGTTCTACCTGGACAGACTGAACACATCCCACCTCGTTTTCACACACACACAGCTCTTCCACCCCCTATTTCTGACATGCTTTAAAACTCTTTATCTTTTTGGTGATCAGCGCTCCTGAACTGGAAATATTTTTCTGAAAAGATGCTGAGGAGCCATGGGAGCCTGTATGTGTCCCTAGATCTTAGCTGCACCAGAGAAGGTTTAGTTTGGACATTAGGAAGTCTTTTTTAACAGAAAGGTGATTCGATATTGGAAGTGACTGCCCGGGAGAGGTGGTGGTGTCAGTGTCCCTGGAGATGTTTAAGGAGAGAATGTATGTGGCACCGAGTGCCATGGTCTAGTTGACATGCTGGTGTTTGGTCCCACTCTGGACTCGATGAGCTCAGAGGTCTTTTCCAACCTATCTGATTCTGTAATGCTGTGATCTAATTCCTTATGGAACCGCGGGTCGCTGGAGCCCGGTACCATCCCGGCCGCCCCCGCTCGCAGCTCCCAGCGCCCACAATGACATCATAGGCCGTGCCCCCGCCCCGTGCCGGACCCCGCCCCGTGGGCGTGCTCCTCGCCCAAGCCCCGCCCCCCG
>NW_008236924.1:697574-712052 GCF_000691975.1 Corvus brachyrhynchos | reverse complement strand
TCCGACGCCGGCCGCTACGGGCAGGACTCCCCCAAGGTGGAGGTCAAGGGGCTGCTGGTGGCTCCCGTCCCCATCAACGGAGGTAACGCTTCCCTCGCTCGCTGCCGGGTGGTTGGTCCTTGCCTGGGCTGAGCAGGCTTTCCTAGACAGTTTTGACAAACCAGGAGGAAGAGCTTGCCCAGAGGAAAATAACATAAATCCATGATCTGAGAGTGCTGGCTTGAAAAACGGCTCTGCAAAGCATACTATGCTTTCCAGCATGGATCCCAGTAGATTGGGCGTATTGACCGGTGAAGGTGTTATTCCTTAACTAATTACAGAGAGGGTAGTGATAGTTGACAGTGTTTGGTTACAGCATTGCCTTGAATCTTAGAACAGCTGCATAGCCATCTCGCTGTGCATCTGGATAGCTTTGGCACCTGCATGAAGTCACAGTTTTTCAGTGTGCGATTCCTAAAAACGCTGTTTAAGCTACCCATCGAGACTTGGAAGGACTGAAGCTATCAAGTTGTTGCTCTTATAACCAGCCCAGAATGCACTTGTTTGCAGTACTGAACATTGGATAGAGTGTCCAAATAGTTTTCTTTTAATTAAGTGAAGCTGTTATGTATCAGTTGGTTTTTTGATAAATGTTGGGGTTTATAAAGAACACTAATTTGAGCAGTTGAGAATACTGTCATGATTTTTGCCTGAAGTGAAACCGATTTCTTCAGTAATAGTGATGTCGTTTTAGTAGTATCTTGTTTTAAAAACCATTCTTTACATTGTCTAGACTGCCATCTTTAAGAAATGGACCACTTGATGGAGTACAGTGGTCCCAACCTGTCTCCTGGACAGTAAACATCTGAATAATGTATTAAGTGAAATATTGTAGTTAGTTAAAAGTAGAGTATAAGTGGTGAATACAAAGAGTGTTTTAGAAGAATTGATAGCACAAAACTACTGTATTATTAGAAGCTTCAGAGAATTTGCCAAATCTTAAGATCAGGAAAATACTTTGATGCTTCTTCAGAACAAATGCATCCTGCTAGGCAGCCTCTGTAAGCTTCTGGTCCGGATGGATCAGGTTGTGCATCAGCAGGTGCTTGCCAGCCTCACTGGAGCTCAGTTTCATTAGCTTTGCAAAATATAACTAGAATATATTAATGGGGTGGATTTTTGGGTGGAAGGGTGAGGAAGCAGAAATTGTTGAGGAGGTCTGCTGTAAAACGATTTTTATTTGTACTTCAAATCTTGTCTACCAGCTATCATTAAATATGTTGCAGTCTTTCTTCCGCTTCCTGATATTCCTCACTTACATTCCCACACAACCCCCGTGAAATCAGGAGTCTGTCTTGAAAGTTTTAGGCATGTAAACACTGTTATTGCAAGTAGTATTTTTACAGGTTTTAAAATGCAGCCTTTTAATATATGCAAAGTATCAAAGCACTTTATTTTTTAAGAGCTGCATTATTTGTCAAGAAAAACTTTTGATACTAATTTCCTTTTAATATGCTGCTGTAACTTTTTCTGCTTTCCTTTGAAATGCCTTCATTAAGGTGTGATTAAAACACTGAGGGAGGCTTTGACAGCATTTTCACAGGCAGCTAATAATGAGAAGAGCTAAATGAAATTATGAGCAGTCCATAAACAGCATTTTTATACCTACTGCTAAGTACTACGATGAATAACTTTATTGAGAAAGCACAGAAGGTGATGTGAAAATGTCAGAGCTGACATAGTTTGACATGGTGCAATCATTAAAACTTTGTTACCAGTTTTTGGGGAAATTCTGTTTTGCCCTTCTGTTTCACAACAGACGACTTAAAGCAAGCTCAACAGCAGTTGTTTTTCTTACTTTATATACTCTGAACTGTTCTGTGTAGGTTGTTGCATGCTTATATTTTGTTTTAGTTTTGCTTAGGTGCTTGTGGTTTAAAAATGCTCCATGTAGTAAGAAAGATTGGAATATTTTATGCTTTTAGTTAAGCTGTTCTTGAACATCATCTGCTTTTTTATATTCACATTTGATAAAAGATGATGCAGTCTTGCTGAAAGTAATTGTTCTAATGTTTTTTTTATCAGCCTGTTAATATTGCTGTAGAACTCGTTTGCAAAATTTTTTCTAATAGCTCTAAACCCAAGTAGCTGCCAGCCACTGCTGTTAGAGCAGTAAGTGCTCTACCCCAGTTTTCATGTATCCTCAGAAGAAAAGGACTCTACAATTGTTAGCAACTTTATTTGAGGATACCTTGGATTTGAAACTGCTTTGATGTCAAGCATTCACCCATTTATGGGCTATCTTTGAAATTTTCACACATGTGGGTGATCTGTTAGCACCTTGATGGCATGGACCGTTTTAGAGCTGAAGTGTCCTTAATTTCACTTTTTTGCATGCTGTGTAAAGAATCATAGAATCACAGAATGGTTTGGGTTGGAAGGGACCTTGAAGATCATCAAGTTCCAACCCCGCTGCCATGGGCAGAGATGCTTTCCACTAGACCAGGCTGCCCAAAGCCCCATTCAGCCTGGCCTTGAACACTTCCAGGAATGGGGCATCTTATTACATCCCTTACTCATTGCCTGCAGGGAAATAAATGAGTTTACTAATTCAGGATTTAGGGCCAATGATCTGCTGCTGACCACACACCATTTGTAATAGTACAGCCTGTGATTTTAAGTGTTCTGTGATGTTTTCTGACTTCTGTTCTTGAATATTCCCGATATTTTATGTACTGCTTTTTGAAGATGCCAGTCCCATGTGATCACCCATCCTTTAAATCTCAGTGCAGCATGACAGTCAATCACTTCTCCCGTTTCTTTTGCAGGGTTTCTTTAATGGAATTCAACCATGTCATGTTAATACATGTATTAAAACTCTTTCCGTGTTCTTTTTATAGAGCTTGTATGAAATTGATAGGGGCTTTCAAAGGCAATGTTCCCCTGGGAGTGGGGTGGCAGTAATTGGCATGACCGCCTGTGAATGTGACTTGTGAAAGTGCAGCTCCAGTGAGCTCTTGGTCACAGTTGGCTGCTGGGTGTACATTTAGCACCTGTGTGGGCATATTTTTCCGAGTACATTAAATGCATGATAGCATAGTTTTTTTTATTAATCTCTCTTCCGTTCTTCTACTTTGAGTTCTTTTTCTTACCTCCTCTAACTTGTTAATCTCTTGTCATGACTTAATTTCTTATTAGAAGAGTGTTTTAAACCACTTCTGGATATGAATGCTTGCAACTTCAAAAGAAAAAAAAAGCTCTTCTTGTTCTGCATGGAAGGATAATAGTGAAAGCCTGATGCAGGTTTTCTGATAGTTTAGTAAAGGTTTATAGTATTCCTTCAGGGGGGTTCCAGAATATTTCTCGCTCAGTCCCTTACTCTTTTATTTGTGACTTTGTGCAAGCAGACATTTTCATAAATCTTGGAGCAGTTTGGGGTTGGAAAGGACCTTAAAGATTGTCTAGTTCCAAGCCCCCTGCCTTGAGAAGGGACACCCTCCTAGACCAGGTTGGTCAAAGCCTCGTCCAACATGGCCTTGAACTTTCAGCCCAGTCCTCTCACAGCAGCTGCCTGGGTGCTCCTGGATGTCTGTACGTGCACCGTGCAAGTGTTCAGCCCTGTGCCACTCCAATGACCTGTGCCTTTAATCCTCTTTGGTACTGGGTGCCTGACACCAGTTGCAGTGCAGACCCTTAGGTGTCAGGCACATTCCTCTTGCCATGGCACACCAAGCTAGAAGCCACTGAATACTCACCTTAATGGTTCTTGGTGGAAACTGCAGTGCTTTGTGGTTTAGTTCCCTCAAAAACATTCTCCATGGGAAACAGGACTCTGTGGCTATTGAGTCTGGGTTACTGCTTGTTGTGCTTGGATTCCAGTGTGAGGGCTGGAAATGTCAGTCTTGTGTGCTCTCAAGAGTCCCCTTACAGGTGGTCAGACCTTGCTGGGAGGTAAGGTTTTGTGCACCTTGGCTGGCTTGGGAAGCTGGGAAGCAGGCAGGATGATTGGGAGTGGGGCTGATAGGAAGGGAAAAGCAGTGGAGTCAAACTTGAAAATGTTAAAATTCACTGAGCCAGTAGGTCAGGAACAAGGGGGTGAGGAGTGGAAAGGGATGGAGTCTAAAGGGCTTGTGGGGAGGTGATGGTTGTATGAAAGCCATTTTGGAAAAAGAGCTCCTAGAAAGGAGAGCTCTCCCAAAGGGGTAGAAGGGTTGGGGCTGGGCAAGGAGGCTGAGAATGTGAGGAAAAATGTATGTTAGAAAAAGGTGGAAGTGTGGAAGAAACAATACTGGCTCAGTGTTAGGAAGGAGGTATATCTTGTGCATTGTGCTGTAAGTACAGCATTCTGTAGCATCTGGCACTTCATAAACATGTTGTGTGAACAAGTTTTAGCTGCAGAAGATTTGAAATGCCAGTTTCCTGGTAACTGCAGAGCTTTAGGCAGCATTCAGACAGAAATTCTGGCCCAGAATCCAAACCAGTAAAGCTTAGGAAAATGCAACAAGCAGATATACCAGTAGAATAGGGTAAGAAGAATCTTGTGCCATGCTTCTGTGCTTCATCATTGGTCTTGGTATCCAGCTTAATTAGTAGTCATTAATTGATAGCAAAAGGGGAGGTTATATATTGGAGTTTATCACCATAATTGTAGCATACTTACTGAGCTAACAAGATTAAATCTGAACTATTATAGGACTCTTCTAAGCTTCAGTGATTTTCTTTTGTTTAACTTCCTCCCTGAAACCAGATTACCTCTCATTCAAAGAGTTTCTTTCCGTGCTAAAGCCAGCTTTAGTCAAAGCAATTACCTGAAAGAGCTGTTGAAAATAAAACGTTGCTGTACATAACACATTGATTCATTGGCACAACCTTATAAAGTAGAAATTATGAGTGGCATGAATAAGGACTGTATTGATAATAATATATTGATAATAACAGTAATGCATTGAAAGAAAATATGTTCATCGCATGTTTTAAGCCCTAATGGGATAGCAAATAACTAGTACCATTCCTTGAAGTAAGAATCAATCAGAACTGCTGAGTTGCCTCTGAATTTCCCAGCTGAATTCCTTTTCTGGAAATTTTATCACAGGTTTATAATTAATGTGTTGCACAAAGCTGTCTTATTTTACCTGTCAGGTGTTCTACATAGGACCTACCTGGGCAGCAGAACTGTAGGGAGGGAATGCTTCAGGGTGCAGCCTGCATGGCACTGCACCTTCCTGTGTTCCTCTGTGGTTTCTTTCCCAACAAGCCTCTTGATCTGCTGTCCCTCAAAATACTAGTGGTGTCTCTCCAGCTATTGTATTACAGTGACTGAAGGTCAGACTTTTAAATGATTTCTGTATGTGTAGCTGAGACAGACCAGCTCTGGCAACTGGCGCTGGCTTCAGAGAGTACAGTATTAGCTAAGATGAAATCAATAGCAAGATATCTGACCTTTAAAGGAGGGAAAAAAAAAAAAAGAGAAAAAAACCCGGCATAGAATAAAATGGTTAATGCCCAGAGAGTGGAGTATTTCTGTGAAAAGAGGACAAAGTCTGATAACAGCCAGTGCAGCAACCTTGGCTGAAGGGGGGTGTCACAGTTGCATTCACAGTGATGCAAGAGCAGCAGGAACGCACGGTGTGAGAAAGAACAAACGTAGCCACAGTTCAGAACTAGGGGACAGTCTGCATTCAGACAGGTATACACTTCTGACAAAGCCTGAGAGCTGCTCTAGTCATTTCATTTTTGCTCCCACAAAATGGCTCTCCTTCTGAGAGGGAGAAGGTTAAAACATGGTCAAGCAATTGGAAAAGAAGAGGAGGAAACTACTGTTGCTGTGCTGATGTGAGCTTGCCACTACTTCTTCAGTAGCTGAGGAGCCTTGGTTGGATCTGTTGCATTATTAACTATTTTTTTCCACATGAATCCCTAAAATGCTGTCAGAAACCTTAGTCCTTCAGCATTTTTTTTGAATTATAAAAAATGCTCAAGGAGAAACAGTTATAAAAATTGAGCCACTGTGTGTATTCTGCAAAAGGAAACTAAGCTCTCCTAAAGCAGAAAACAAACACAAGCCCAATGGTGGGTACTTAAATCACAGCTGATTCTTCAGCCTAAAGAGGCTCTTCTGTGGTGTTGGGACTTACAGTAGGGAGGGAGATATTTACGACAACATTGTACATAGCTCTTTAACCCAGCAGGCTGCCACTTCTAACAGAAAATTGGGGTTTTGCCAACACATGACGCATAGATGAACACAGAGACGGGCAGGGTAAATAGCTTATATTTCAAATAAGCCAGAAGAGTAGTACACCTATAGGGAAACTTACTTAAATGGCTTTCTGTATGCTTCTATCTTCTGAACTTCCATGAGTGGCTTCTGATCATATCTTTTTCTGTGCAAGTGATCTGTTTTAGAATAATTTAATGTGAAGTTGCTTTTCATTCTGGCATGTAACATCAGTTTTGGGCCTCTCACTACAAGAAAGACATTGAGGTACTGGAATGTGTCCAAAGAAGGACAAAGGAGCTGGGGAAGGGGCTGGAGCACTAGTCTGATGAGGAGAGGCTGAGGGAGCTGGAGAAAAGGATGGTCAGGGAGGGCCGTCTTGCTGTCTAAAACTCCCAGATAGGAGGGTGGAGCCAGGTGGGGTTCAGCCTCTTCTCCCAGGTAGCAAGTGGCACAATGAGAGGAAGCTGCCTCAAGCTGTGCCTGGAGGGGGTTAGATTCAATATTAGGAAAAATTTCATCACTAAAAGGATTGTCAAGCACTGAACCAGACTGCCCAGGGCAGTGGTGGAGTCACCATACCTGGAGGGATTTTAAAGGCTTGTAGATGTGGTACTTAAGAATATGGTTCAGTGGTGAACACAACAGTGCCAGAGTAATGGTTGGACTTGATCTTAGAGGTCTTTTCCAACCCAAACAATTCTATGATCATCCAGGTAATACTTGCAACTCATTTGTTGTTGGTTCTAGTTAAACTTTGGATACCAGATCATAGATGGCAGGGTAGTGAAGAGCTGTCAATGACGATTCTGGCTGACCCTGTTCATGTGTGTCTCTTGCAGTGCCCACTGATATCCCTGGCACCTGAGCTGCACGAGAGATGTTTTATTGTAACCATCTCACTATTCTAGAAAGGTGACTGTGATTCTAAGACTTCCACACTTTTTTGGACTATCTTCAGTCTATTGAAAAGACAAGCAGAGCACCCCACATTTTTCACTATTGGTTCTGAATTTTATTTAGTTAAAAGTGGAAAGGTTTTACTTAACATTTGTGTGGTGTAATAGAATGCTAATGCAAAGAAAAGTGGGTTGTGACTTTTTATTAAATCTCAAGTGACTTGCAGACACTCAGTTCAGGTTTATCTAAACCAACCAGATTTTCATCAGTGTTTCTCTATTACTTAAATAGTACTGAGATAATATTGTCAGCTGTTAAATTTTCATCAGGGTATGCTGAATACACCTCGTCAGGAATAACATGCTGTAAGCATTTGAGTGGTGTTTGTTGGTCTATATCTGGAAAGCTTTAATCTCTTAATATCTTGTTTCCTAATTCTGTTGCTTTATCCAGTAACATTTCATAGCTCTGTCCACAGCTGAAAGAGACTTTGATCTCCACTATGGTAGAAAATTTTGTACTACTTTTCCCACAGATGCAGTTTCTGTTATCTCTTACTGCTTTCTCTGTTGCTTTTTAAGCTAAAAATTTTCAAGCATACAAATTCAAGGTGCCTACATGAATTTTGAGAATGCTGCCTCCTCATTCAAGGTGCTCTTTGTTGCTTTTATGGTTTTTCACTGTAATAACCCATTACCTTGTTCTTGTGGCCATTTTTGTTTTCACTTCATATTTTAGTTTTGATCATGATTGTACTGAAGCAAACAGTACATAATCTGTAGGATTACTGTTTTTAATAATCCCATATATTTTAGGTAAATTTATGTTGGCCATAGTGTCTACTCTCAGAGTTATTTTTGGCAGTTTGAGGGGATTCTGTGGAATTGTAGCCATTTAGAAAATGGTATTTTCCAACAGAAGTATCATACCTGAGATTCTTGAGTATGATATCATGGGAGAAGGATGGGATTTTTTGGCTTTCAGGGTTTGGGAAACTTCCTATCGCAGTCTGCTGGTGCTTTCCCCCTTCCATGTTTTTGAGTAAAAATATTCAGAACAAGGGGGAATTGTGTATTAAACAGCTTTTATCTTAACAGAGGGCAAAAAGGTTGGTGGCTCATACACTGTGTTGTGATTCTTCCACATTTTCAAAAAGGACTGTAATTCCCTTTAAAAATACATACTGTTCTCAAATTTAAGATTACAAAGACAAGCTGCAAAAGTGCAGTGGGCATGATCATGCTCTTCTTTGATTGGTGATGTTCGTGATGGCCATCACCAGTGCTGCAAAGCAACATGTGTGGATCAGTGCTAGCTAGCAATTTCCACAGGAATTCAAGTAATGGTGTCAGGGTAATGGAAGAAAACGCTCTATAAAATTTGGCTTCAGGCATCTGTATTTCAGACTTTCCCTGATGCCTGTATGAAACAAAAATACAGCAAATAGCCCTCCATGTCTGAGATGTCTAATACAGGCTTGAAAAGCAATTGTGAAAAGGATGTGTTGATATCTGGCTCCCCACCCTCCTTCCAGGGGAACAGGGAGAGGCACTTCTTGTCCAAATTAAGAGCAATGACTTCCTGTACGTCTGCCACAGTATAGATTCATCTGCACTAGTTCTCTTTAGGCAAGCAGAAAATTTTCTTTCTTGTTTCAGAAAACATCTTTAGCTCTTTGACTCTCCTTTGTTACAGGTTTTAACCTCAGCTATGTTAAGCTGAGAGTACTTAAAAAGACCTTTTGTTTTGTTTCCAGCTGATATGTTAAATTGGATATTTTTTTTGGTGGTAGACTTTTTGCTGAAATCTCATAGTTGTGCTGAATTCACTTCTTGAGAAGGAAAAAAATTATGGGGCACTTCATTTGAATTGCTCTTACATTGCAGAACTGTAATGTTTTCTGAGCTATTATGCAAATAAATTGTTTGTTTGTCTTGAAAAAATCACTGTTTATCCCAGCTATTTTTAGTAGCCAAAGATTCTTATACTCTTGGCATTTGAAAGGATAAATATATTTGCATTATAAACTGCCAATGGTTCTAAATTTATAAAATCCTTTAATGATATGACCACAGTGTATCAGACTAAACTGTGTTGTGCAAACAGATCTGTCTTTTGGCGATTTCAGCTGCTGTGAAGTTATCTTCTGCCTTGGGGTTTGTGACTTTTGTACACAGCTCTGTGGGTTTGGGTTGTTCCCGGATATGTTACAGTGTCAGAAAGGACAAAAGAGCTTTGCACACTGTTGAACTCAGACATCTGGCATTTGCCATTTCTGTTACCCTTCCTTTATACCATCTATACCTGTTTAGCTGACGAGTGCATTGCGTTCGCAAACCCATTTGTTTCTCTATGAATTTGAATACATTTCCTTGTAGACAAAATGTGCATATGTAAAACGCTGATGTTGGCTGCTGGGGTTGTACAAGATCATCTTTTAATGTTGTCCTTTTTTACAGTAGCCTGCACATGGCAGATAACTCTGAAATCTTGTTTTCACAACCTGCTTTGTTTAGTTGTACTTCCCACTGCAGCGATATTTATGGCTGCATTAGAAAGAAAAGACTTGTACTCCCCAGAATGACTGATAAACAGCTGTTTTGTAAATGCCTATAGCAAATGAACCATATTCTAATGTTTTTCAGCCTCTAGGCAGGTATTGATTTGAACGTGAATTCATTGTTCTAGCTGCACTGGAGTTAAAAATAGCGTGTGTCAGTGAGCCTAATTCTCGGGCATATAGTCATAGCTTTCAATGTGGGAGACTGCTTTTTTTAAAATCTTTTTTTCCTAAGAATACAGTTATCTTTAGACTTTTTAAACAAGAGGATAGTGGCTTCCTAGTGTATAGCATTTAAGTACTTCAGCAAACTTGGAATTAGGATTTTTTTTTTCCTGTTAGAAGAAATTGGCGTCTGTGTAAATTTGTTTCCCATTTCAGTTGCAGATCGTCTGGGCTGTGACCCTCGAACACGTTTCCAGGTCCCACCAAACACCAAGCAGTGGATTGCTTTACTACAGAGAGGAAACTGTACATTTAAAGAGAAAATACTGCGAGCAGCTTCACATAATGCCACAGCTGTGGTCATTTACAACAATGTGTCCAGTGAAGAGCCTGTCACGATGACACATCAAGGTAAATAAAATGTAATCTCCTTCACTATAATGCTTTTGCTGTATAAACTATTGTTAAAGAGCCCTTGGCATTGGACAGATGGTACTTGAAGTAGCCCATTCCCTAATGATATTTACATGTATATAATATAGTGAAATAAGCCAATAATTCTGAAAAGTTATTTTCCTTTAGCCAACGCTTATCCAATGAGGAGCGCTTTTCCTCTGCAGTGGGGATGTGGGTGGGTTGGAGTGAGGAAATGCCAGTAAGATCTGAGGAGCAATCTTTCAAACCTTTCTGCAGAAGAGAAGCTAACATACAGATATAATGGAAGATCTAGAATTTAACAAAGAATCTGTACCTGAAGAATTCTGTAGCAGCGTGTCTTCAACTCGTCGTTCTGGTGGGGACCTCCAAATGTTAACAGATGTATTTTGGGATCTAAGCTTGCATGCTTTTTTTAATGACAGTTTACAGAGCATTCTCTTTCTACAATCAAAGTCTAAGTGCCATACAGGAGTCAACAAAACAGTGATTTGGAGGGCAGTTGCCTCTGTAAATTGTCTAAAATAATGCTGGAAATCTGTTTTTCTGGAGAGTTCTACTTGCTTACAGCTGCCTATGTCTAAAATTTTACTGTTCCTAGTGACTTACTTTTGTTGCTGGAAGCCTCATATGTAAACATTTTCCTTGGTTAAAAATTTTTTTTTGCAATTCTGATAACTACCTTTTTCCTTTTCCAGAAGATTTTTTCATTTTGGAACTATCTAGCTTAACCAGAAAAGGCGTATCTCTATATTTGGTGGTGGTACTGCTGGCTGGTTTTCGGGTTTTTTTTTTTTTTTGGAATATTTTCAGTCTCTTAGCATAAGGGGTTGCTTGGAAACTAGAATTTCTTAATTATTGCTATGCATATTGTCACACAATTAGAATTGAATTCTTTTACTGAAGAAATGCTATGGTTGTTTCTTCCTTTTTTTAACAAGCAAAATGTCTCACAGGAGTTTGACCTTCCCAGTTCTGTATGCCACAGGAATTTTGCAGGGGGGTTTTGACCTCCATGTAGCAATTCAAAGCCTGTTAACAATTGATTTTTATCTCAGGTACCTTCCTTAGACATTTTTACAAGTAATCTGCAGACGAAAAGTCCTATATTCTAATGAAACATTTTTTGCCAATTTTTGGGTTTTACTTTTTTTTTACTTTTTTTTTTTTTGCCCCCCCACTTCTCTCTCTACAGTTGTAGTGCCCTCCTAAACCTTCAGCTCTGGACTCTTTGAACTACCTGTAAGAATGTAAATTCTGCTGTCTCTATTTAACAATGATTTGTGAGTTTTCCCATGGCCTGGAGTATCTCAGTGTGTCAGGAAAAAAAGGCTACTACTACTAATACAGCTTTGGCATTGTTGGCTCTATTACATGTTAAATCATATAATGGGTTTGATTATAACTTTAATACCTTCTTTCTCATAATGCTGTTAGATTTGGCTTTCACAGCAGTAGGATGGTGTCTGTCTTCTATTAGGAAATCCTTGTTCCCTCCCTGTTTCATCTCAGAAGAGCAGTGTTTTGCCTTTGAAACTTTATCAGTAGGCCCAGTAGTTCTGGTTGGTTGAAATACCATCTCAAGATGTAAAATATGAGAGCTGCTGTGGCTAAAACAGTGTCTTATAAGGTACCCAGGCAGCTGTTTGGGTAGTTGATATTTGGGGGAAAGTCCAATACTGTCTTTGGCATGCTGAGTTCCAAATATTTGCTCTTACTTATGGTAAGCTTTAAAAAAAATGTAATTACTGGAGATGATATTTTAGCTTTGTGTATTTGAAATACTGGGTTTTAGGTGCATGTGTTCAGTCTACTTTGGAATCTCTGTCCTGGTTTGGGCTGAAGGCTCTATCTCAAAACTAATATTGGACTTGAAGTGTTCAAACTACGTGACAGGCTAAAAGTAGTTTTTTAGAACTGAAGTAGCAGCTGTAATGAAGAGAAATACTGCTCCACAGCCTTTGTTTTGATTGTGTTATGGACATGTAAGGGATTTCCTCAGAAATCACTTTGCAGAACTTCCTGCAACTAACTTCTCTGTGGGTTGATGGAGGAACTGCAAGTGTGTGTAACTGAGATGTAGACTGGTCCTTTGGTGTTAGCCTCAGCAGAGGGAGGGTTTGGAACCCAGCATTCCCCTTCTTGAGAGTTATTCCAAGTGGGAGATAGATTCCTGAATCTATGTTTGTGGGATGAGTCTTTCCTAACACTGTGTGTAAAGCAGACTTGCACACATTCCCTGGTCCTCCTATTTCTGCGTTTTCAACCATATCATATTTGATATGCAACCATATCAAAGCAAATACTGTGTGCTTTTTAGGTGGTGAACAACCACGTCATCTCAGAGGTCTCTTCCAACCTAACTGATTCTGTGTCAATCTGTGTGGTCTGCTAATTAGATATTCCAGTGCACTACATCACTTCTGTTTAGTATTTTCTGTCCCTAAAGGTTGGGAGGAGCTGACCCTGTGTATCTGATAGCTGTTCTGCAGTGATTAAGTTAATATGTGTTAGAGTTGATAGCAAGTGAGAAGGAAGGTGGGCCACCAAGTTGGTGTTAGCTCCACATGATGTCTATTGCTGTGCAGTATTCCTCTTTTCTTTAAAAATGCAGTCTTCACGAAACAATTTTGCAGCTGTATTATGATGACTAATTTAATGACTCTACATTTTCTTTCCATAGACAAAGGAGAAAGTAGACCTTGTGTTATTTTATATTACTGTAACATAATCTTTGTACTGCTGCATAGTGAGCCTTAGAAATATTCCATCTTCCAGGTGAAGCAGAGAGGAAAGCAGCAACTGCTTATAATGCACACTGTGAACTGCAAGCTTTTCCTGCTTGGATATTTGCATGAATTCCAATCACCTGCTTAGACAGTGTCTGTGGCAAAAATAAATAACATATTACACAGATTGATGTATGTTGCCCACCTGCAGAGAGGTGATTCCCTGTGAAAAGAGCTTAGGAAGCACTTTTCACCTGTAGGATTAATATTTTATCCAAGCTATTTTATGCTTGAATACACATTTGAAAATTTTATTCTTATGGAAATTTGTTCGTACTCAAAATATTACTTAGCAGAATGGCAGTTCTTTCTGGAGGCTGGATAACGACTGTCACTGTGGAGTCAGTCTATCATCACTGTGTCAAATGAACAGTTTCTGCTGCTAATAGCAGAATTTGCTTTCTCTTGTGTCATAGTCCACCAAGTCTCTGCCCCTTCGTTTTCACCTTTGAGTTTTAAAGTAGGTAATGACCTTCAGGAATTGGTTAACTTTTTTTTTAATACCTGTACTTCTGTTAATGTTATTTGCAACATTATTTTCTTTTCTTTGTGCATATTCTTTTGTATGTTACTGTATACTTATTTTACACAGTCCTGTAGATGTCTTCTATCAACCTAAGCAAAGGACATCTTTCCCAGCATAGGTTTTCTTAGACTATGAGGTCACTGGCAGGAAGGCAGTTTTATGAGTGGTTTTGCTTGCTGCTTCTGTTAAAGCAAAACTGCTACTGTCTAATGTAAAAAAGAGCCTGTGTGGTGGAGAAAATATGCAGTTGCTGTCTCCTTTATAAGCAGTTATGGGAATGGGAAGACAGTGCAGGTTAAATAACAATTTAATTCCTTTCTTGTTTGTGTGTGATGGATACAATCCTGTTAAGTACAAAACAGTTAAATCTGGGGAGGTTGGAGCTGGATAATTTTTAAGGTCCTTTCCAAACCCAAACCATTCTCTGATTTTATGATACTGAATTTCTCTCTTAAAATCTAGACTTTTATTTGGATTTACAGAAAAGAATAAAATCCAAAGAAGCCTCCAAAGTTCAAATTTCATACTTAGAATTTATGGAACAAATACAGACAGAAAAAGAGAAACACATATAGAAGAGAGTGTCAAAATGAAGCTGCTGGATTCCAGTAACTGTGGTTTATCAGCACCTAAGAAATTTCCAGAAGTATATAAACAACTTCTAATATAACACTGTTTTTAGAAGATTTACCTGATACGGGTAAATCTTTTAAGGTCTTGAGAACCAAGATGCAGATGTGTCATCAAGATAAATCTTCATTGCTCTTCTAATGAAACAACTCATTAATTTTCTGGAGGAACTTGTTTCTGTTCCATGATGTGCACAGGTGATGTTCCCCTGCCATGGCACTGTGCAAGAGGTGTCCAACATAGGCTCCCAGAAACAGGTTCCTTCTACGGGAAAGAG
>NW_008236924.1:695509-697556 GCF_000691975.1 Corvus brachyrhynchos | reverse complement strand
TATTCACTTAGAAAGCATACTAGCATGGGAGGCAGGGGCTGTACTTGCTTTGAACTGTGCTAAAACTGCCTATATGTTCTGTGGATTGTTTTAGGTCAGTGGGTCAGAAGCAGGAGGGACAGGAAGCAATTTGAAGTTGTTGCCATCTAATGGCTCTTCCACGTTCTTGCCCTCATTCGGAGTGAGTACAATAGACTGCAGAGAGCTGGCGGTCGAGGTGCCACTGTCCTCTGTTGTGGCACTGATCCCTGAGCAGCTCATCTCTTAACTCTGCTGCTTGCCTTTTTCTCACAAATGTCTCTTTATGTAACTCTGAGCTGAACTGATGCGTGAAAGCTCTGGCAGGGTGTACTGCAGATTATCATGCACAGATGTGTACTGACGAATATTTTAGCTCTATACCAAATCCACTGCAAAACTTGCCCTGGATTACTGAGACCTACTTTGAATCCACAGGTCAAAACTAATTTTATTGTATATTACAATATTATTATTAAAATGTGTTATTATTAATTTACCTCAGAATATTAATGAAAAGGAAAGAGCTGAGTCATTAAAGCTGAAGCTTTAAAAAGGGCCAAGCAATTAATAGTCTAACCATAGTTTACATATATTTGATCATTTTTTGGTTATGTTTGCTAATTGAAAAAAAGGAGGATGAATGTCAACAGCTTTATTGTTGATCATGTTTCCCACTACATTCCTTGGAGGTGTATCAATCAGGAAAGTCTGTCACACAGTAGATGGAGGTGTCTGACACTTAGAGACAGGGAGAGGAGTATGTTTGACATGCTGATTCTGGACCATAAGGAAGCACTTCTCTCTTCAAGGCAATCCAGGGAAGCCCCTTTACAGAGCCATCATAGCCTTGGTGCCTTGCAGAACTCCTTACCAGTGTTTCTGTGTCATACATGCCTCATCCACAACTAAAATAACAGAAGTCGGGCTCATTTTACCTCAGCCAGCTGAAAGGGTAATTAGTTCTGTGACTGTGAAGAGGCCCACGGGACTGTTAGTGACTGTAAGTAATTACATTCTTCTTCTTATCCAAAGTCTGAGCTCCAGCAGTAGAGTAATTCCCTGTATCTATGGACTCAGTAGAACCAAATTTATGATATTAATCTATGAATATGCTCTTTGTAAATCTCTCAAAGTATTTTGTAGTGTCCTTGGGTAAGGCTATCTTGCCATTTCTCTTTTGTGCTTTGCTGAATTTGTTTGCAATGACTGTCCATGTCCAGATAGATAGATCTGTAGAGAAGTTGTGTGTCTATAGAAGAAAATACTTGAGCATGACAAATTGCCCATTTTGGAAATGCCTGGGTTTTTTAGCTGCACCATCCATTAGTGGGAATACAAACTGCTGTCCAGAAATGGCAAAATGTAAGCCACCTGCTAGCACCTGGTCACACTGTGGAATGCAAGACAATTATCAAAATCCAGGTGTGTCTTATATTGATGATGGACCAGTGATGTCTACGCTACATTAATATTATTGATGAATCAAGAATGTGACACCATAACAGGTTTTGGACACTGTTCAAAAGTATAGAAAGTGAAGAAAAGCTGTTTTCAAATTAGCAAAAATATCTTTTGAAGATAGGCAGGTATAGATATTTCAGAAATGTGTGAAACTGTGACACGAGGAACCTTTTTATGCAGTGGTGTGTAATTTGTTAGGATTACACCGTTTCCCTAGTCAAAACTTAAAGTGATCCTTCAGCTTTTTATTAATTTGCATTTGTTCAAGGTTTGAATATAAAATTTGGTCTGCTTCATTAGCATACTAATACCTTAACAGTTGCAAGTATTTATTCTTTAAAAGAGGCTGCAAATCAGTTTATTCACAGTAAAATTTGCTTAATGCTATGTAAAAATTTAAGTAAAAGAAGAAAAAAATCTGTGCACAGACTGTGGAAAGGGGATGATCAAGTGACACATTTCTTTGTGCCGAGCTTTTTTTATTCTTCCGGCATTATTTAGGTGGAATGTCCGTTTCCTTTAAAAAAGATAAAACTGTAGTGCAAGCAGATGCAAAAGAGGCATT
>NW_008236924.1:675086-695461 GCF_000691975.1 Corvus brachyrhynchos | reverse complement strand
AAAAATGTAATTCCCAGAACCTACATGTCTTCCACAGAAAGGGAGTATGTGATATAAGTGGAATTATCAAGGCAATTCAAAAGAGGGGAGCACAAGAAACCCCAAGCCCCAGAATCCAGTGTCCTTACCATTCTAGGGGAACTCTGCTGCAGTTCACATTCCAGGGATTTATAAATTCTCTCCCCTTCTTGGCCCGGCCATGGGTCTGTCCTCCTGCTGCCCATCCAGAAGCATTGAAATAGCATGTTTAAAGACTGAGCAGAGATTCTGGAACTTGTGGAGCTCTTACAAAAAAGGTGGGTGCATCTTGTAGCTTAGTAGAGAATCTTAATTCTTCTAGCAGTGCTTAGTGTTATATGACTTGGGATGGAAGACAGAGAGGAGCTCCCTGGGTGAGGCTGGTGGAGGGGAAATGATCTGCAGAGAAGCCAAAGCCCAATGCCTCTTTTGTACATACTGAAGTTTTGTTGTATCTTTGAGAGGCTGTGAGTGTTGGTTTTCTGGAGTGTGTTAGTGCAGGAGAGAGTCAGCTTGACCTTGACGAGCTTGAGGAAATCCAGGGGCATAGCTTGCCAGCTCACGTGTATCAGCAGGATTTGGACTTGTGAATGAATCAGGATGTGGCTGTGACTACCTGTTTTGATTGTATGCTAATTTCTCCATAAGAAACATTTCCCTGAGTGTCAGAATAGAGCAATTGGGTTATGAAATAATGTGTCAGTAGTTGTTACCTAAATACAGCCCAACAGTTTTCTCGACTGATTTTGCAATTTATCTCTCCTTTTAGGAACTCTTGGTCAGAGTAGATTATAAAGCTGGTCAAAAATACAGCAAGGACATTATACTGAGGCATAGTTTCTTGTTTAACAAAGGAGGATAGGCTTATAAGTTTATTATTTATCACTTATGGACTTAATGTGCTACAGGCTAGCACAACAAGAATCTGATTAAGCTTTAATATTTGTTTTGAATTTAATTGTGTCACACCCATCTTTGAAAAGCTGCTCTTGCTGTTTCTGGTTTTCTAATCCTATGCCTGAATCAATGCCTGCTTTTCTTAAAGGAGCAGACTTTGTGGTAGTCCATCATGTCTGCAGTACAGCAGTGCCTGGCATGTTCCAGAACACTGAAGTGTGTAACCATGTTTAGAGGGCACAGAGCAGGACCCTCTCTTCACCTGACAGAGTGAAATCTGTTGTAGCTTTTTGCTACAAAGAAAAGTTCTGAGTGCTCTTCAGATATACATTGACAGTATTTCATAGAAGCCTGTTCCTCCCTGAACTTGAAATACCTACTTCTTTGTCCTCTTGAGTAGACAGAAGTCAAGTTTTAATTTCAGAAGCTTTTTCTTTAGGTTGTTTTGAATGGGTTTGTGCAGCAAAGAGACTTGTGATTTCTGCAAATACCTGCTCAGTGTTTTGGGATAGCAAGTTGTTCCACTGGTTGTATTTAACTGAGGCACCTTTAAAAGCCTGACGTTTGGGTAATAGTTTCATATGCTGCTGCCCTTTATGATTTTTCTCATGGTAATTTTGTAAAATCTTTTCTGGTGTCTGACACTACATAAAATAGGCATCCTAAAGTAAATGTTTACATACAGGCAAGAATTCAACATTTTCAATATTATTAAGGCAACAGGAAGACAAATATTTTAAAATGCTACCAGTCTCATTTTAAAATTAATGTATATTCTTGGCATTAAATTCTTGTCTTGTTTAGAATGCAATAACTGTCAAATATTATGGGCTTTTTCTGTATTTGATTTGGGACATCTCAAACAACATATTCTACTCTTGAGATTGCTCATGTGTTGACAGCTTGGATGTGCTCTTGTTTACTTTCTGATTAGATCAAAATAAAAATATGTGCAGCTAGACCAGTTTTAATAACTCTGAAGATATGCCAAGGCTCGTTCTCTTGGTGTCTGCTTTCCCATAAACCTGTTTAGAATGTAAGAGTTATTCTTCACAACAAATTTCTTTGTTTTGCATCAGATGAAAATGTTAAGGTACCTGATAAATTTGTGGGTTTCCTCACTGTTGTTAAATGCTGTGGAAGTTTTTATTTAAAAACTCTTCTTCCCAAGCCCACTTTTTCTAGTGGCACAGCTTTGCGTACAGGTCAGCATGCCTTTTCCTTATCCTTTACCTCACAAGTTTCATGGATTATATCCTTTATGGCTGAATCCCTTCCCTGGTAGAGGTAATCCTTGCTTTCGCCTCTGCTCTTATGCAGCTCAGATGTCTTTTGGTGTTTTCACGGAACTCACAATCAGTCTCTCAAAATTTCATATACAGCCATAGCTTTCATTAGTGCTTTCCTGCTTGCTTTGTCACTTTCTGGGCTCCCAAATTCTGTTGAAGTGGTTTCACTGTTAGTTAATGTTATTCCAAGAAATATGTCGCTCACAGTAATAGGATTGATCCTTTTCCTGGGTACTGAATATTAGGTATTGCTGTCTTTTTATTTCTGATATAATGCGTTCAGAAATGCTTAGCACACAGCTACAGGATTTTAACAGAAGATTAGGGAAGTCTGGTTTGTGAAGATTGGCAGTTTTATTTCCAATTAAGTGATCATGATGATGATCCTATTGCTGCACTCAGAAAGGCAGTGGCATTTTAATGTCTGAATCCAGCTTTCAAGTGACTGTCTGGACCATTCTTTACCTTTATCAGGAAATGGGGAATTTGTTTGTGTTTTCTAAGGAAGTACTCTGAAATTTTCACCAGCAGAATTATTCAGGTAAATGTCTGCTAAGTTTAGGGTTTTCGGAAAGAAGCGATGAACGGATTCAGTTGCAGTTAAATATTCTCTGCTGTTTAAAGAGAGGACAATATTCTTTCGCAAGCATGAGATGAGTGCAGTCTGTGTGCTTCATGCTGTGTCTGCAGCATCAGCAGCCACTATCAGAGACTTACTGCAAGGACTTTAGCTTTAAATATCAGCCATTAGCAAATCACTGACCTTTGTTATGAGTATCTTAACTTAATTCTCAGTTCTCTACAAACCTTGTTGCATCAAATCAAAATAGTTCAGTGCCTTTTACAGGTGGTCTGACCCTTTCCACAATCAAGATGGGATCTAAGGTTCTGCCCTCCCCAGCTGTGAGAAGGTGGTTGAAGCATTGCAGCCTGATTAGCAGGTGCATTTTGCCAGGCTGCCATTCCCTGCAACCCCTAGTGGGTGCTAGGTGGAGGTGTCTGAAGTCTCCTCTTGAACCATGCCTGTCTTCAGCTTCAGCTTGGTATCCTGGACATAGTTATCCATATTTTGAGCTTCAGACAAACATATGGTAGTCAAGAATTAATGAAAAAAAACAAACAAACAAAAAAGGAAAAAAAAAAAGAAAAGGCAAAACCAAACAAAAACCCAAAAAAATTCCCACCAAACAAGCAAATGACAAAAAACCCACCAAACAAAAAAAAAAAAAACCCAACACAACAAAAGCACCACAAATATTTGCCTGTGCGGACACTTGTAACATTTCTTGGAGATTACTTTTTATTGACTTTGTAAGCATGCTCTTTTAGAACTGCTAGGACATATGAATAGGTCAGTGAGAGAGCAAAGCAGTTTCCTTACGAGCTCTACAGGAAACTTCTGGATGTTGCTGTTTTTCCCATAGTCTTGTTTTTAGTGTCTTCTCAGCTCTTAAGTTTTTCTCTCTTCTGCTCTCACAATGTAACATTACACAGATTTAATGATTAGTCACAACTTCATCCCTTTTCATACACAGAGTTGTATAACTATCCTAATTAAACATGCGCATGATAAAATTGCAAGCTGGAAAGAGCTGCCTGGGCTTGGATGATAGCAATTAAATGATTTATGTTTACAGGCATCAATATTTATCTTATGTCTACCGTCTGTCCTAGCTTGTCATCTATGGTTCCATGTGTAGTTCATTGGCTTTAGTAAGCAATCCATATTCTTTTCTCTGGACTCTGTGTTCTTGGCTGAGGAGAATCTTGCTTTTCGAAAGATTATGGAGTAAGACCATATTCTCTGAGTTTCACAAACACTCTTAGTCTTTCTGTCTTCACCTGAGGATTTTTTTCTGCTAAAGTTTCAGAAATAAAAGGTTTCAAGGTGCTTAAAATAAATGAGTCACTGTCTCCTCCTGCCCCCAATTGTTCTCAAACAGGGAGTTCTTGCTAAAATTATTTAGGGTGATGCCCCTGACAAAAATATGGATGAACCAAGTCCCAGTTTCCACTGAGCTTCAGTATGTTAAACAGACACAATTTATTTTTCTTTTCTGCAGTTCTCCTTGGCTCTGGCGGGGTCAGAAGCAGCAGTAGCACTTCGGCTGTTCCCAGTTGAGTCATTTGGAATGCAAATCACTTTGCAGTGATGCCAGAGGTTCCCATTGTGCTGGGCTTTATATAAAACGCGTGACAGATTGTCAGCTTTGTCACATTCCCTGGGCAGCAGGGAATAGGTAGAGGCTTCAGCTTTGGATTCAGATAACACTGGACTAGTATCAGAAAATCTTTGTCATCTTTGCGTTGCAGATAACTTATAAATCATGTTAGGATATTACATTGAGTGCTTCAGCGTGATATTTTCATACTAACATAATTTCTCAGTGCAAATAAATTTCTTCTGGGGAAGCTTAGCAGAGCATGTGCTCTGGGGAATACAGTCCTCCTGAACCCTTCCCTGCTTTTCTTCTCTGCCTGAACTAGATACGAAGAGCAGAAGTGAAGTCTGGGGAAAATACCAAGCAGTATAAATTATCTGCTCTTGATTGATCTTGCGCTATCTGAGCTGCAGGGATTTGGGGTTGCAGGAGCATGTGCTTCATCTACATACAGGATATTGTAGGAAGGGTGTCTCTTGTGCTGTAAAAATGTGCTGAAAGTCAGGGCAGGAACTGTCCTCCCAAATGGACAAATAGGAATCTGGGTAGATTTCCATGAAAATAAAGCTAGTGATGGACTTTTACTCTGAGCTTTGCTGTCTATTAAATATCTTGGTTATTTTTGCATGAAACCAAACTTGGTACTGAAATATCTCTTGAGAGCTGGATTAAAATTGGTCTTGTGTGAGTCTGTGCTATACTAGAGATTAAATAAATTGTGTTGAGCTTTCATTGCTATTCAAAGCTTTTGAATTACTGTGGCACTGTTTCAAAAATATTCAGAAGGAAACACTGAACTTTCTTTCCCTATTTAGCCCCATGTTAGCAGGACAAGGCCTGAATGACTTTGCCATTTCAATTTTAAATAAAGAAAAGTTTAAATTTCTTGAGGAAAGCAATTTGAGGGCTGTGGAATGTTTTTTCAATTATTGTGCAAGTTTTAATTTCTGAGATTATAAGTTTTGATTCTTTTGAGTAGTTCTGTCAGAAGAATTCACATCACCAGCATTAGTGAACTTAATAGGAAAACTGATTATAGTGGCTGTAAATGTTACTATTTAGCATAGTGAATGCAAAGTGTAATAAGAGAACATTTAAGGCTGTTGCACAACTCTATTAAAAGTCCCCATTGTGGAAAAACTATGTAGCTGTCACCCTGAATTATTGTGCCCAGGGTTTCAAAGATGCTGCTCTTTTGGCTCTTGAACATCATTTTGTGGATACAGTAGCTTCTTCAAGTTAGGTTTTGATTAAAAGACTTTGAACAAATGCCTTGTGTTAAAATAGGACCTCATGTTCTCTACTGTCACACTAGGTTCTCTGTAGTTTAAATCCACTCTAAATCCAGAATCTTGGTGCTGAAGTCGTTTGCCTTATACAGCTCCTCTCTGAGGGAATGTGAATTGGAGCAAGCAGATGGAACAAGCAGATGAGCAGATTTTGCAAGCATTTTGAAAATAGGTCTTGAAAAGGCTTTTAGTATAGGAAGCAAATAAGTCTGGATGAATAAGAATGAAACTTCGCAAGGTTTTTTTTCTTTCTGGCTTTGGTTTTTCTAAAACTTTCCTTTCTTTGAAATTATAATTACCCCGTGTTCAAAATCCTATTTTTTTAATGGGGTCTTTGCATTAAAACGTGGGTGCTCCCTCTGCTCTACAGGTGATTTTGTTCTTTTTCGGCAAGGCTTATGGTTTTCCTATTATCCTTGTACCAATAATTTTCCCTTTGGGACAGGAAATAGTCTAGAGGCAAGACACTATGAAAACAGATGGGCTACACGTTGAAAATGGAGCTGATGAAGCTGACAGCCTCTTTGCGATCCTGTCAAGCGTGTCTTTGTATGGGTGATAAAATCAGCAGTCAAACTTCCGCCAAGTTTTTCAATTCTCTTTTACTTTGCAGCCACATAACCACGCTGGGGAACTTGCATAACTCTTCCCAGCAACATCCACAGCACTGCCTGTGCTAAGGGCGCTCGAGCAATATTCTCATATTCTCACTCATCTCCTAAATGTTTTTCTGAGAGTTGCCTGTTTAGGTATTCATGGCTTCAGATCTGGAACAAACGTACTTTTGAAAGCTAGTTCGGACTGCACACAGTAATTATAATATGGGAAGTACTGTGTAACCAGCAGTAGAGATCTGTTACTATGTGTGGAGCTGCAGAGAGTTTGCATGTTAATGCCCTAATTTGAAAATCTGGGTTTGAAGGACAAGGCATGAGTAGAGTGCCCAGTAGCATGTTCCATGTGCCACAGATGGCTTAGATTAAAACCTCGAGTTGTCAAATGGCTTTCCATTTGGAAAACTGGAAAATTCATCTTGTGAGCAGCATGCCATGTTAATTTTAAATATAAATTAAATATTTTTTCCCTTTTTATAGGAACTGGAGACATTGTTGCTGTCATGATTACAGAATCGAAGGTTAAGGAGATCCTGAATTACTTGGAAAAGAATATCTCTGTCCTGATGGCCATAGCAGTGGGGTCCCGTGTTCCTCCGAAGAACTTCAGTCGGGGCTCTCTAGTCTTCGTGTCAATATCATTCATTGTTTTGATGATCATTTCTTCAGCATGGTTAATATTTTACTTCATCCAGAAGATCAGGTACACAAGTGCACGTGACAGGAATCAGGTAAGGGGTCTCTTCTTTTCTCTTAAGTTATGGAGATAATATTTCTGTATACAATAATCAATAGAGAACAAATAGTTTCTAAGGAATGCCCATCAAACTGGTGTTCAGAACCTCTTTGTTCCAAGGCAGAGCATGTTGCCAGACAAGGATTTTTATATAGCAAAGTGTTTTCAACCTGAGCAGCACCAGTATAGATCCTAATACATGACAGGAAAGAATAGAACTGAAGCAAAATACTTGGAGTTTTAGTTAGTGTAAGTCCAAAAGTAAGATGAATTCTGTGTTGGCTGAGTAAATATGTACTGGATGTATGTTGGGAATGGGGAAGAAAGTTAAATTATGAATCGACTTGTGTAGTATGGGGGAACACTGAGCAAATGTTACTAATTCTCTCTATGCTCTTAAGGATTCCTTCTGTAATAGTTAAGGTAATTCAGAAATTGTATAAAAGTATTCCTAAATCATAATCTATCATGAATGTTAGGGTAAGAAAACTAAGGTGTAGAGCTGCTTAGTGGTCTGTGTTGACTTTCAACTTTATTTAAGATCACCCTTGGTAAGGAGTGCCTAATTCTCCTGGTGATATATTTTAACTAAAATTTTGTCCAATATACCTTGCTTACATTCCTTTTCAACTCTTATGGCCATACTCAGAGACCCAGACTAAATCAAATTGTCAACTCAAACACAGATTAAACTTTAGAAGTAAATGTTTTACTACTGTGGACTTAATGACCTTCCATAGTGTGCCTTGGCTTTTATTGAGAAGGGTCAGTAAGCCTTGGGAAATCCATAGTGTCCTCTTTGCCCTGTCTCTCTGCCAAGGCTAACTTAGAAACCTCCTGACCTCTAGTCAAAACCTCCTGACCTCTAGTCACTGTCCCCCTTTCCCCCAAATTACAGGTGATACACGGCAGCTGGCTGTGAGGCAGTTCTTTGGTGTTCTGTCAGACCTAGAACAAATTCAAGCTTACAAAGCCTTGGTGGTGGCACAGGATTTCCTTTTCAGTTACTATAAATAGTGTCTGATGCTGCAGGTCCCATGGGCATCCTGTAGATTTTCCTAAGGATGTCATTCTTAAATGACCACACTGTAGCCAGTACTTAGTGTGGTCCCTTGGGATGGTGAAAGTTTAAATATAACTGTAACTTAATGAATGTCTGTGGAATACTAAATTGTGCCTTCTCTATCCCCTACATGGCTCTAGGCTTCTTCCAAATGTCCACGTTTCAAAACAGTTGCTCCATTGGGAAAGGGCTCTTAGGACCTTTTTTCTTTCTTTAAATTTTTACAAAGGTCAGGAGAAACTTGATGAAAATTTTATGTGGTTTAAAAAGCTGAGCTTATTAAACTTTAATAAGAAGGTGGCGACAGCTACAGCTTACTTTTAAAGAGCTTTGAGAGCTTTCACAAAGACTGTACTGTTAGTGATGAAATAACTTGGTTTAGGCTATGATCTTGTTTTTAAGTTACGTCAAGGCGCACGTTTTTCTGTTTTTTAAATCAAAGCCATCAAAAACTTGCTGTGTTTTGTAGATAACACAAGCAGATATTGGTATTTCACATGGTTATTCTTGCGTGCTTCCATTGGAGGTGTGAAACTCTTTTGCATGTGGAAGTGACCTTTTCCATCCACACGGTTGTGGTTTTTAAAGGCAAGCATATGGTCTGTGCCTGTGCCCTAACTTAGCAAAATAGCAAATTCTGAGTGTTTCCAGTGTTAGCATGAAAGAGTATTTGTTAAAATTAGAAAATAGAAGAGATTGACCTCTTCAATGGAAGAGATGAAAGTTATTATTTAGCAAATTTATTTACGTAAAAGAACTTCAATATGTTGGAAGAATTCTGCTGAAATATTATGCTCTCAGTGGGAAAATAATCTTTAAAATTTCTTGTAGTGCATATACAATCACATGCAGTGGAATGAAATACAGATACTACCCACATTCACTTGGCTGGTAGTGTTGAGCATTTGAGTTAAATGCCATTTCAGCCTCGTTCCTCTCAGTAATCACTCTTTTGGTTATGCAATGGTTATCTACTCCAGCAGTGTGCCCAGTGTGTTCTGTGTCATTAAGTTCTCAGGCCAATATGCTTGTTCCAGGGCACGTAATTTAGATCTGCTTAAATTGACCAAATTCTTGCATATTGAAGTTAGGGTGAGATTTTTGACTCTAGGAAGCATATAATTTCCTATCCCAGCTCTGCTTCTGATGCTGTGCTTCCTACATGGATATGCTTCAGTAGCTGGGACTGTGTATCTGATTTTTTTTCAAATCCTTGCTCTAAAAAATACAAAATTAGAGCTGCTGTTCTGTGAAACCACAAGGAAGAAAAGTGCTTATGTAATTCTAGAATAAGTGGTACAGTCAGTTGCGATGCAGACTTGTGACATCATTGTGTTTCTCAAATAAAAGCAACTTTCATTCCAGTTTGTGTGCAGGGAAATGTGTGATACAGGGGGTACACCTTATGAAGGATTTGGGTTTCAGTTTCATAGAAGGTGGGCACAAAACCCCACACATGGATTGCAGGCTGCAGGAAAGGTTTTGAGAGCTGCATTCTCAGAAGCAGCCCATCCCTTTCAAAGGCGGAGTACTCAGTACAGGTTGGAGGGGAAAGAGGAGATACGTGAACTTCTGTTTTTTAAGTCAGTTTTAAACCAAGTCTGATGTCTCATGTCACTGAAGGAAGACAACAGGATCTTTGTTTCATTCAGTGCCCACCTTTGGGACCCCAGTGGGTAAACAGTGACAAACAGCCATTCTTTGTTGGCTGGGAACTGGGCATTTCAGTAGGAATCAGCACTTGAATGTCAGAAAAGGCTCCTTCCATCTAACTGTGGTGGTCATGAAGCAACATAAACAGCAGAAAAATAGTATGGCCTCTGCATGCAGATTGAGGTTATCTTCAAACCAGTATTAATTTCAGCTTAATTTAAGTCTGTATTGGCTTATTTAGATTTCGTGACCCATCATTTTTTTCTTTTATGAGATTGTGGTGGTTTTGGGTAATAGCAAGAGAGAAACTAGGTTACACTGGGAGGATCTTGTGCATCTCAGAATAAGATCAGCCTGCTCAGGGGGGAAATATAAAAATAATTCAAGCTTAAGAGAACAAGCAGTGTATTACAGCACACTGAATAAAAACCAGTATGAACAGAGTACAGTGGAAATCATCAGGAGGGGACATTGCTTCAGCTTTTATCCTGCAACCTGGCTTTGATTAGTTTTGCACATCAGTGCTGATTCACTTCTGTGGACTTCTATACAGTCCCTGAGTTTTATGCCCATGCTTATGGAGAGCATTTGAGGATTCAGCTGTTGGCTATTTTTCCTTCTCAACAAATCTCAGTGCTTTGCTGTGTTTGCATTTTGTCTTATGTGTTGGCCTGCTGCCATAGTGTGTATTGCAATGGTATTACTGAGCCCAAATAAGTCATTATAAAGGACACTAATGAAGCTTGTTTATCAGGGTTAATTTGTGTTCTCTTCTTTGTCACTTTATTAGCGTCGACTTGGAGATGCTGCCAAGAAAGCCATTGGTAAATTGACAACCAGGACAGTAAAGAAGGGTGATAAGGTATAATAATAAGATTTCAACATGATAAACTTGAGCGTCATGTTTATTTTTTTTTCTGGGGAAACACTCTCAGTTTTTTCTTTCGGTTTCTGATTTATGACTTTGCCTTCCTTGTTGGAGGCTTACTTTGTCCTGTGGCACAATATTTTGTGTAACTGTTAGTACTGATGTGTGCTGTAAGTCTGTATATTTCAAAGAAGTTTTTCTTGCTTAAATACTATTTGCACTCCATCTGGCAACTGTGACTGAGGGTGGTTTTGTGTGCTGGCTGGGAGGATGTCCTGGCGTGAGTACATAAGGGCTGGCATTGTTTATGTGGAATTCTTAAGCTTAGAACCTTTCCATATATAGGTTCTGTAAAGGAAAAATAAATATAAAAGACAGATAATTGAAGATATCTCTTAAGTAAAATACAACTATTCAGTAAGTTAAGGGGGAGCATAAAGAGGTATTTCAGTAAATGTTACTCCAAGAACATTTCTTGCTGGTATACAAACTAAAATATATGGTGTGGTATGTTGTAAGCTTTTTCCACTTTATGAGCAGTATTACTTTATTTTTAATTCTGAAAGGAAAAAGTAGTCATTAATCTTGCTTAAATTTTTAGCTTTAATTTTCAAAAGGCAGGGAAATTCTGGCTATGATTTGATTTTTAAAATCTTATTTCCTAGGGCCTTTGTATTGTGATTCCTTTTTATCTTTCTTGTCAACACTATCTGCAGTGGGAGATTAGGAAGTGATAGGAAAATTTGCTTCCAGAGAGAAGGCAGAGAAAATGTCTTTCTGTTCTTCCTCCCTCCCTATGTAGTTTTATTTCAAAACAGCCCACTGCACTAAATCTTTTCTGGAATGGGAGAACATAAAGATTAGAGGAACTTTTCCATGTTAAAAAATGTTGTTGTCTTGCCAGTTCTGAATTTATGCTGTCAAGTGCTGTGTAGGTTGCAGTGCAGACAGCATGAGGTGCACATGCAGGTGAACAGAGTGGGAAAAACCTTTTTTTCCTCAGAAGAGCCATCAGGATTCTCTGTGTGCTGCCCTGGCTGCTGCTGACCAGGAGTGGCTGTGGCCTTGCTCTGGTCCCTGTCTTGGTGTCTGGCTTGTAGCTGGTTGGCATCAAAAAGAACAGTGACGTTGAACTAAGAGAAGGAACAGCCTATTTTTTGTCACAGGCCCAAACATTTTAAATATGTATTGTTGATGCCATATCTATATCCAAATGAAGTCCCATCTTTTTCAATTGGAATTTAAAAATACCGTATTTTAAAGTAGAATTTTAAAAAATCTTAACTTCTGGAAAACAGAAAAGAGAAGAGTCAGTCAATCAGTGATCCTCATGTTCATGTCTGGATAAGAGCAATGATATTTCTGCAAGTAAGCAGCAGACACAAATATGGGACTACTCTGCAATAAGTAATATGTGCTAGTTCTGGCTGTAAAAATGAGTCCCAGAATTCTTATTCTGCCAGAACAAACAAACAACAAAAACAACAACAACAACAACAAAAACCAAACAAACAAAAAACAAACCAAAAAACAAACAAAAAAACCCAACAACAACAACAAAAAAAACCAAAAAAATCCCTGGATGAAATAGCCCTGGATAAATGTTATCTCCAAGCTGGAAGTAAAAAACAAAAGGAAATCTAGGAAAAATTCCACTATATTTTATAATGATTTCACTGAACATTGGAATCATTTAGGCCTTAGCTTATGTTTCAAATGGTGATTTACCAGCTCAAAAAAATAGGAGTTTTGTATGTAGGAGATGCTTTTCTTGCTTAAGTCATGTTGAAGTATAATAATGCAGTCATTGGATTTATAGCTTGGTAACAGCTACTTGGCACAAAGCAGTTCATGTACTAGTCACAACTACTTTGACATTTGTCATAGCTTTGACTCTTGACTTGAATTCTCATTCTATTCATTTTAGGAAACAGACCCAGACTTTGATCATTGTGCTGTCTGCATTGAGAGTTACAAGCAGAACGATGTTGTTCGCATTTTGCCATGCAAGTAAGATAATGAAGTTGCTTTGTTTGGAAACTGTTATCTGTTGGTGCTCTTTTGCTTCATTTCATGTGCACTGTAATTCACAAATGCATTTGTTCGATGTTTTCAGTCCTAATAACAGCCACTTTATTTTAGACTATGGTGCCAGAAAGTGTGAGTGTGGGTGCTGGCACTATTAGGACAGTGGAGATTAAACAGAATTATATTAAAGATATTGGCAGTGGAGCTATTGAGATTGCAGTGAGGTGGAGGGGGGGTGCAGGTTTAAGGACCAAGTCATGGGCAGACTCAAAAAACTTCAGTATAAGGAGCCAGGTACAGCTGCAGCATTCTGCACAGTAGATGTGCAACAGCTGGCTGATGGTTTCCAAAACTGTAGGAAATAGAAATGCAGTCTTTGCAACCTTCATACCTCCTGACATTAGTCAGCTTCTGTGCTGTCATCTGTCTTTGGTCTCTTCAGTGCAGTGTGATCTTGGCTTGTGTCTGAAGATTTGTACTTGCTGGTGATTCTGCATTAGTGCTTAAAATATAACAACTTCTACCCCTTTTATGGCACTGTGTTGACATTTACAGGTTTTCAGTTTGTTTCCATTCCATTTCCATTCTTGAGTTGTTTTGGGACATTTTCTCTTTGAGAGATGCTTTTAAATACTTTTCCACCTGGTGGCTGATTTTGATGCATCATACATTTTGGTAGCTTCAGGCATTATCAAGGACATCTTTCCCTTGTGTTCTGAAATGCAAAGCTTTCTCCCCATCTCCAGGCACAAAAACCATGTGTAAGTTAGGTTGTGTATATGCAGCAAGATCCAGTAACTTGGCTTGTACTTGATACATAAATGGTTCTGCATGATACTCCAGAAGCAACAAAGTCATGTGTTGGAGTCAATCTCCAGTCAGGCAGCAGCAGCACATATGAGCTCATTATTGGTCTTCTAAATCCTCCTGCAGGCTGTTCTGAATAGCTGGAATATCTTCTAATGTGCAGTGTATTTCCATCATCATAAAAGGAAAACACTATTATTTTATATCTTATTGATCAACATATGTGTGCATTATACTTCTGAAGCCAAAAATCTAATTCAGTTTACTGTTCTCTGTGTTCCTTACCTCTTGGACAGTAGGAAACAGTGACGTGTTTTAGATTCTTAATGTTGTTTAGTTAACATACTCTACAAATGATTATTTAGAAACTCCAATTAAAATATTTAGGAATAGAAGAGCTTGGTCTTAATTAGTAAAGGTTTGGGAGCTTTTAATCATGTGGGTGTGGGTGTGTTTCTTCTTTACAATTCGGTCATTTTTACTCAAAGTTGATGTCCTCTTGCTCTAAAAAATGTACTCCCAAGTGTTAAGTAAAGATTTCAGAGTTACATCATTTATTGCAATCTCAAGTGAAGTTTGTGTAGGTGAATTAAGCCCTGCTCTTTTGATATGTTATGCAGAAGCTTAGTCAGAAATTAGAGGAGGAACTTCTGGAAACTGCACACCAGTTTTGGACCGCTGAGATGATTGTTTGCCTCTTAAGAAAGCATCTCTTTTGTACTTCAGGGTGGTACTGTGAGGCTCAAGGACGTGGAATGAAAGGTCACAAGTCCCACCCCTCTGTGCCTTTCTCTTGATACCAAACAAAAGGCAGGAGGAGGTCCTTGCCAGTGAAGAGAGAATGAGTCTTCCCCCATAGGAAAACAACTCTTCCCACTGAGCACAAGGCAGAGTTGGGATTAAAAGCCAACTTCCTTAGTTGAACAACTGCCCCCGTCCAAGCAGTGGATATGTTGCTCATATCCACAGATACAATACAGACCATTTAAACAAGGTGATCATTAATACTTTTTTTAATTAAAAAAAAAAAGAAAGAAAAGTCCTTTTCCTTCATACACCTTTGGTGAGCTGCAGTCCTGCAGGCAGGAAGCTCTGGGCCCTCAGGGATAGTTACAGCTGTTCAGGGAGCTGCATGCAGGTGCACCTGGCTGCCACCTCAGCACAACCTGCCCCAGTGCAGTCTCCCATGTAAGGGAGAGATCAAGGCTCTTGTGTAGATCGTTTTCGGTTCTGTTTTTCACAAGAATGTAAGGTCAGCGAAGGCTCAGATTACATTCCTGCCGAAGGCTGTATGACAACTTTTATGTTCACTTTCTACTTCTTTTTTACATCTCACTTTTCATTTGCTGCAGCTCAGCTTTTGAGTGCAAAACCATCTAGGCTAGACACAAACAGTGAGATGGATGCTTTCCACAAGACATTTTTATATTTGTGGATGAAAAGCCAACTACTACCTGCAGAGATGGGCCCAGTAAATATCAGATTCCGTGTAAGATTTTTCAGTCTTCAGTGCCTGAAATGCTGCTCCCCAAACCTTGTTTTGGAGGTTTAACTCCTTTCTACTTTCTCATACTTCAACCTCCCATTTTAGCACAGCATGAAATGTTAGTTTAAACAAAAAAACAACCCAAACAGCGCACAGACTATAAAACAAAGCCTACAAGAGAGCTTCTAAGCCAGATGAGAAAATAAATTGCAAGAAAACCGTGGAGAAAATTACTTGACCAAGAGAAAGCAAATGAAAGGCTAGAAATTCTTCTTACTGTGCTTGTTGGGGAAGCTGTAATCATTAGACAGTAGGAATCACTGGCATGAGGCATCCTTGCTGCTTTCATCAATTTAAAAGTAGCCTTTCCCTTTAGTACCACAGTTATTCCCTGCAGTTAAGTTTGGTCTGTCACTCTGTGCCTCAGCAGAGGAATCTGGGCAGACACACAACAGGCGAAATCTACCAGCAGCTGAGCAAGCTGCACCTAAAATTCTGTGGTGAAACACCACATTTGTGATGTAAAGTTTCATGGCGTGCGGGAAATTGTGGCCAATCTAAAAATAAAGTATGGTTAAAGTGGTAGAAATTCAACTGAATTGTTTGCAGTAGCTCATTTTGTGCTTTAGAGAGAGAAGTATGTTTAGTACCAGCAGCCTATGGACATACCTATAGCTTTAGTGCACTGAGGGACAAGCAGCCATCTGTTTCAGGCTTCCAAGCTTGAGGAATGTGTCTTTTGTGACTGTCATTACGTAAGGGAAAAATAAGTAGAGGAAGCAAATGTCAGAGGGATCCTAGCGAAAGACAAACTTCATGGACATTCTCTTTCTTCAGGTAATTTTATTCTGCCATCACACTGTTGCATTTAGGGGCTGAACAGGCACTAGGTGGAAAGTGATCAGGAGTGGGTAGTGTGAAGGATTAGTGAGAGATAAGGGATGGGGAGAGCAAAGTGACAGGTTAGAAAAGAGCAGAAAATGACATTGGAAAGGGCAGAAAGATATCCTGGGAAGGAAGGAATTAACAAGGTAGCAAAAGAATTAAGAGTTGTGAATACTATAAAATAGATGGCTTTTGAGCCAAATTCTTAATTTCTATCCTGGGCAAGAAGGAGGAAAGTGACAAAAGTGACTAAACCTGATTTTCCTATTTTTATCTGTTTGATTCTGTGCTGCTGCAAATAGCTACCTTTTTCTTTTAAAGACCAAATTAACACAGAGTCTTGATGGCATCCTTTCTGCCTCCTGCAGTGCCTTGGACCCCAGGGCCAGGGGAGCAGCTGCCCCCAGCAGTAGCCAAAGATGCTCTTTGCAACAGCAAAGGTCCCTTTGGTGGGATGCTGCACTGAGAGCAGGGAAGGGTAGTGAGCTTTAGGGAAACAGCACTTGAAAATCATTCAACCCTTCTCCTTCTGTGATGTGCAGATTTGGAGGCCTTACACCACTAAAAGAGATTCCTAACTCACTTTCTCCCCTGTGAAATGCTGCAAAGAAGCCATGTTGTACAAGAGTTGGTGTTATGGTGTTTATTACCAGCTGGAGGGCAACTGGCTTGGGTGTGCTGACAGAGTGGAAAAATACCTGCAGGTCACCTGCCTGGAGTTGTGCCTGCATGGGAGACTCCATCAGTGCTGCCAGCCTGGCTGCCAGCCCTGCTTCCTCCAGCCCGAGGCTGGAGAGGCAGCAGAGGCTGTGTCACACCTGACTCCCCAGCGTGTGGCTCCTGAGGGAACATCATCAGTTGTCGTGACCAAGAGCAACTTGCTGGGAACTCTTCAGATTTATGGTCCTTGAATACCAATGACAGAAATAGGAAGAGGAGGAAGGTTTATGAGAGCAGAAATTGCAAGGGCTTACTTTGTCAGTGTGAGGTTTGAAAATAATTCTTGTTTGTTGTCGTCATTGCTGTATAACTCCTTTTTAACTCTTGCAAACAGACAAATCCAGACAGAGCCTGAGCCACAATAATGCTATCAGCAAACTTTTTAAGGGGTAGAGAAACTCTGTAAGTAGTAGGCAGAGCCATGATTTCTAAATCAAGAACCTTTGGAGAACTGCACTTCTTTGAAACACATTAATAAACATCCATGAAGGTTTAGGAACTAAAAGCAAAGAATTAGGGGGTCACAAAAACAATTCGGCTGTGTATATAAATATATCAAAGTGCTAATGGCTTTTTAAAATAACTTATAATATTTAGTGGATGCACGTTGGCATCTACATCAGTCGCCTGCTTCACTTGATCTGAGTGCTTCTACAGCACTGATTAGCCAATAATGATATAATAAAGCTGTTTTCATACTTCTGTGGAGTCTTGATGTCTGCTCTTGCCCAAAATATTAGATTTTCAGGTTTGTTCTACTTTAAAAAAACAGACTCCAGAGACTTAAAAGAAAACAAGCAAATAAAAGTCATAATTTGCCTAACATAGAAAAATAGCATCTCTGTATGTTTCAGAATATTTAAAACCATTTTGTATCACCCAGAGTTTCTAAACATTGTTTCCTGTAGTTTTGTGAGTAATGAAGGGAATGCATTAAGAATAATAATAGAAGTGAGTCTATTTTGGGTGATGATTTGAACACAAGTCACTGTACATACCCTGTTTTTTGTGATTGCCATCTTGCTAGAGGACACAGGCCAGCCAAGTGACTAACTGAGGTTCTTTAAGTTTTTATTCCTGCATTATCTGGGATAGAGATAAGCAAAATTCTTTTGCTCCCTGTCTATCTTCTATTGACTATTTTACACCCTAATTGTGCATCTTTAATTAGTACAGGTAGGACATAGAGCTGTAGCTGCCTAGAACTTCGTAATGTTGATATTCTTTAGTCCCTGCATCAGTCTGAAGACATGGAACATAATTATATACTGTCTTTTGCAATGTTTAACAGTTCCAGGAGGCCTTTCAGAGACTTAAAAGCAGATAATCTGGCAATGTGCCTCATTTGGTCTCTGGTGTTAAAATCCCAAAGGACAGGGAGCAAAGAGCTCCCGGATTCCATGATGAGCTTTCTGAGGCACAGAGCACAAGTGTAACCCGAGCAAGGAGGGGGCAGAGAGTATCTCAGCTTTATGCTGCCTTGGGGGCACACATGACCACCTCTTGCAGACCCTGCTGATGCCTCAAATAGATGGCAAGAACTGCTTGTTCTGCCCCTGCCCCTTTCCCTGCTGGCTCCAGAGCACAGCTCTTCGCTGATTAAGCAGCCCTTGTAATTGCTGAACTTTGTCATGATCACCAGTCTGTCGTGTTTGGGTGTGCCTGCTCTTACTGGCTTCTTGCTCTGCAGTCAGCACCACTGGAAATGAAGGATCAGGGCTCTTATCATTGGAGTTATCATAGGCAGTTACTCAGATTGGGTTTTTATGAGTATTTGCTGAATCTATATTGGGTAGACAATCTTGTGATACCCATGCCTGCCATGAATATCCTCTGAAAAGTTCTTTGCCTTTTGGAAAGCTAAGAGAGCATTCATTTCCTTTACTTCCTTTAATTTATGTACCTTGTTTTGGTCTCTGCATAGTCCTTTCTTGTTATACTGGTTTATATCAATCCCAACACTGTTACATTATATTCATGTGTGTGACTAAGACTTTGAATGCAGTGTAGGAGGCAATGCAGACTGTTGCCTATTGCAGAGTTGCCTGCTGTGCAAGTAGGAGCACAATTTGCCTTTCCACCTCTGAAAGCCCAGTTTGCCCCTCCTTTTATTTTTATGACAATCATATCATGATGGACATGTTTTCCTTCTTGATATCAAGAAATACTGATGGCAGGGGGAAAGCCTTCTTTTTACTTCGATATGATAATTATAAAAGCCTTTTCAAAGTCAAACAGGAATGTGTTTGGGTTGGTTCCACTGACTTGTGAACAAAATTGACAGCTGATGGATCTATGCTCTTCCTACACAGTTTATGGTCAAATTCTGCATCAAAACTGAGACAAGACTGTAGACAAGTTATGGTGGGAATGGCATTACCTTGGTTCTTTTACCTTACATCTTCTACTCATATCCACAGTAAAAGGGGGGTGTGAGGTGGGAATTAAAATCTTCAAGTGTTTCCTCCTAATTGAACTATTAGTAAAGAGTGACAACAACAAGCAAATTTTTTTAATTACTGCAATTACCACAGAATACTGGCAATTCTAAGATTTGCATGTATTTTAAAATTAAAAAAAGCAACTATCCAAAAGTTTAAGTCATTTTCATTGTATAAAATAGAATTGTTTGCAAACTATGTATGTACCTTCTCTGTTCTTCTAGGCACGTGTTCCACAAAGTCTGTGTGGATCCATGGCTCAGTGAGCACTGTACATGTCCAATGTGTAAACTGAACATTTTGAAGGCACTGGGAATTGTGGTAAGTTGCTCTGTTGTGAGCTCTTCTTTCTCCCATGTCTGAGACCCAGAACAGGAAGAATAATTTTAGGGGAGAGAGGGGTAAGGGTATTCTAGTACCCTTACTGAGAAAATATTAGGGGGGTTTTACCAATTTCTTTGCTGCTGATTTGTTGTTGGTCCTTCTTTCCCTGGTTGGTCATTGAGAATATATTGTTATATTTGCATTTATGGCAATTATCTGCTGGAAGTATGCTAGATTCTCTGTAATCTTCCCTTTTCTCAAGTCCTTTCAACCCTCGTTATATTTACTCTGTGAATCTCGTGTTCTCGTGGTTTCCTGTAGACAGTCTTAAATTTGCACATTAAAAGCCCCACTGTAGCCAAGAGCAGTGAGTTTTCCTCAAGCAGGTCATGTCTTATGGGATCCCCATAAGACATTATGCTTTGGTTGACCAGTTCACAAAGGGATAGCAATGAAACCTCAAAGAAGATTTTTTTAATCTTTCCTGTATGAGGAAAAAATTATAAAGTGGGAGTGATGCTCTTTTCAGAGTAGGAGAAGAACATATGGAGAGACTGTCTAAACTAGTTTTTGATTCAAGACAGTGAGAATAATCAGGCCTCCATTTTTAGCTGTGTCAGTTGCAAATGTGCACATTTCCGAAGAAATAGTAGCAGATATATTGTGGATGACCTGTTTTTGCAGTTAATAACATACCTGGGTTTTTAGCAGAGGATACAGTAGAATTCAGAGTTTATCATGGTTGTGGTAAACCATACAGGCATAGGCTATGATACAAGTGTATTTGAGTCCCATCCTTGTATCTCAATCATTTTTTCTGCTTCTTCTTTCTCCTCTTAAAGAGGTGACTTCAGGTAGAAGTTGTTCATTCATGCATTTTCTCTCCTGTGTGACCTCAGCACAGCCACAGTGGCTGAAAGAAGTGTGTGTGGGTGGGTTTATTCAATGTATAGGTTTGCTACCCATAGAACATTCACTGCTGTAACATGGAGCTGTGTTTTTGCCCAGCCCAACGTGCCATGCACAGATAATGTAGCCTTTGACATGGAGAGGCTCACGCGGGGGCAGCCGGCGAGCAGGCGCTCCGCGCTCGGG